>NC_092821.1:148796958-149153458 GCF_023375885.2 Dermacentor andersoni | reverse complement strand
GGGCTTGAATTTTCTTAAATCGATTTTCAAATATTTGACCGTTTGAAAAAAATGGAAGCACGAAGTTTACAAATTCATAGCTCTGCATCAAGAACTGATATCACGGTTCTGTAAACGGCATCCATTAGATCATTCAAAGCGGACAAATTCAATATGTCATTTTACATCTTACGTGAATTTGTTACGTCGGTTACAACGGTTTTGCAAAAGTTGTATTTCCCTATGATTAAATATTTTTGATATTCATGTGTAACACATCAATTTTGTCCGCTTTAGATGTACTATTAGATGCAATTCACAGAATTGTATTATCATGTTTAGTGGTTGAGTTACAGAGCCGTAAACTTGATAGTTTCGTTTTTTGAAAATGTTCGATTTTTGGCAATTTTTAATAAAAAATTCACGACCTAACTCAAAAATTCGAAACCAACAGTCACTAGATTTTAAGTTTGTCTTTTATATGCAACAAACCTCGTCAAATTTGCTGCAGTGGTTGCCGAGAAAAACGAATTCTCCTTTTACATGTATTTAGATAGGAGCACTCGAGCTAAAGCTTCCTCTTAAGCCTTTCCTATGAGTTAGCTCTTTTTTTTTTCTTTTTCGCACATGCACCTCATACACGTGGATACACCTTTCCCCATTCTTCGCTGCCCTGCGAAAGCGATAATGACCAGCTGATATCTGCCCCCCCCCTCTCTATATCTCTCTCACTCCAGCCATCGATTATATATTATGCCTTTTAGACGCCGATTTCCTGGAAAGTTATGCAAGGAGAGGTAACACCTCGTCTCCGAGCGTAGACAACCGTGGCTTGCGTGCAGAAAACCACGTATGCACTTCCGCCACTGAAGAGCAAACGGTGAAAATGGGATACCGAGGGAAAAAACCCGAACAGAAAGAAGCAACGAGATATAACGAGACACACAGTAACTTACAGCATAATGTGATAGCGTCAAGCCGGAGAATGAATGTCGATAACGTCCCACACATTTATCACCGTAGAACACGAGTGATCCAATTTGAGTGTTTGCTATTTCTGGAATTTTTTTTAAGTCTGTCTTCATGTCTTTTTTTAGCTTTTGCGCCTTTGTTACTAGGTGTCACCTCCATTTTTATTTTTATTTATTTATTTTTCACACTCAGCATGCATCTACGCATGAAAACTTAAGTTCCCTTTTCCCTATAATTCTTCCCTTCTTACTTTTCCTTGCTTGTAATCATTGTAAGCAGGACACCAACACAAGTTTAACGCCGCCAATCGCCTACTCTCAAGGAGGGCACCTCACTGGCATTCGAGCGTACTTAGCAAATATAAACTTGTAAAGAAGGCATTCAGATCAGCCGGATTTATAGTAAAAGATGCCTCTGTTAGGTGTCACTTCGGTCGCTTACAATTTCTTTCTGAAAGGAAATTTAAACGCTTTACCTCATCGCGTGTGTCATGTCTAGGTAGTGAGATCGGCTCCCGCCGAGGGCAAGTTGTTTTTTTTTTTTTTTCATCCACTTTCATTTTCCTTTTATTTTAATTACCTTGTGGAAACCTGTAGTGGAACTGCATGAGAGTACGTGGTACGCAACGCATTCGCTTTATCAATTTTTTTTTAAGTACGCGGATAACTTCTTCCGTGCTTCCCTTGACCTCAATGTCTGCTGGCTCCATATGGTTGTTACGAACAAAAAATAAATGCAGCAGATCCAACGAGTTGAAACATGTGTATACAGTGAAGCTCTGTGGAAGTGCTTAAAGAGTCGAAGCATGAGTTTGTGTTTACCGATTGTCCGCACAGAGTGACCCGGAAGGGCGTTATTCAGGCATCCAGCTGTAGAGTTGCTAATGCAATGACGCGCATGCGCGGAGGCGCGCGCCATCTGGTGGCAGCGCAAGGAACTCAGCGCCGCACTTGCTCTGCTGTGATTGGTCGGCCTATTCGGCAAGAGAACAGCCAGGCCGCGCAGCACTGACGGTCACCCGGCGATGTTCGCAAGGAAAAAGATTCGCTTTTAAATGTATCGAAGCTCTCGGTTCCATCTTCGCACCGGTTGCACATAGCAAAGGTGTCGTCGGCTCTGGCGGCCTTGATGCCTCGAAGTAACCTATGAAGAAGATTCATTGGTCATTTGCCTGCTCCTAGTATCACATGCCACGTGACTTTCTGGGCACGCATAGAAGTACCTATACGGGAGTGCAAATCTTAGTCCGGCTTTCCTCCAGTGAGACTTTATTTGGACACCGCTGGCTTGCAGCTTATACCTGTGTTTAGCGCTTCATGTGACAAACACGCGTGTGTCAAAAGTCATCCGGTCCGTCGTACGAACCAATTGGAAAAAAAAGAAGAAGGAAAAGAAGAAAAACATGGCTGTCGGGACCTGACGGGGGACTCTTCTGGGAAGCTATTGGAAGACTTGCTGGAAACTCGTTGGACGCGCACTTGTTGGCACGACTATTCCTGTAATAGACGTACGAGCGCAGATTTTTTTTCTGCAGTTCCTCTGTCGTGGGAATGTAGTGGCCGCGCCGCGCGTTTTAGTCGAACCCGCAACCTTGTTGTCAATCAGCTGAGCGCCACGACCACTTGCGTCGGGACGGGCCTGCCTGCTTGCGCGATCTTACTGGCTTTTTTTTTTTTCTGCATTCCATTATCTCTGGAAGCGAGCGTATACGGAAGAAAGAAAGAAAGAAAGAAATGAAGAAAGAAAGAGGTGATTCCGAGAAACCTCTTTGTATTCCCGGAGACGATACTGCACAGAGAGGAGCCAGCAACAGTGAGCACTGTTCGCCGCTGCCAAATGTGAAGAGCGGGGCCCGATAACAGTTGCGCGAGCGTTGAGTGGTTGAAGAGAGACCGTCTGATGGAGAGGGGGTGACTGAGTGGCCGCTACGTCCGCTGTATACCGGGAAATGCGTTTGGCGCGCAGTTGTAGCGACGATCGGGCCTGCCCCCGTCTACGTCTGCGTATCATCTCGTCGCACTCCGAAGCTCGTTAATCCACTCAATGAATGTGTGTTGTTTATTGACGCAGTTGGAGCCACTTATGGCCAGAGAGCGCCATGCCGGTGTTACGTTGAATTGCAATGGCGGAGTCGGAGCAGCCGACGGCTCCGCGAGCGAGCACTCGACTCTGGCGTAGAGCAACGCCTCCGAATCCGCGAGTGGAGCACAACCCGCGCCGCCGGAGCAAGGCGGAAGCGGAACTTCTATCGCCGAGTTACCCAGGATACCTTGCGTGTTGTCATTTCCTTCCGCTGTTTGCTCCCAGCACCGCCGCACCGGTCACTTGTCTCTTCAGCGCCGTTCACCTGGTTTTTTTTTTTTCTTTTTTTTTCTTTTTTAGAAGTGCGGAATGGATATCTGGCCAAGCGTGCAGCAGCTTCTGCTTCCTCGCGAGTCGTGACCGGTGGCGCCTCCCAGCAGACAAACGTGGTAAAGGAAATACGTCACGCAGAGTTCCGGTCCACTCCGCCGATTTTGGCGGAGCATCTTTTTCTGCTCCACGGAGTGACTCCCGCTCTGAATCCCCTCCGACTCTCTCATTGGAACACCTTACTCCCGCCCTCACTCTGCCACTGGAACAAACTTGCTCCGAAACGAGCAGAAATACTTGCTCCGACTCCGCCATTGGAATTCAGCATTAGTGACTTTCGCAGTGAAAGTGACGAGTTCTATGAAGTTGATGTGACGTGGCTGTAAATGGGGTCTTAGTATAATAGTCCCTGTAATGTGCGTAAAATATACGTCTAATAAGATAATGGCGATGGCTCTCATCAATCCATTATACGCGGGTGCCGTGGCATTTGACGAAAAAAAAAAAAAAAAGCAAGCTTTTGTCGCATGCAGGTTTCGTGTGCGACCCATATTTTAGTTTTCGTCCCTTTTCTCTTTGAATATATGCATAGAAGGGTGATGGTTTGGCCTATAGTTGGTTATATATACAGGACACATGCAATCACTTGGCGGCCGGTCTCAAAGAGAAGGCAAGTTGTACGACTTCGCGTGTGTTCCGCGATGCGCGGCTTTAGACAGATTAACTGAATTCTAAAGTTTGAAGCGCCAGAACAACCATGATCTTATTTCGTTTCATTTATTGTATACACTCGTGAGCCTACCGCATTGTGGAGTGGAGTGGGTAAGCTGTACGATACACATCGACATACACAACGGGTGCAAACTTTTGAAGTAAGAAACAACAGGGGAAAATAAGTTCAATTTAACATTACAAGGCACGCCGTAGGTTGAGACATTTCGTACCTGGGGTTCTCTAACATGCATCTGAATCTTGAGTGCACAATTTTTTTTTTTTTTTTTACTACGCGCCTACCGAAATGCGGCGGCCCGCGATCTCTAGCTTCGCAGGGCAATGCCATAGCCACTATGCTGCCGCGGCGGGCTCCTGGGGGAAAGGATGCTGGGGGAAGCTCCACCACATGCGGCACATCTAGCTGCGAAGAGACGCTAGCACGCATTGTCAGTGTCTGCCCACGCTTTGGTGCCAAGAGGCAAGTGATGTGCCGAGTGATGGACCAATTAGACAATCGTCCGCTATCAGAAGAACTAAGAGCTCTAGGCCAGTGGGACTCTCTCTCTCTCTCTCTCTCTCTCTCTCTCTCTCTCTCATGCCGCTCTCTTTCTCTTTTTATTTCTCTACACCTCCCCCCCTCCCCTTGCACGGTTGCAACCGGAACTACCTCTGGCCAACCTTCCTGCCTTTCTGGGCATTATTTCTCTCTCTCTCTCTCTCTCTCTCTCTCTCTCTGTATTTATGTCGTTCGTGTATTAGTTGGCACACGCCTGGACGAGCTCACCTTTTCTTTTCTTTAATTTTCTTTCTCTTTCTTTACCAAGTGGACTCCGCGCAACCTTTCCTTCCTTTTCTGTTAGTTCACTTCGTTTTGAAAGGACAAAATATTTTCGATTCGATATTCGGAGGTCTTTTCTTTTCTTCTTCTCGGATATTCGTGTTCGTATTTCGTTCAGAAATTTCATTATTCGGACACGGCCTCTAGTTTCTACGAATGCGCGTGCTTTGACTTTTCCTCTCAGTGATACAAAGTATGCGCATACCGTATAAATGCCGTTCGCGCGGGTCCTTTTCCCGCTAAAATAATAGGGGATAGCTCGAATTCGTGTATCTCGTTTCCGATAATACAGGCTTGTCATTCTTTTTATTTTATTTCTCTTTAGTGGATACATTCACAGGCATGCGCAAACGCGAGTACTCGTTGTGCATCGACGTTGCCGCACAGAAACGGGCCGCGTGTCCGATTCTCGCAACTCGAGCCGCTTGCGTCATGTCGCCAGCTCCGAAAAGCTTTTCCTTTTTTCTTTCTTTCCTTGTCTTTTTTTTTTTTTTCGCAGAATCGAAAAATCTTTCTTCTCCGAACGCGATCAAAGCGACGACTTCAAAGACGGATCCGTAGCCGTGTGACTTCATAGCGTTCCTCTTACGTTCTGCTCCTTCGAGCGCGTTTCGGACGAGAAGCAAGAATAAAGCGAAACTTTCTATATGGTGTCAATCGTCGAGAAAATCAAAACTATAGAGGGGAAAGCGAGGGTAAAAGACGGCTGGAGATTTCTTTTTTTTTCTTGTTGTTGTCGTCGTTTTAGAATAACGGCGTTTCCGCGAAACAAGTTTCAGACATCCCGAAAACGAACAGACGTTAGCAAAAAAAAAAAAAAAGAAACTATAACCTATTAGTTCGCGGAACGGAACCTGCGTTCAACGCTGGCTTTCGCCACCCGCCTAGTTAGGCTTAGCGCGGCCTGAATTCGGGATACGAAATCAGAACCTCTACCTGAAGCAAAATCGCAAAAGTCGTTGTTGCAATCGGTGCGGGATCGATTGGAAAGGGAGGAACCGAGCGGCTCGCGTTTTCGGTGCTATATATATATAGCAACCGTATGAATCTAACGCGCAATGCCTTCGTCGTCTGTTCTTTACTTTACTGGCTGTTAGTTTTACAAGGCGCACTACAATTATATTGGTAAATCGTATCGGGATGTACTATTAACGGTTGCACACACAGGACGGGCTCCCTCGTGCATATACTATTGCCCTGCGTGCATATTGACTAAGCTAATTGGCTAAGCTCCCGTTGATTGGGAATCGTAGCCGACGAAGTGCGAGAATGCGTTTGAAGATTAGCGATCTGAACTAGAATTTATTACTGGGAGTTGAGCCATAAGGTATGTGCGAGAGTAGGTCTTATACGCTTTGCATTGACGACGTGGATGAATTTCGTCGATCGGGTGATTTAGAAGTCACCGGGAAATAACTAGCCTCTCTAGTGACCTTGCATTGATCAGTGCCCGAAGGTGTTCGATTCGTTAGAGATACGTGCAACCACACATTCTTTGCATAGTATAAGGCTTTAGAGGAAGCATGCGCGAATACGTTAGGAAATGGCTACAGATTTCGCCTCCGGCGCATGTCTTTTCATGAAGAGCGGCAAAAAAAAGAAAAATTATTGATTTGGAAGGGTGCCAGACAAGGAGACACAATCTCAGCAGCACTATCCAGTACACGGTGTGTATTCAAAACAATAATACATCGCGAAGAAATAGGAGTCTTTTAAGAGGAAGCTTTAGATCCGGTGCTCCTATCTAAATAAATGTAAAAGGAGAATTCGTTTTCCTCACTAACCACTATATCAAATTTGACGAGGTGTGTTGCATTTAAAAGCAAAACGTAAAATCTAGTGACTGTTGGCTTCGAATTCTTGCTTTAGGTCGTCAATTTTTTATTAAAGATTGGCAAAGATCTAAGATATTCAAGAAACGAACCTATCAAGTTTAGAACTCTGTAACTCAGCAAGAAAAATTGATATCACAATTCTGTCAGTTGAATATGATAGTACATCTAAAGCGGACAAAATTGATGTGTTACACATGAATCTAAAAAATTCAGTAATATGGAAATGCAGCTTTTGCAGAACCTTTGTAAGCAACGTGTCAAGTTCACGTAAGATATAAAATAACATATCAAATTTGTCTGCTTTCAATGATCTAACGGATGCCGTTTAGAGAACTGCGATATCTGTTCTTGATGCAGAGCTATTAACTTGTGAACTTCGTGCTTCTATTTTCTTTTTTCAATCTTTCGAATATTTGAAAATCTTTTTAACAAAATCCATGCCCTAAATCGAAATTGCGCTTCCAACAGTCACTAGAATTTAACGTTCTCTCTCAAATACAGCAAATTTCATTAAAATCGCCCCAGGCGTTGTCTCAGAAAAAGTTTTTTTTTTGCGTTTTACATGTATTTGAATGGGCCGCGTCAGAGTTGGGCCCGAGCTAAAGCTTCCTCTTAAGAGGAAGCTTTAGCTCGGGCCCAACTCCGACGCGGCCTATTCAAATACATGTAAAAACGCAAAAACGTTTTTATGAGATAACCCCTGGACCGATTTTGATCAAATTTGTTGCATTTGAAAGAGAAAGTTAAATTCTAGTGACTGTTGGAAGCGGAATTTCGATTTAGGGCTTGAATTTTCTTAAAACGATTTTCAAATATATGACCATTTGAAAAAGATAGAAGCACGAAGTTTACAAATTCATAGCTCTGCATCAAGAACTGATATCGCGGTTCTGTAAACGGCATCCATTAGATCATTCAAAGCGGACAAATGCAATATGTCATTTTACATCTTACGTGAATTTGTTACGTTGGTTACAACGGTTTTGCAAAAGTTGTATTTCCCTAGGATTAAATTTTTTTATATTCATGTGTAACGTATCAATTTTGTCCGCTTTAGATGTACTATTAGATGCAATTCACAGAATTGTATTATCATATTTAGTGGTTGAGTTACAGAGTTGTAAACTTGATAGTTTCGTTTTTTGAATATTTTCAATTTTTGCCAATATTTAATAAAAAATTGACGACCTAACTCAAAAATTCGAAACCGACAGTCACTAGATTTTAAGTTTTTCTTTTAAATGCAGCAAACCCCGTCAAATTTGGTGCAGTGGTTGCCGAGAAAAACGAATTCTCCTTTTACATGTATTTAGATAGGAGCACCCGAGCTAAAGCTTCCTCTTAAGATCAGCGCCGAATAACTCGACTACTGGCGGCCATGCAGAGGACATTTTCTTGCTCCGCAACGCTGGAGAAGAGCTGCAACAAGTGATACTGAGCATCTTAGCCGGCAAAGTGTAAGAGCTGCTTTCACGACTGATATGCAGAAGACTGAGGTTAACGCTCGGCAGTCCAGAATGAGAACGAGAATTCGTGATTGGCAGTATACACCTTGTAGAATCTGTTCGTGAGTGCTTTTATCTAGGTCGATCAGTCACAAGGGGCACGTCTCCACGATAGGAACGTCTACGGAAGAACAAAATTTGGTTGGAGCGGCCCACGGAGGCATTACCAAGTCCCAATCGGCAGCTTACCGCTACCCGGTAATATAATATGGGGCCGTAACTCGGAGGTGAGCATGAAAGCTTGAGAAGAAACTGAGCACCGATCGACGAGTAACGGAACGAAAATTGTAGGCATAGCGTTAAGAAAGACGAATGCGGCAGTCTTATCAATTCGACGCGGTATGGACACTCTTTGCTGGCAGGCAGCGCATCGTTCCTGTCGCTTTGCGTGCCTTCGTTCATTGAAATGTGCGCTGGACTATGGAAAGCATGGATCACCGAAATGATCAACCGCGTATCCCTTTCTCTATTGTGTTGCTGTGACGCATTAAACCCCGTACATTGAATCAATCACTCGATGACTTGAACAAAGCCCTCTGCGGCACCTTTGTCTACGTCACTATACACACATCGGCAACAGGGGTGAAATGTCGTTTGCAATGAAATCCTCTTCATACTGAGAAAATAAACAAAAACGCCACTGGGTACCTGTAGGAAGAAAGCGGTGGCACACACTGACAGGTCAAGGTGGTTGCCTCGATTTCTTGTCCCGTGAGCGGGCGCTGTTTTCGTTCTGTAGAGAGAGAGATAAAAAAGAAGGCAGGGATGTTAATCAGTCAAGAGCCCGGTTGGCTACCTGCGCTGGGGAAAGGGAGAAGGGGAATAGGCGGAAGGGAGAGAGTGAGAGAGACATGCCCGGACAGCGCTACGTAGTCAAAGGCGCTCGCACAATCCAGACGTTTCCATAAAGCACAGAAGTATACCTTCACTTCCTTCTGAGCCGATGACCGCTGGGGATGGTGTTCTATAGTACTGTCTCCACTCAGAGGGCGATCATCTAGTTTCCCGAATGCGTTGTACATGCATTGTCTTTGTGCTTCAAATTGAGGACAGTGGCAAAATAGGTGACCACTGTTCTTTCCTCGCAGCCGCACTTCCAGGACTGTCAGCCATTCCAATTAGTGCAGAATAGGCTTTCGTGAAGGCAACTCCCAACCACAACCGACACAGAAGAGACGCTTAGCGTCGGTGCAGTCCGGCCGGAGGTCCGAGTCGCGGCGAAGGGTTGAGTCTGCTGTGCCTTGTATGTGCGGTATTCCAGTCGGCTAACGAGACTGTGCGTACTAGATGCGAAGCTGTCTGCGCAGCGTCCGTCCCTGAAAGAGGAATGGGGACGCAGCGGTCTTCTTGGCTTAACGTCCGAGCTGCCTTATCTGTGTCATAATTTGCAATGATACCGCAATGGCCTGGCATCCAATTGAAAAGAGATACCATGGCCTTTGACAATTTGACCATGTATCCCAACTGTACGGTCCAACCTCCACGTAAGAAGCAGAAATGCGGCGACTTATTGCGCATATAACGAAGCAAATATAAAGAGTCGGCCGATTCCAGCGCGTATTGAATACATCCTCATGCCCAATATTATATATATAACCAATGTATTTGTTTGTTGGATACGACATTTCGTTAAAGCGAGTTTCCACTGCGGATCGAGCGGTGCCGAGTCGAGCCGAGCGCGAGCTTCCTTCTGAACTGAGATGCGCAGTTTATTTTTTTGGCTCGCGAGTACAGAAAAGGAATGAAATAAACGCTTCCAGGAATGCGCAAGCGAGTCCGTGGAGCGCCGCGTCTTTCTTTTTCTTTTTCCTTGGTTTACGAAACTGCGCGCACTCACGCAAAGACATAGCCCTCGGTTTCGTAGAAAGCCTTGCCGCCAAGCGTACACACACAGCCCTGCGGCCTCGTCGCCTTGCCGCATTCTCCGTCGCAGTGTCCGCCTGCGCAGCGGCTCCGGCGACCTTGGCACGAGCGAAGGCTGATCGTCCCGGTTGATCCGATTAATCGGCAGCCTATAAAATGTTCGTGGGAAGGGTCGCTGATCCCCCTCGAAGGACGATTAAATTGAACGCTCCAAATTGAGTCACACCGGTCTCTCGGGAGAAGCGGCGTTTGACCTCGGCAGTGCGTGTTCGGATGATTTCGTTGATTGATCGATTGATTGATTGATTGATTGATTGATTGATTGATTCATTCATTCATTCATTCATTCATTCATTCATTCAGTTGGAAACGAGGGTACACATTCATCAAGTCGGCAGGAGAACGTACTACGCCTCATGTGACTGATCGACCGACTGATTGATTGATTGATTGATTGATTGATTGATTGATTGATTCATTCATTCATTCATTCATTCATCCATTCATTCATTACGTTGGAAACGAGAGTACAGATTCATCAAGTCGGCAGGAGAACGCACTACGCCTGATCCTGATGTTGATCCTGACTGACTGACTGACTGACTGACTGACTGACTGACTGACTGACTGACTGACTGACTGACTGACTGACTGACTGACTGACTGACTGACTGACTGACTGACTGACTGACTGACTGACTGACTGACTGACTGACATGGGACATTGGAAGCAAGATTGCGCATTAGATAGCCGCACTAGTTGGGGGGGGGGGGGGGGGGGGGGAATACGCACAGTGCCACAAAATGGCATCATGAAGTTTTAAGATTAGGATATCGACAGAGGCTGAACAGTGGGTATATACTCGGCTGGACTTTACGTTTCGATTAGGTGGCTCTGTCTTTGTCGCGACAACAAATGCTTCGCGGCAACAGGTGCTTGCAGTTGTTTCGCTGAAAGGAGCGCTCGTCGTTGTTGCAAATTGTTGTGCGTGGCTGCACTAGTGGTTCTTTCAGTAACGGCTGTTTCAGTTGTTGCAAGCTGCTGCTGCTGCTGCTGCAGCAACAAGTGCTTGCCGCTGTTGCCCTGGCAATTAAAAAGTCGCCTTGTGGAAACGTCGGCTCCAACGGCATTCATTGTTCTACTCTTGTTCATCACTCCAACCCGCCACTATTTCTTTCTTTCTTTTTGTTTTTACGTAGGAGAGGTGATGCCCACTACTCCTTCCTTCTTAGGCCTAATCTACATTTAAAAAAGCTGGCCGGCTTAAACAAACCATTAAACCCGACGGAGACAGCACATAATAACAGACGTTGGTCGGCGAAAGCAGACACACGAACAAGGTGGATTACCAACATAAAAGTTAAAGTAAAGGCGCGATAGCGCTAACGTATAGACTTCACACGGAGTTCAAGTTAGCGCATTATACGCCATAACGCACGGAATTTGCACCGCAAGTAATGTCATTTAGAACTATAGAGCAGTCACTCGCAATTCGTTTGTATCTCAACAGAGCACCGTCTGCAATACAATATAAACAACGAGGTTACACCACAGGTTGTAACAAAATCGAAATCAAGGGACACTTTGCAAGAATACTTAACAGCAGCGCATAACCGTGGAACACAATTCGTGGAGAACGTGTTACAACTCTCCAGTAATTATCCGCAATTCTTGATGTTTCCAAAAGTTCTTTAAGACGCTAACTGCGCGCTTCAACGGTTCAGCTCTTATAAGAGCTGTGGGCTTATAGATGTGGGCCTAATATGTTTTTCCCGGTTAGAGCGGTCGTTTGTCCAGAGCGTACATTTTATGTGTTTTTTTTTTTTTTTGATGCTGAGCCCGAATATACTGTATTGCGACAACGACAGGTGTTCGATATCTTCTGATTCTGAGCAAGAGCACACCGCACTTCCGTCTATAGCCTCTCTTACGCAAAAGAAAAAGAAAGAAAGAAAATTTCTATAGTAAAGCACTAGGTACACTTCGTATACTAGTGCCTAGACGTGATTTCTTATGATCCTCCGTGTGATTCTGATCGACGACATTAAGTACGTCCGTGTGGCACCACGCGAAACGACCTTAATATTTAAGGTTGACTGTTAAATGTCACTTTTGTGGCCGTACGGAGGTTATCTTTGTGTTGCCTCTGGGCTCTTCATTCGCGAACAAATCAGCAGCTGCGGGAAAAAGTTGTCTCGCGATTCACTGGAACTCGCTGCATTCAGACGACTGCAAATGCACTGGCGCTAGCTGCATCCCTTTGGAAGCGCTCTCTCTGCAGCTGGCCAACTCATTTGACGACGCGACCGTTGTGAAGCGCAGTTAAGAAGATCCTAAAAACAAGTGACAAACGAAGCCAGATTATATGTTTAAACTTTTGGATTTGCAAGTAAGTGACCCTGCATTGCAGTGAATACTGCAATGCAGTACGGAGTCATAATAGCTACCACGGTTGGTTGCCTGTAGACTTCTTGCGAACCGTCTTGTATGTAAATTTAAAGCACCGTATGTAAGACAAAGTCTATGGCACTGCGTATATATTTATGTAGCATACGGTTCTTAAACGCTGTTACTGCGAACAGGGATTAAAAAGATAAAGTGGACTGTGGCCACACCCGCCCGCAGACGGTCTTCCCCCCGTCGTCTGCAGCCGCCCCTTCTCGCCTGTAAGAGCCGGCCGCGCGGGCGAGTGGTGACCGTGACCACGAAGAATCCTCGCCCAAATTTGGGACGAGAGTTCGACAGAGGCCAACCGGGACCACACTACCACAGTCCACCCAGCGAACAGCCCGAATCGGGGCGACTTATGAGGCCACCCTGTCACAACAATAATCTCGAACCTTCCGCCTACCGACCAGACGACGTCGTGATCCTTGACCACTCAGTCACCGATCGGGTGATGACGTAATAGTATTCGGCGCCCAATATGCGTGCCCAGTGTGCACTGGGTGTGCGGAAAGCGAGCGGACAATTCTCGGCGTTCCCTCCACGTTTCTAGTCTTGGAGGCCATGTGCGCGCTTCTCGGCCCCACTAGGTGGCGCAGCGTCTCCAGAAAGAAGAGCGAGAGACAGACAGACACAGACAAAGAACTTTACTAATGGTCCTGAGGAACCGGCGTTAGGGTACCTCCCTTTTCAGGGAGTCCCCGCAGCTGTCGCGGGCCGCACCCACGTCGGGGTCGGAAGATCGTGGTCCTCGAGGAGCCCGGTCGCCGCGTGGCGCGTTTCCTCAAGCGTTCGCGCGCACCAATGCGCCACGAATTTCGGAGGCCACGTGCGGGCTTCGCGGCGGCGTCGCCAGGTGGCGCCGAATGTTAGGTTAGCGCAGAGCAGTCACGCTGCACTGCACAGTCACGCCTCTTACATAACTCGTTTCGACGGTGGCAATACGCTTGTGTCGCTATATTTATTCAATGCTAAACGCATTGTCGTTGACAGTCATCGTGAGATGGGTTCTGCCGAATTTTTCTATACTTCTTTTACATGGTATAAACACGGTATGCCATACTCTAGACTTTATAGACCGTTGTCTTACATTGTGTATGAATCGGTCATCAACTCTTCTATAGGTAACGTACAGACTGATGCAGTGATAGCTCTCACGACCTATATAGACTTGAGGGTCAATGCTCCAGACGTTATATACAGTTTTATAACTGTGTCTACAAAGCGGTCTGCAAGAAGTCTAAAGGTAACACGTAGACTGAGTAACAGAGCTGTTTTGAACTGTACACAGAGGTATAGCGGTCTACAACAAGTGTCAGTGCAATTACGCTAGGTCATCTAACAGCGATAATCACTCCCCTTCCACCTGTTCTTTTCTTCCCTATGATCTTGCTTTTGGCGTCGTTCTCTACAGCCCCACAGATACTCGAAAAATAAGTCACAGTAACTTTAGCATACGCTAAAGGCGATGAAGACGAAAGCTTGAGCGCTCACGAGGCATTCAGTACATTACTTGACATTTTATTTGTACTGTGCTGTTGATTCGTATTACTTGTTTTCTCCCACCATCGTGGGTTCGTGTGCGTTAACTAAATATATCTTTATTAACTGTCCCTTAATTAACAGCGGATTCGAATGCCTTAAGAAACTATCTCTAAATGAACTATGCCTTAATTCATATTGCCGTAATTAACACCACAGGTTGTGGGTTCGACCCCCAGTGTTGTTGCCGTTGAATTTTGGTGCCATAACGCCGGAACGTCAAATTTTCGTCCATGAGCCGTCAAAGGCTTTCTTCACATAAGAGGAAGCTTCAGCTCGGGCCCAACTCCGACGCGGCTTATTCATATACATGTAAAACGCAGAAACGCTTTTCTCAGATAACCCCGGGACCGATTTTAATGAAATTTGTTGCACTTGAGAGAGAAATTTAAATTTTAGTGACTGTTGGAAGCGGAGTTTCGATTTATGGCCGGAAATATGTTAAAAGAACTTTCACAAATTTGATAGTTCGGAAAAGATAGAAGCACGAAGTTTACAAAGTAATAGCTCTGCATGAAAAACAGATATCGCGATTCTGTAAACGGCATCCATTAGATCATTCAAAGCGGACAAAGTCGATATGTAAATGTATATCTTAGGTGAATTTGTTACGTTGTGTATGAGCGTTCTGCAAAAGCTGCATATTCATATTAATTTCTATTAAATATAATTTGTATCTTATGAGGATTTTTTTATATATTTATTAAATTAATTTGTATCTTATGAGGAAGCTAAAGCTTCCTCATAAGATGAAGCTTTAGCTCGCGGGCTCCTAACTAAATACATGGGAAAGAAGAAATTGTTCTCGGCAGCCACTGCACCAAATTTGATGAGGTTTGTTGCATTTAAAAGATTATAACCTAGTGAGTGCTGGAAGTGGACTTTTTTAGTTAGGCCGTTGTTTTAGTATTAATAAAAATTGTCCGAAATCGCAAATTTTCCAGTAAACGAAACTTTAAAGTTTACCACTCTGTAACTCGCCAACGAAAACCGACACCGCCATTCTGCCAATTTGATCTAATAATACATCTAGAGCGGACAAATTTGGTGTATTATACGTGGTTCTCAGATCCACCACTAATATGTGAGTATAGCACCTTTGCAAGACCTTCGTGAAAGTCGTAACAAGTTCGCGTAAGATAGGAATTGTACAAACATATGAACGTAATATAAAGCAGTCAGTAGAATTCTAACTTTCGGCAATGCGAAAGATTCCTCCGGCGTGTGCCTATAATGAGAGCATTACTGGGCTGCGCACGCGTCAGAATGGAGAAAGTGGAGTCGGCTCCCAGCCGTGGGAATTCCTCTTAATAAGCCGACGACCCTCTCTGGCGTTGCGTCACTGCTGATCCAGGCACGTACGTGGCCCCAAGCGAATTCGCGATAAACTTGCGCAGCACAGATCCGGCACGTGGGATTTGGGGAACCCGAACCGGCCCATAAAGGAACCGGCGCAGCACAGATCAAGCGTATGGCTCTAAATTTCATTGTTGCTTGCTCCGGCTGACAGCCGCACCGCGTAAGGTAGGTAGGTACTACTACGGAGCGCATATAAATTGCAAAACGTTACTTTAGTATCTTCAATTTTTTTTATTCGTCTCGTATTTTGTTCTTTGTGAGGCCTCGCTGTCGCGAAATGTGTTCTGAATAGTTCATTTATCTTCTGTAATGCACCAGAAAAAATAAAGAAACGCCGATAGAAGAGCCTTGAAACAAACACGAGAGACGCACAGAACGAAAAGCGAGTGAGAGATTGCATGCGAGGTGTATTTATGTTATTATAATATTTGTGCGCGATAAGTTCAGTACTGGAATACAAGTTATCCCAATCTCGCGCATTATTTGCACATATTGTTTTCGCATATTAGCGCACATTGTTTGCACATTGTTTACACATATTGCACGCAATGTTTGCACATACTACACACACTGTTTGCACGCATTGTTCGAACCTATAGTTTTCACATATTATCGCACATTGTTTACACACGTTGCGCACATTGTTTTCACTTACTACGCACACTGTTTACATATTGGTTGAACATATTGTTTTCAAATATTAGCGCACATTGTTTACACACATTGTCTGCACATATTGTTTTCACATGTTAGCGCCCTTTGTTTACACACATTGTACACATTTTTTGCACATAATGCACACAGTTTGCGCATTGCTTGCACGTATTGTTTTCACATATAAGCGCACATTGGTTGCACATATTGCACACCTTGTCTGAACATATTGTTTTCACATATTAACGCACATTGTTAGCACATGTTCGCACATATTGCATGCTGTTTACTCATTGTTTGCACATATTGTTTGAACATATTTCCAAGTAGTGACGAGGGTGAAGTAGTTGCATGCAACTTATTCTTTATTTCGTGTCGTGTATTTTCTGGTCCGTCGAGTTTGATACGGAGAGTGTTCTGAATAGTGTCCGTGAACTTCTTTCGTACAAGAAAAGAATAACGCGATCGCAAAAGGTTCGAGAAACCCAAGTGTGTAAATATACAAATACAAAGCGATGGGAGGCGTCTACTTGTGTATGCGCGCCCGTGTTTCTTGCACACACACAGACACAAACATGTACTTCACATAACTTGTGAATACTACGCATTCATTCACATAATACACGCACACACACGTTCATGTGAACAGGACTTTTCCGGAAGTCATCTTTACAAATTACTAGTATAGCTTCATAGCTCCGTGTAATAAATTAATTTAGTCCACTTTGCATATCCGAAAGATGCAAACTTACAGAAATGTGATCACGCTTTGTATTTGAGACTATTTTCTTATGGCTGATTTCTAGATTTTACACTTCATTCTCTCAAGACTCGAAAGGTTTTCGCATTTTTTAATATTTTTTTTATTCATTATACTTCTTTTTTTTTCAACATTGTATAAAATAAACGATTCCCACGGAACAATCGGTGGACTCTAACATTTTCTCACACATTCGACAGACCTATAGCTCATCGGTGCCCAGCGAGACGACCTCCTGCTTCCCGGGGGTTTAAGTAAAAGTTCCCGTGGCAGGACTTCTTCCTCTAGGTAGTTATTCGCTTTAAAATTGCGATGTGTTTGGCGCGTTTAGACGCTGTTACGCATGCTTGCCTCCGTCGTCGCGAAATGAGACGCAGACAGCGAACCGCAGACACCTTCGCTTCTGTACGGGGAGAGGGCGCTTCAGTGGCGAAAGGAAAACTCGGCTTGACAACTTGCAGAAAAAGAAAAAAACTATAGAGGCTATGCTCACGCGTGGGTTGCTACAGATAATATTCCCCGAAGGACTGCGGAAAGTGCGTAAAGAAGTGTCGCGTGTCTTGTAATGGCGTTTGTGTGCCACGCTTAACGTATACGTATACGCGTGTACTCGTGGCGAGAGGATTCTGAACGGAGAAAAAGAAGAGAGGCGCAGGCGAAGCAACCGTCGGCCCAGATTGTCATGTTAACCCCCGCCTGTAGCAAACACCTATTGAACGACAGACCCAACGCGACCCAGCCAAAGCACCGCCGAATCCAATACAACCCGATCCAACCAGACAAGCAACCGATTATCCAACCGACCGACCGACCGACCCTATACTATCTTGCTCAAGCGATGTGCTCGAGCCTAACGGTATGCATGGGCGCAAGCTTTGGTCGCGGAACTGCTTAGACATTGATGAAGGATCACGCTGGGTAAATATGGGTCTCTGAACTTAAATCGATGGGTACTAAGGAGAAAGAGTGGTTCAATTTCACCCCGCCAACACTTCACTAAACACCGTTCCACCGAAAGGAAAAGTTACAACCGCCGAAAATAGTGAAATGTTACGTGTGTTAGAAATCAACAGACAGACAGACAGACAGACAGACAGACAGACAGACAGACAGACAGACAGACAGACAGACAGACAGACAGACAGACAGACAGACAGACAGACAGACAGACAGACAGACAGACAGACAGACGTAGTGCCACTGTCGAAGCTATAGTTATGTATAAGGCCTGTATGGCAGCATGACTCATCTGTCGCGTTTCCTTAAGTTCACTTGGCGCCATCTAGCGACGACGCCGCGAAGCCTGTACGTGGCCTCCGAAACGCATGGTGCGTGCGAACGCTCAGAAACGCGCCGTGAGGCGCCTCTCTCTGCGTTTCCTTCTGGCAACGCTGCTCCATCTAGTAGGCCGAGAAGTGCGCGCGTCGCCTCCGAGACTAGAAGCGGGAGCCGCCGGTGCGTGCGAACGCTGTGAATTGTAGTTTCGCTTGCCACGCACCCAGTGCACCCTGGGTACGCATATTGGGCGCCGAAATCTACTGTATCATCACCCGATCGGTGATTGAGTGGTCAAGGACCACGACGTTGCCTGGTCGGTAGGCGGGAGGTTCGAGATAAGTGTTGTGACGGGCTGGCCTCACAGTCACCCCGATTCGGGCTTGTTCGCTGGGTGGACTGTGGTAGTGTGGCCCCGGTTGGCCGCTGTCGAACCCTGGTCCAAAGTTTAGGCGAGGGTTCTTCGTGGTCACGGTCCGCCACTCGCCCGCGCTGCCGGCCCTTGCAGGCGAGAAGGGGCGGCTGCAGACGACGGGGGGAAGACCGTCTGCGGGCGGGTGGTCACAGTCCACTTTGTTTATTTTTTTCTCCTTTTCGCAACAATAGGCGGTTAAGAGTCATATGCTGCATATATACATGCGGTGCCTTAGAGTTTCGATACAGTTCTTTACTTTATATCCAAAGCGGTTTCCAAGAAGTCCACGGGCAACCAACCGTGATAGCTATTATGACTCCGTGCGCCGTAGTCTATCTAGTCTTCACTGCAATGTAGGGCTCACTTACTTGCGAATCCAAAATTGTCTAGATAGATAGATAGATAGATAGATAGATAGATAGATAGATAGATAGATAGATAGATAGATAGATAGATAGATAGATAGATAGATAGATAGATAGATAGATAGATTGCAGAAGGATAAGAATACTAATCGCATTGATTGAATACACATTCAGTCGTCAACATTTTTTTTCGAAATACGCACTCACACCCGCGTCCATTCACACTCACTGCACGCTCATACCCACGTTCGCTCACACATACCGACAATTGATCGGGCCGTGTGTATATATATATATATATATATATATATATATATATATATATATACTCGCTGATAGCACGCACTCACGTCTGCTCAGAGAGAGTGTACTTCCGAGTGCACACGCTGACATATATGACTTTTACGTAAGCATGTGTCACGGATTTCGGAACTTTATCGCTTTTGTCGGCCGTTTTGGCGCAGGACAATATTCTCTAAAGTTGCCAAGTTGAGCATTTAGTTGCTTTAAAGCTCGATATGCAACTCATCTTCGCCGATAAGCGATCAACAAAGATTCCAGTATAGTATATATAGGCGCTGACGAAATGCGTGACGTCACTGTGAGTTGGTGCGGGAACGTCACGATGTGGTCGCCACCCACTTTCCATATTCGCGTATTATCTGGCTTATCCAGCTTCCTGTCGTCACGGTATATAACAGTGTCCTTCTTTTCAAGCGAAGCTTGTATTGACTCCCAGGTTTCCGTGGCGTTGTCGTAGTCACACACACACACACAAAAAAAACCACTTGCTCCCAGAGTTGAGCAGCTGCGGGAAAGGGCAGTTTGAAGAGTTGCCAGCTGCGCCGGCGCCGAAGCGTGAGTCGTTAGCAAGGATTCCAGCTGCATAGGCGCGCGCTCACGCCACGCGCGCAACCAATCAGAAGTGTTTCACTTCCGCTGTTGAGGGAAAGGACAGGAAAAGGTGTCTCGCGCGCTGCGCCAGCTTCGTTTCCGTTCAGTGTCGGGAAACGGATGCGGCGGCCACGCGTTGTGCCTTCCCCCGAGCAACAGGCAGCCTTCGACGAGCGGCAGCGAGAAGTCGCCCGTGAAAGCGCTCGCCGTCGGCGCGCCAATCCAGACGTTAAAACCGTTTCGCGCGCGCTGCGCCGGCTTCGTTTCCATTCAGTTCAGTCTCGGAAAACAGATGGGAAGCCACGCATTATGTGTGTCCCCGTGGGACAGGCAGCCTTCGACGAGCGGCGGCGAGAGCTGACCGTGAAAGGACTCGCCGTCGGCGCGCCGATCCAGTGAGCCGCCCGAATCCATGCAATCCGACAGCAGCTAAAGGAAGATCCCGACCTGAGGTAGCAGGAGGCCGAAGCAATCCGGCGCCGTTACATGTGGGTTACTTAACCGTGACGAAGGTCAGGTGCACGCAGGACAACCTTCGCTTACCCCCATTTTCCGGTAGGGGAAAGGTTGGTCATTTTTCTTTTTTCCCCCGCGGATAACGCCCATTGTCACCGTGAAGAAAATCTCGTCTCGCATTCGGTTCTCTGGCTAAACGTGCCGCCAGCCAGCGTGACCCTGCGAATATTTCAAACTCGGTGTGGCGCGCGAGATCACCGCGCAGTGGTGACAGCGCGGAAGTCACCCATTTCGTCGAGCAACGAAAAAAATCTTGGCGCGCACTCGCGCTTTCGTGACGACGGCGTCGGAGTAACGAGCCTTTCCCAAGAAGAATAAGAGGCAGAACGCTGCGCAACGAATCGTTTCCAACGCACGACTAAGGGGAGAAGAATTAGCAACAAATAAAAAAAAAGACTAAAGGAAGCGTGAACGTGGCGAAAGCTCTCGGCGAATTTCGGTTGGTGCAGCGGCGGCGCCAGCATCCCGGCTGTGGCCTTCTGTGGCGCGTCTTTCTTTAAAAACAACTCGATGAAGCAAGACTATCTACCCGCAACTCTTCTGTCATTTTGGAAGTGCTAAGGCGAAAGCATGCAGCCCAGACAAAGTGGCCAGATAAACACGCCGTCGCCGCAAAGCCTTCGTTAGTGAAACAGCGCCTTCCCAGAATCCGGCGTCCCTCGCAACTACGCAAAAAGCGAGTCGCCAAGGGACTGCTGGCTCTGGAATGTAACCTGGCTTTTCTCCCACCCGCTTTTAGTTCGCAAAAAAAAAAGGGGGGGAAAGGAAAACATGCCCGAGTGTAAACATCGCCACATCAGCGTCGTCGTTTTCGAGGCTGGCAAACGGCCCCCGCGGCTGCAAGCAGAGCAGACGACACCGCCTGCCCCTGCACAAGCTTGCAAAAGTACCAGCCGCACACCAGCAGACGACGGCAGCGCGCGCAGCAGACGACGCTGGCTCGCGAGCGCGCGTGCGCTCCCGGAATCGGCCCGGGACTCCGCGGGAAGTTGCGGTGACGCGTCGTGACGTCTCCATTTACGTCAGCGATGACGCGGGGCGCCCGGGGGCTGGGGGGGGAGGGAGGCGTGTTCGCCAGAAGGCCAAGGAGAAAGAGGGAAAGAAAGAAGGGGGCGCTAGCTTTCCGCGGCGAGTGAGAGAGATATAGGGGGGGGAAGGCATAAAACGAACAGAAAACGTAAGCAAGCCGGCCGGTTCAAAAGAAGTCGCGGTTCTCGGAAGAACCAGCCGGGCTGCGCATTTACATTCGCTCGCCTGTGCAGCCGGTCGACTGCAGCGCCGCCCCCGCGGCACCAACGGGAACTATATATCTAGGTAACTTTTCGCCCTAGGGGAGCGTAGGTCCCTAGGTGTCGTGTAAAAAACGCACCTAGCTCCTGAAACGCCCTAGTCCCCATGCGCGCGCGCGGGGGGCCCATAGAAATATACCATAGCGCAGATAGTGCGCGGTAGTATTATGGTAGTAATATGTTTGTGCCAACTCGCCGGAGTAGAAGGGTAGGCAGTTCATTGTGCGTGCACGCAAGCAGCACGACCACGAACGAAGCGATACAAGGTGGAACAGCGCGTTTTACGGCAATTGAAGTTGTGTTTGTGTGATGCGCTTGGTGTGTGCAAAGAGCAATTTAGATGCGCGTGTGACGAATGTGTATGCACAAATAGCACGACCACGAACGAAGGTGGAACATCGCGTTTTGGCGTGCCCAAGCAGCACGACCACGAACGAAGCGATGCAAGGTGGAACAGCGCGTTTTGCGCAATCTAGTTGTGTGTGTGTGCGTGGCGCGTTTGTGGTGTGCAAAGAGCACGACGACGATCGTCTTCTAACTGCGCCAGAGCAAACCGATTGTTGGATTCTGCATAGGTATTGAACGGGCGTTCAACCTAGAGAAACACGGGATTGCGACGCGACTATAGCCGCGATGTATAGCACTGTACGTACGTAAGTTTACAGCACCGACTTTTAATTCGGAGTGAATAAGGGACACGCCACGAGTGATTTGTATGTGGAGGTTAACTCATACGTGCATTAATTAGCGGCGGTATAGAAAAAAAAAAAGGGGGGGGGGGGGCGGAGGGCGGCGGGGATTGCTGAGACAGGTGCTCGAAAGCGTTTCCACGCATGTTTTGTCGGTGTACTCGATGAACTAAATGCCGCTTTGAAGAAATTGTGACGAAATGTTGGCATGTGCGTAGTGGCACAGTTTGAAATGTGTCGCAGAGTAAATCCGAAAAGAACCGAAGCGTACCATGTGTAAGAAATGTGGGAAAACTACAGCCGCAAGCTTATGTTATGCAGCATTGACCGATGTCGAGATATTGTTCTCATGAATGTAGCATCCATCGCCTTTGTACGCATGTGCTGGTTTCGGCGCACTATCATCGAGGCATTGATCAAGGTTATTAAAATTGTACCCGCAACGAGCGCGTCGCCCTGGTTTCGATTTCGGTTCTCGCTGCTATTCGTGATAATAAACAGTTTGTAAATTGTTCTTTTTGTTGGCGATTCTCTGGACAAGGGACGAAAACAAAAACTGGCAATGAAAGTAAGCATCACGTAGAATATTTTAAACGAAAAACTGTTTCAACATTCTTTAATGCAACTCTAATTCTAAGGCTGTAAGCGCCACCTATTTCCGGTAGTCAAAATGTGCCATGGCGGCTTCCTGTCAATTGGATGTGTGCGTAGCATGGGAGCTTCAATGGTACATCTCAGCTTTTTTTGGTTATCCCCAGCTGTTCCTTATATTTCCGCGTAATAACTCTTTCTTGTACCCAATACAATACCGAATAGGGATCGTATAAAAGCTCAGAGGCTGCACCTGTCATACACATAGACAGGTAAGGTAGCTGTTCGCGACCACTTTCAACTCATCTGGGACGTACATAATTTTTTGTGTAATTTATGCATGCTTAGGCATCATTTTTCACGCCGCCTGAAGTTCTCGCTGAAAGTACGCTTTAAATGCACTGCACGCTTTAAATTGACACCCATCTGTAACGTGTTTCAGCCGTTATTTATAGCCCATATTTTGCGGACTACGATTTTAAACTCATGCGCACTACCGCCCGTTTGTTCTGTTGCGCTCGCGATATCAATGTTTTTAGATCCAGAAGGCTGCTTCCGCATGAAAAAAAGAGACTCGCCGTGTTAGATTGTACACATGGAAAGCGAACGCTGCGACACGTTCTTTAATTGGCCGACTGTTGCAAGCGGTGGCATCATTGCCGTCGTCGAAGTGTATATACAGGCACACTATAATAGAGACATACGTATTTACAGTGCCAAATGAACAATTTGGTGTTTCGTCCCTTGGCGCTCTCCTGCTCGGCCTGACAGGCAGGTGTCACGCAGTGCGTAGCACTGAAAGCGCTTGAGCATACCGCGAAATCTACGCGAGCGTTTTTATAGACAAATGCTCGAAGATTTCTATCACCAGCTGCCACTTGAAAGTGCGTTTAGCCAGCAAGCCAGCAGTAGTGTCTGCGCTTTCAAGCATACACTTGATAATACGAAGATAATGAGACAAAGTGTAAACACATGAATGACAGATTCAATATTTCTTGACACTCGTAAATCTTCAAACCTGCCAGTTGTTCGGTAGTGCGTGAAAAAGTGGAATTTTGTGATGTTTAAAAGCAGACATTGGGTCATCCAAACGTGGCTTTGCCTAGGCCGTCGCATTGTATGAATGAATTATCAAATGCATGGGCATTGGAGCAATGAGGTGATGTAGCTGAAAAATGCACCTTTGTTCTCTTTTCACTTTGCCTCATGGTATTCTGTCTCAAGTTTAGCTATTGTCAAAGCAGCAATTTCGACTGACACAGCAACGCTCATCTGAATGGCATCTGTCAATGTCGTAAGTTGTCATTGCTCCTTTCAGCACATATGTTACATGGTCTTTTACATCTTCAGTACGACCTAAATGTGTTTCACAGCTGTGATTGCCTCAGTGCATATAGAAGCAACGAAGTGATCCCAAATACTTTTGCAGAATAACTGAAATGTGGGCAAGTTCATTCGGATTCATGATTATGGCAGATTTGAACCCAACACTGTGTAACACTACTACACAGACTGGCGTTTCGGGTAGTGGAGACAAGATTCCTATTAAAACCTCGTTGAGATTTGACAAACTGTTAGCTAGGTGGGATAAAGTAATTGTGATTCAGAATGGTAGCCTCAACATTGAGCACAAGGCAAGAGGTGAGTTTTTTATTGTGATCATTTTCTACAAGCATGCACATTAGCGTTACAGTAGTACGAGCATCTTTGTAGCACATCCTTCCCTGTATAGAAAGGGTCATGTTGCTTACTGCTTAGCTGATGTTATGCATTGTCCACTTCTATGGTGTTGATGTCCAGGATCTCTACAAAACGGAACCTCTTTGCTACAGTCGTGTGGCTGCTTGTGTTCTTCTCCCCTAGCCAGAGGCATGAAGGGGGGTTCACGGTCACTGACCAAGTCTCATGTATAACCCGACGTTTCGGAACTACACACGGGTTCCTCGTTCACTGAGTTGGACAGGAAATCGTCGTCACCTATGTAGCCAGCATGTGACGTAATGAACATGCGTAAATGGCAGGCATAGTCCCTGGTGTCTGGTTCATCGTAGCTGACGTCAATTGAACGATTAGCGATTCTAGCAGCCGCCGGGATGACATGTTCTTTTCTTTGGCAACAACAGTGGCATTGTCTCAGTCAATCTTGTGACTATGTTCCTGCGCATGCTCGGCAAATAATAGTCGTGTGACTATTATTTCTTAGATCATGTTTTTTTTTTTTTCGTTTCCATGCCTGACCAGCCGAACTTTCATCGAATCCTAGATTATGCAGCCAGAGGCAGTGGCACTTGTTGTGTCCTGTTTGAGATGACTGGTCTTTTTGTCCGTGTCTATCCACTATCACCTGGGCTTATCTCCTGGCTGCTGAAGTGTGCCTGCATTTTCCAGGTCAACTACTCGGACATTAATGTCTGGATACAAATTGGGTAGATCTTGTATGCCATGCCCAACATCAGAGTAAGTTTTCTGTTTCTGCCAGCACTTTTGCTCATGCACTTACATTTCCCTCCGGTCCGGGAGTTGTGGAAAGAAGCTGTCTGCAGTAGCTGGAAGTGTAGTCCTAAGCCTTTGGCTCGTAAGCATTTGCACTAGCGAGGAGCTATGTTTCAGAAGGCTCAGTCTATAATCGTGTGTCTTGTAGGCATCACCTGACGCCTCAAGGGAGTTCTTGGATAAGTTTACGGTGGCTTCTGTGAGACCATTGCGCTGTTGGTAGCGTGGACTGCACGCCATTTGTTGGAATTCTTATGAATTGTGCAAACAGCGAGCTGCGCCCTTTTGCAAGCTACAGTTTGTTGCGGTTCACGACCACTACACTATTGCACACCTTGTGAAAACAAAGAGGCATTAAGTCGCAACCACAGGTCCTGTCAAACTAGCCAGTACTAGCTCAGGATACCCTTACTAGTATTTTGTGACGATGAGCCACCACACCCCTCCAATAGAAAATATGTCCATAGTGAACTTCTGTAACAGCTTTTCTCAGAATCCTAATTGCAGGAGTGTCACCCTTCTCTTAGCCCTGTGGTGCTAGCATGTACGACATGACTTGAAGACATTTGCTGTTTGTATGTATTTATGATGCAGTACTTTGACGTCTTGCTAGGCATTTATTGATTCCAAAGTGGCCTTCAAGTGAGAAGTGCTGGGTGGGTAAGCTCCTGTAGCTTCTTGGGCGCGATGGTTTTATTGCCAAAATATCAACATGTCTTGGACTACATTGTCCTTGTAAAGCCAGAATTCTTTCAGAGTTTGCAACACCTTGTCCAGCTCTTTCGAGTGAAAATGCAAAGTTGGCAGCAGCATTAATCTAGCACTTGTTCTTTCTTCAGTTCTTGTAAAGAAAGTGGGGAGAGGCAGCATGCATAGCCTTCAATCTTGGTAGGCCCTTGTGGTGCCTGTTATTCTCCTTCACATGAGAACTTCACAGTGTATCAGCTGCGGGAAAGTCTTTGCCTAAGATGTACATTATGCCTCATAATGTATCAATCATGTGCACACTTTATAAATTGGGAAACAGATTGTTGCCCCATTTATAGAATTTATGTCGAGCTTGCAAGAAAGAAAGCACTTCTTTCTATATCTGGGCATAGCCAGGCATTCTGTCTCTGCTAAATATCTTGAGGCGTATCTAGTAACCATGGTAGAGTGTATAAGCGCGACTGGACGAGGACGAAGAAAGAAACAGATACACAGACACAGCGCTTCACTTTCAACTATAGATTTTATTTTCGCACGCGTCGATAAATATATACCGTGCAAGCGGAAACAAACGTGACAGCAAAAAAAAGAACATTGAGTGGTACATTTCGTTGAACCGGACACGTGTGCAAGACAATGGAAAAAAAGAAAAAACATGTACTACAATCGTCACAAAGACAGACCAAGGAATCGTATCTCCTTTTCCGATAGTGACACCGAAGGCTTGCTTACGCACTTTTGCTATCTCTTAGGCCTCTACAATCTCCCTCGTCATCCTGCTATGAGCCTTATACAGAACGGAAGTGCTTTCAAACATGGGCTTGCAGGAACAATCTCTGCAGTGAATACCCAAATGGCCCGAGATTACCTTAGTGACGTTGTATTGATGCTCCTTTAATCTCTCGTTGATGCATCTGCCGGTTTGACCAATGTACGTACTTCCGCATGAAAGTGGGATGGCATAGACAACGTTATGAGTACAGGTTACAAATTGTTTGCGATGTTGGGTAGAACATGAGTGCCTTTTGTTATTTTCTGTGTTAACCTGTTTGCACAGCTTCTGTAGACGCTCAGGGGCAGAGAAAACCACGTCCACTCCCGATTTCGCCGCTATTCTTCTGAGATTATGTGAAATGTACCACTCAACGAAATGTACCACTCAATGTTCTTTTTTTGCTGTTACGTTTGTTTCCGCTCGCACGGTATACATTTATCGATGCGTGCGAAAATAAAATCTATAGTTGAAAGTGAAGTGCTGTGTCTGTGTATCTGTTTCTTTCTTCGTCCTCGTCCAGTCGCGCTTATACACTCTACCATGGATTCTAACCAACTAGCCCGCCAACGTGTTTGACACGTCACTTGCGGAAGGCCGAGTCCCTGATGACTGGCTTACGGCAAAGGTTATACCTGTGCACAAATCTGGAGATAAACAGATCATTGAAAATTATCGTCCGATATCGTTGACCTGCGTTTGCTGCAAGCTCCTAGAACATGTTGTAGCGAAGTCAATTTACACGTACATCGAAAATGCGAACTCATTTTTTCCCAAACAACACGGATTCCGACAGCGCCTTTCCACAACAACACAGCTTCTTGAAACAGTCCATGACTTTGCCAGCACATTAAACAATAAGAAACAGATAGATGCCATCTGTCTTGATCTGTCGAAAGCATTCGACAGAGTGGCACATGCAGAATTGATTGTGAAATTGACTTATATGGGAATAAACGCGAAAATAGTAAAATGGATAAGCGCGTACCTCCGGGGCAGAACCCAATACGTAGAAGTGGAACACATTAAATCAAAGCCGTTGAACGTAACGTCTGGTGTCCCACAAGGGTCTGTGTTAGGTCCTGTACTATTTTTAGTTTATATTAATGACATTTCCTCTGCAATTGACGAAGGTATCACGGTGCGACTTTTTGCCAATGATTGCTTACTATACAAAGAAATTAATAGCACAGAAGATCAGACATTACTCAGTGACGCTCTTAGGGCTATAGAAGAATGGTGTGACAAATGGAAAATGAAAATAAATGAGAGTAAAACTGTTGTATTGCGCATGACGAATAAAATACATCATATTTTTGATTTTAATTACACAGTGAATTCTTCGGCGCTTTCCTCAGTTGACGTGCTCAAATACTCAGGCATACATATATCCGCAAACTTAAGCTGGTCGAACCATGTTACAAAAATATGCCAAACTGCGGAAAAGAAGCTTTGGTTCTTGCGACGAAAATTGCAGTTAGCCTCACAGTCAGTAAAACTAACAGCTTATTTAACGTACGTTCGACCCACGTTAGAATAGGCCAGCATAATCTGGGGCCCTTATTAGTCGGGGTTAATTGAGAGACTGGAAAGAGTTCGACGAGCAGCAAGGTTTATTCTATCGCGTTATGCTCGCACAGATTCAGTCTCCGAAATGCTCGGTTTGCTGAACTTGCCTACGCTCGCGGAACGCAGGCGCATAGCTAGGTTAAAATTCTTTTTTCTTCTCACTAAAAACGCATTCAACATCAACAGCGAACAATATTTGATAGCACGACAAGGTAGAACACTACGGAAAAGCAAATATAATACTTTTCAAATACCTCAGATGCACATTAACACTTACGCATTTTCCTTCTTTCCAAGAACCATTAAAGAATGAAATGAATTACCGGTGTCCACGCGAGAAAGCATCAATGCGGAAGAATTTGAGAAAAACTTAAAGCAACATTGAAAGATTCACGCACGTATACGTGCTTTTTCTCTTTTTTTTTGGAGGGAGGGGGTGTATGACCTCGTTTATTAACACTGCATTTATAATCATATCAATAGGAGTATCTGTAGAATATTTCGCTTATCTATATTCTTTGTTCACTTATGTTCACCTATTAAAACACTATTCATGTACTGCCTTCATGTACTGTACTAATTGCCGAAATACTGCTATTTACTTGTTTTATTTTTGTGCTATATGTATTATTTCAATACCATGTATTGTACTAATTGTTGAAGTGCTGCTTTGACCCACCCGGTAACGGCCGACAGGCCAACAGTATGAGTAAATAAAAAAAAACAAAACACGTATCTAGTAACATGTTGCCCATCGTCTTGCTTTTGGCTGAGCACTGCAACTAGACCACAGCACAAAGCATCAGCTGTGATTAGCAGCTGGTCTCTCATTTTGAGGAGCACCAGCCAAGCACTGGATCTGAAGAAAGTATTTCTTTCCATTTTGAGAATTCTGGAACCTGTGTGGGTTCCAGACAAACCATGCTTTGAAAACAGCATGCTGGACAATGGCTGTAGTGTTTGTCATGTTAGGAGCAAATGAACCTAGATAGGTGGTCATGCCCATTAGCAGCAGTAGTTCTGGAGGATGGTCTTGGCATGTCTGTGACGACTTTGAGCTTGTTTTCGTTCATGTGCCCCAAGTAGGATATTATTGCGATGCCAAACTTACATTTCTCTTTGTGGATGGCAGCTCTTGCACAGTGGGTGCCCTCAAATGTACTGCAGAGTTCGTTGTGTTGCTGTTTAGTTGAGCACCAACTGATAACCTCGACCATATGGCAAGCAACACATGTAAGTTCTGGATGAATATCATTCATATACCATTGTGTTTGATCTGGGGCACACCAGATACCAAATCGCATGAGCAGTTATAGCGAAACCAACGGAACGGTGCTGTATAGGTGGTCAAGAACTTCCTGTAATTTCTCACGGATTTGCCAAAACCCTGAATTTGGGCATCAATTTTTCATACACCAAGCTGTGACTCGTAGTATCTGAAGGGTATGCTCTACTGCAGGAATTGGATATGATGCTCATAGGGCTTGCTTGTTCAGTTTTTGTGTAATCCATAAAAGTGTGGAGTGCTCCTGATGGCTTCGTCACCACTACCATAAACGTGCACCAAGGAGTTGGCTCTGTCATAGCTGTCGTAAAACCAGTCTTAAACCTGGAGAAGTTTGGCTTTCGTCTTCTATAAAGGTAGCCATACAAAACAGTGAAATATTAGTGCACAGGACACAGGCTCCAGTTTCAACATTGTCATGCAAGCTGCGCAAAGTATTTGAGGATGCGGCTTTGAATCTGCACAACCATTAACATTCTCAATCTGTCTAAGCACTCGACTTCAGCTTCACCATCACCTCTGTGACCTATTTAGCAAATTTATTTGGAAATAGCAGCATTCTGCCTGATGCACGAGATGGAACTTTATGTTGTGCTAGTCGCCTTACACACTGACCACTGTAACTTGGAGGTCACCACCTTCTCGAAATATCACGAACCACATTGTTTTCAGGGTGAGACGAGAAATCGTGTCTAATTATCATGTGACAAAAAGAAATAACTGATGCCTGTGGCAAGGTGCCATTCAAGTGGTTGAGTTCCTCCAGGAGGTAGGGGGTGATACGAGTGAGAACCCTCAAAAGCCAATTATGGCCTTAGCCAAGCAGCCCCAGGTGACATAGTAAAGCTTTTTGGGCACAATGTCATTAGGCACCACCCTATATAATTTATTTGCTTCCACAACATCTTCATGGCTCACGAGTGTCCGGTGGTAAATTTCTGAAGCCACATCAACCTCGATGTAGCATCCCTAATTCCAAATACTTCAATCTGCATGCCACTATGTATGGTGGGGGTTACTGGGAAGGAGAATAACGAACAGCTACACATAGATAAAAACTCCCTAAAGGCTGTTATTGTGGAAGCACTGCCCAACATCAACACACGCTATATGATACAATGTTGCTGCTATCAAAGATGAATTCAGTCAGTAATTGAGGATGAAGATGGTTTTACTCAATAGCCTTATAAAAAATGGTAAAAGAAAGCTAATAAATTTGGAACTCATGTTTCGAATCTTGTCTGAAAAAAAAAAATCATTAGTATGTCTTCAAATATCTCACGCAGCCGGTAATACTGTTCTACTTCTTCATGACCTTCAGGTATGCTAGAGAACTCTCTCATCATTGGGCTAAAAAATGTAGTTGAGCAAAAGGAGTAGACCTAGGTGGCTGACAGGATGGCTCTTCTTTAAGTGCTTTGCGTAGAAGAAAAAAGCGTGCAAACATGGGCACTAACATGGGCATGCACTGTAATGGGCACTAACTGTTAGGGATGAAACATGAAAAACCCTAAGGAAAACATTTAGGTTTGGTGGATATGTAGAAAATACACAGAGACTAAAGACAGTGAAGGACAACGAAAAATGTTGGTGTAAGCTTCTTCACCAATGCGTTTGTTGCCTGTAGACAACACCAGGCAGAACTCGGAAAGCGACCTTCACCCCAAGTCGACGTCAATTCTGCGTGCAATTTGTGCATATTGACACAAAGGTGTGGGGCTCCTGCATTGTAGAACAGCGCGCGCAAAGGTCGGCGCCACGAAAGATGATGAAGTGCGTAAGTTGCACGCTCTTGTTCTGCCCCGCTATTAAAGAGAAGCATACATTTTGCAAGACTCCGTCTCCAATCTACGTTAAATTTTTCTGGTGAAGGTGTGGGGTACGTGCTACCACTCCCAGATCGAACACCGTCTACAAGCCCAGTACAAAGTCCGGTCGAGCTGACTCCTGTGCAGGTACGGAAAGCTGCCGACTTCAAGGACTGCCGCCTGAGCACGAGCCTCTACGCAGTCAAGTCGGATGGATGAATACGTTGGTTCCACCTTCTTTCTCGACCGCCCCGACCGAGGTCGTCCTGAACCAGCCGCGAATCCCCACGTCCTTCCATGGGGACACCTTTGAGGATGTAGAGGACTGGCTCGATCACTTTGAGCGTGTCGCAGAATTCAACGGCTGGACTACAGAGCGCAAGCTACGCAACGCCTACTTTGCCCTCAAGGACTATGCACGGACCTAGTTTGAGAACCGTGAGGCAGGGCCCTATCGACATGGGACGAATTCCGACGGCAGCTAATCGGCACATACGCCAGCCTCGATCGCAAGGAGCGAGCTGAATCTGCAATTCAGGCGAGAGTACAGAGGCCGAACGAAAGCATTGCAATGTTTCTCAAAGATATGTGCCGACTTTTCCGACGCACGGATCCGTCCATGCCGGAAGAAAAGAAGCAAAGGAATTTGATGCGCAGTGTCGAGCAAGAATTATTCGGTGCCCTAATACGCAACCCACCAAATATTGTTGCAGAGTTTCTCGCGGAAGCCGTATCGATGGAAAAGGCACTGCAGCGGCGAACAAGGCAGAACCGCGACGTGTCGACCCTATCGCGTGACTCTCGCTATATCCCTGGACAATATCAATGCCTTGTGGGAGCTCATTAGGCTTATCGTTCGGGAAGAGCTTCAAAAGCTTCAGGTTTCTCCAGCATCAGTACAGCGACCTGCTCTGGCTGAGGTCGTCCGGGAGGAAATCAGGCAGGCAGTCCAAGTCCCAGAGCGAAGTGAGACACCACAGCACAAGGTACGGAAGCCACAACCTCGCATGTCGTATACGGAAGCTGCACAAAGTTCGTTGTCCCTGATTTTTCGCGAGGTGAGCGACGTCCTGAACCTTCTTGGTGTGCGCGCTGTTGAACAAGCCACTCGCCTCGTTGCATGCCATTCATGGCTGAAACACACCCACCTTGCAAGAGCGACGTGTGGCGCTCCGCAGACCGGAGGCCCTTGTGTTTTCATTGCGGTGAAGCCGATCACCTCTACAGAGCGTGTCCCTACCAACGAGCTGGGCTCCGTCAATTTTCACTGAATGCGCCCTGTAGATTGAAGCATACCTCGCGGATGCCTGGACCTCGTTTGCCCCATGATTCCGTGAACCCCGGTAACCGTCATCCGCCCGAAACAGGTCTTCCAGCCCCTATTCAAGCTGAGAGCAACAAGACGTCACTCACTCAGCCCAGCCTCCCGGGAAAACTGAGTCCAGCGACCTGCGGAGGTGAGGTCGCTGATGTTGCGAACGCTGAAGATCCTCCACTGCAACGACCGCTATACGAAGTAATTTAGACGCAGAGAAGGCAGTGTAGTTCCGTGTCAGTATCCTGCGACGTACCAGTTACCACAGATGACCGCGAGGTCATGGCGTTAATCGACACGGGTGCGGACACGTCTGTTATGAGCCAGAATCTCGCGCGTATACTGAACGAAGTTTCAACGCAATGGACCGAAACTCAGATTCGTACTGTAGGAGGGCATCTCATAACTCCAATGGTCCGGTGCACGGCACGAGTCAACATTCGGGGCTTCACATACATCGGCGACTTCGTCAATCTTCCTGAATGTTCAAAGGACCTTATACTTGGCATGGATTTCCTTCAGGCAGACGGTGCCATTATCGACCTGCAAGAGTCTAAGAGTCAGCTTCACTACTACGCAAGCCATAGTGAACAGTAATGACAACGACCGTGACATCACGCTTCGCGTAACTGACGATCACATCATGTTGCCACCCAAGAGCAGCGTGCTTACCCTTGTCCAATGCGACATGGAGGATGCCGCCGAAGGAATTGCTGAGGCAAACATGCCCCTGCTTCTTGAACACCACATTTGTATAGCCAGAGGGTTTCTTCAGGTGCAAAACAAATATTCAGTTGTTTTGCTAACAAACTTTAGCAACGAGTATCGGCATGTACCGCGAGGAACGACATGGCTGAACTGAGCTCATTTCTTCACGAAATCACTAATGTTACTGACATTGCCACATTGGAAACCGCATCGTCTCAGCAATCTGGGTTCCCCAGCCTAAAAGAACGGATTCACGTTAACGCCGCTCTGCCAGGCCATCAGAAAGACCGTCTACTGAGTCTCGCGAATGAATTTGTGGACTGTTTTTCAACGTCATCCAAAGTGCGGCGCAAGTCCATCACAAAGCACCGCATTATTACCGACGAGTCTGCACGTCCTGTCCGTCAGCATCCTTACAGAGGGTCTCCAGTGGAAAGGGAAGCGATCAAGCATCAGGTGAAAGAGATGCTCCAAGACGACGTGATCCAGCCATCCACCAGCCCGTGGGCCTCCCCTGTAGTGTTAGAAAGAAAGACAACACACTATGCTTCTGTGGAGATTACAGAAAGTTGAACCGTGTCACCAAGCGTGATGTTTATTCATTGCCACGCATTGACGATGCATTGGATAGTCTACAACATGCCAAGTTTTTTTCTTCGTTGGATCTTAAATCAGGATATTGGCAAATCGAAGTTGATGAACAGGGTCGTGAAAAAACAGCAGTTGTGGCACCTGATGGGCTTTATGAGTTCAAAGTTCTCCCTGTCGGTCTCTGTTCCGCACCTGCCACCTTTCAGCGGACGATGGATACCGTGCTTGCTGAACTGAAATGGCAAACCTGCCTCGTATACTTGGACGATGTCATTGTGTTCTCGAGCACGTTTGACGAACATTTCGCATTACTCGAGGGTGTCCTCACTGCGATCCATACTGCCGGCCTCACCATCAAGCCTGAAAAATGCTACTTCGGGTTCCAAGAGCTCAAATTTTTTGGCCATGTCGTTGGTCCTCAAGGCGTCCGACCAGACCCCGACAAGTTAGCTGCCGTCGCTGAGTTTTCACCACCCACAGACAAGAAGGCTGTCCAACGCTTCCTTAGTTTGTGCGCATATTATGGGCGCTTCGTCAAGGGCTTCTCAAGAATTGCTGTGCCTCTGACAGGGCTTACGTGCGATGATGCGCCTTTCATTTGGGCGGACGAGCAGCAGCAGTCGTTCAATGAATTGCGCAAGCGTTTGCAAGAGGCCCCGATACTTGCTCATTTCAACGAAGACGCTGACACTGAAATCCATACTGATGCCAGCAATGCGAGTCTCGGCGCTTGTGCAGTGGCAAGCTGGTGCGGAACGCCCCGTTGCTTATGCAAGCCGCAGTCTCACCAAGGCTGAGAAAAACTACTCAACCACATGAAAAAGAATGCTTAGCGGTTGTGTGGGCAATTGGTAAATTCCGACCCTACTTGTACGGTAGACCCTTTAACGCTGTCAGCGATCAACCACGCCCTGTGCTGGCTTGCCAACCTCAAGGATCCTTCAGGCAAACTAGCCCATTGGAGCCTTCGCTTACAAGAGTATGATATTACAGTTGTCTACCGATATGGCAGGAAGCACAGTGACGCTGACTGTTTGTCCTGTGCACCACTCCCTACGACCTCATTGGACCCTGACCATGACTTGCCATTTGTCGCCGCATTAGTTATCAACGCCATAAAGATGGCTGAGCACCAGCGCACTGACGCTGAGCTGCTGCCGCGGATCGAACACCTCCAAGGAGTTGAAGGTGTTTTACCCTGCTTGCTCATGCGCGGCTTATCATCATACTACTTGCACAACAACGTCCTTTACAGGAAAAATGGCGGAAGCGGCCCCAATACGTACTTCCTTGTTGTGCCATCGGCGCAACGCCACGACATCTTGCGAGCCTGCCATCATGAGCCATGCGCGGGACACCTGGGATTCGCCAAGACTTTAGGCAAGGATACGACAGAAGTATTACTGGCCCCGGCTTTATTCTTCTGTGCAACGGTACATGAAGACCTGCCATGATTGTCAGCGCCGCAAGAAAGCACCTGTTAAACCGACTGGCTTTCTCCATACTGTGGACCTTCCTCAAGCACCGTTCCAACAAATAGGAATGGATCTACTTGGGCCATTCCCAGTGACCTCTTCGCGCAACACATGGATAGTCGTCGCTACCGATTACTTAACCTGGTACGCCGAAACCGAAGCTATTTCGCAAGTAATTTTATATGAAGTGGCCAAGTTCTTTGCACGCCACATCGTCCTACGACATGGTGCACCGTCTGTTTTCATCACTGACCGCGGTACAGCATTTACAGTGGAACTTATGCAGGATGTTCTCCAGCTGATGCATAGCTCTCACCGCAAGAACACTGCATATCACCCTCAAACCAATGGATTAATGGAACGTCTGAACAGAACACTGGCTGATATGCTCTCCACGTATGTCGACGAGAGCACAAGACGTGGGACGCGATCTTACCCTATGTGAATTTCAGGTATAACGCTGCTGTACAGGAGACTACACAGTTTACGCTGTTCCAACTTGTATATGGGCGCCACGTCAGGTCAACACTTGACGCCATGCTACCTATGGCTGATAATAGCCCGACCAGCGAACACGTAGAAGAGTTCGTACAAAGAGCCGAAGAGGCACGCCAGCTTGCTTGGCATCGTATCCGGAGCCAACAGCATACCGCCACCCTTCGATACAACCAGGGTCGACGCGACATCAATTACAATACCGGCGGCTGCGTGTGGGTCTGATCGCCCGTCCGCCACTGTGGACTCTCAGAAAAGTTGATCCGCCGGTATTTTGGTCCCTACAAGGTTACACGCCGCCTCAGTGACGTGACCTACGAAGTGGTCCCCTGCAGTTCTGACCTCAGTTCACTCCGTCGTCGTCTTCCCGCTGAAGCTGTTCGTGTAGTGCGCATGAAAGCATACTATGCGCATACCTGAATGCTGAGATGCACCTGAGGAGCTCCATTTCTTATGTAGCTGAAAGAACTTTTTGACGCAACCGCGACTGTCGCTCTTCTCATGGGAGGCAATTGACACAAAGATGTGGGGCTCCCGCACCGCAGGACGGCGCGCGCAAAGGTCGGTGCCACTAAAAACGGATGAAGTGCGTAAGCTGCACGCTCTTGTTCTGGCCCGCCATTAAAGAGAAGCGTATATTTTACAAGACTCTGTCTCCAATCTACGTTACAATGTAGTCGTTGTCGGGTGTACAATTAAGCTTTATATTGCGTGTTTTACACATTACTCATCTGATGCCTTAGCAGCGAAGGTTTTTCCTCTGCCTTTATTGTAAAAAAATGTTTGGGAAGTGCCCACGTGCATCTGCTTTTTTTTTTTTTTGTGCGTGGCACATGTGCTGTTGGCCTGGAACTGATTCACAATAGTATTACCAGCCATAGCGTTCAGGGCCCCGTGTTGCTGAAAATCCAGCAGTGGTGTGGCGACCTTTTCCATATGAGAAAATTAATCCCGAACCATGCATCCCGATTGATACAGGCCCTCCACGGGGCATATAGGCGTTACTGAACTAATTAAAATTCTTAAAGTAGGATGTGTCAAAAATTCATAAAGTGTGACTTGCACACAACTTTGAGACATGATAGCGTTGCATTGTAATTTGAATATGCGAGAAAACATAATTCTGTTGCGCGGAAACTCAAACACAAACCCCTTTCCCAGCTGCCATTTCAGGTCTGTCTTAGGAGTGGCACGCCCCAGAAAGCTCGCCTTCGTGCATAGCGTTTGCCACCAGCATTTCCAGGGAAACATTACAGAAGCATAAGCTGCAGCTGCCCGGAAGCGTGAGAAGCAGCCAGGGCTCTTTTAATGCTATCGTGTTACACTCTTAAAGGCGCAGCTTAAGTGTCCTCCAACCTTTTTTTTTTTTCGCTGTTTGGGGACTGCCTTCTTGAAGGTGTTGCTTCGTTTCCTTTCTACTGTAGGGCGAATGCAATATCTGCTTTGAACAACAGCAAAGCCACGTTTTGATTGCACTTGATGCACTGGCGCGGCATCTCTCCTGAACACTATCCAACAGTTCACTATGATGTTATCACTGAAATAGAATACACAGGACACCTTCGTGTACCACTTCATCTACCTCGAAGTAATATGCCATAGCTCTATGATCATATCCTTAACATCCACTACTTTCTTGGATTCATTTCAGATAGCTGGAATGTACAGACTAAAAAAGCTCGGAAGCGCTTGCACTCTTTGGAGAATTTTGTATGAGCATTTTCAGGCTGTTCTGGTGACACTAAAAAATACTGGCTCTCCTGTAATCGAGAGTAGATGTAAGCATGAAATGGCTGCCGACAAAGCAGATTGATTGTAGGTGGTACTAGCCACAATCTTAAAATGGGTGTAGCGCACATTCGCAATGGCACACCCCACCCCACTGCATCACGCAACTGTACACTGGTCCATATGGAAGCAAGTTTCCTGTCAAAGACAGAACCCCATTGCAAGTCTCGTCTCGGTCCACCATATGTGCCGTGGACCTCGCGGACTGCTGGCATTGAAAAGAGCACAAGCAACTGTGTCTCAGTGCCAAAAAATGACAATCAAGTGTACAGTGCCTTGTATCTGCCTCTGAACGTCGCTATTAGAAGTGACAAATAAAACTTCAGCGTACTAAAAGTTACAGCTTGAGTGATATTGTGAGCAAATATTTAGAACTCAGAAGCAATATTTTTTGTAACATGTTTGGGAAGTAACTAGCATATGTATTGCAGTCTTGACTGTTTGCCCGGATGAGCTGGTTTGAGTGCCAGGATAATGGCTCTGGCTTTTGGTTCATTGAAGGTGGCTGACAACAGGAGCTAAAAGCATTTCATGCTTAAAATGTCTGCAGCAGCGGCACTGTTCGGTTAGTCAAGGACCTCATTTCATGGCCCTCATTCTGACACCTTCGAACACTGTTTCTGCCTTTGTAACGCTTCCTAGAATTTATCCTTCAAATTCTTATGTGAAAGAACCATGCATCAATTTTGGCGTATTTCTCAAACTGTACGAGCAGAATTGCTGCTGATTTCATAAATACAACCTGTAAATCAATACAGCAGAATTGTTAGTCGAAATATGTAATCCAAATCAAGGAGCCATTCTCAAGACGATGTTCCCGCTGGCACTGATGCGTGGCATTCCTGGCTTTGGTGAAATCTTTATTCTACATTATAAAGCATGAAACATTCACAGGTGCTCTTCTTTCCTTCTTTTTTGAGCTTTGCTGTTTCAAGGAGCTTTGCCCTTTGAGTGGCAGCAGCCTGGTTGACATAACTTCTGACTCACGTATTTAACATTTTTGCACAGATTGGTCAAGGAGTAGCCAGATTTTGAGAAGTACATCTTTAGCAGAGTCTATAGGTGCTGGCTTTTGGTGTGGAGAGACAAGCAGCTTCATAGCTTCCCTCCTGTCTCTTTTCATTGCGTCAGCAAACTGAAATGAAAACTCTCGAAACAGTATATTTGTTAATGAGGAATCTTTGCAAGGCACATGGTGAAGCACATGCCGATGAATTGCTTCAACCTTTTACATTAAACAAATTATGCCATGTGCTGTCGAGAGGCAAATAAAGCTGTTCGCTTTAAAAATTAACAATAATCTCCACAGTTTGTGAAGTGATTGAGATATTGTTACCCAGTACCTTCAACAAAGATGTTATGGGAAACAGTGCAAGGAACTAGCATACTTACACTAATTGCAGGTATTTGGCAGAGTTGTATGGGAGACAAGATAGCCAACCAATTTTCCTTTAATGCATGTGAGCTTTGTCATCTTCATGGTGTAATGTAATCTTTTCAGGTAGCGGATAAAGAATGTGTGGCAACATGAAATGGCCGTTGACGACACAGGCGAGTAGTGGATGCCACACTTCAGTTCTAATTAAAGTTACATCAGCACAGAGCATGTATGCTACGACCAAGTTGGGTCCATACTTTGGATTACCATGTACAGTGTCACTCTCTTCTGCATTCCAGAAGATGGAAGCCAGTGTTTCTTTGCTGTTGCCATTTCAATTTAGTATATTTTCATGTTTTCATGCTCTGCAAAATACAGCCAGAGGTTGCACAGTCTTGAAATGAAGACTACTTTTTGTGTTTTCAAGATAAAATTTTAGCTATAATAAACGGAATTTCCAAAAAACAAATTTTATGTTTGGCCTGCCTTCTTTTGGGTGATCAGACATGGGAGCCATTGAGGCATCATGGCTCATACGTGCTGCCTTTATGCTTGAGAGGTGTGTGCACAATGCTCCTTGCATGTTGAAAAAAAAAAAATGGAGACCATCCATAATTGGTCTTGGTTTGCTTTCTTAGCCACAAGTGTTATCTGAAAATATAGCTGCTTTTTGTTACTCTTTCTGGCGGTGCGTTTTAGATACATAAAAATTATGATGGACGTGCATGTTCAGTGTGATTGCAGGAACGAAAAACTTTACTGGAAGATCCTTTGCAAGAGATGCAAGTGCTTGCCCATTTCATGAAAAAAAAAGGCTTTGTTTTCATTGTATACAGTAATCTAAGGGTCAGGCAGACTTGGATCACAAAAGCAAAGAGAGAAATTGGTTGACAAAGAAATCCAAAGCCTGCTGACCACATCGTAACTGTCTAGCGCATAGATGACACCTGCACGTTGGCCAACAGCATGGGAAAGGAGAAGGGATGGAAAGATGAAAGAGATTGCCATGAAGCACATGTGGTGAAAAGGAGAATGAAGCAAAAATTCGTAGCATTCAGAAAAAGCTAAATATTCTTGATGCGAAAACTGAAACATTGGACAAATAATTAATAGCGACCTTTATCAAGTCTTACCGCCGTATTCAGCAATACATATTGAAGCTCATGCTTGACTTGATATAAATGACGCATGGTGTGAACGCGCCCAAGATGCTCATTGCGTTACTTTTGGTGTGTTCACGACAGGCGTCATTTAAATCGAGTCAAGCATGGGCTTCAAGTTAAGATGCATTTATGAATACGGGGGTTCGTGTTACGGCATGGTGAGGCTCTCTGGAATGAAGACTTCATGAACTAGAGAATAGATGGGCCCGTGAGAACCTACTTTTACGTCTTATCGCAGACATCTGAATCACAGGAGCAGTCTGAAGCATGTGGTAGGTTTGTGAAGACTTTCCGAGAAACCTGCATGGGTTTTCTCTGTAGCAGTTTGCTACAGTCGGGTGTATGACTCATTTTACATTTCCTGATCACCTTGCATATTTCCGCACAATGCTTTCGTCATTACTGTTCAGTGGCCAGTATTGCCTTTTCAGTGGCACTGAAAAGGCAATACAGGCATGAATGTCAAAAGAGGCACTTGTAGGCAGGATAAATGCAAGATTACCTTGTTTACATGTCCATAGTTAGTGCTTACAAAGAAGCCAGGAAAAAATAAGCATTTCGTCTGAGGTTCCTCTCATTATGAAGCTGTTTACAATGATGAGAGCTAAATACAAAAAGTGTAGTCCTAATGAATGGACACGTTCTCCCAGTTGCAACTCATAGTTTAAGATATTGAGGGACTTCAATCGCACCTCAAATAGAAGTCCATGATCAATAAACAGTGCAGGAAGCCAGTATCACAGTTTTCATTGACAGTGAGTTGGCCCTAGGATATGATCCAGTTTGCATCTTCAATAAAATGGCTATTGATTGGCTACTATTGATCTGTAGCACGCATACAGAACAGCACGCAGTCCCATTTATGCCTTGGGCCTCACTTATACCATGTTAAAATTGTGGAAATACAACAGATTCATAAAACCAGCTCTCTTTATCACCTTATCTTAGGGAGGGACTTGTCAATGTTACAGTGCAGAGCACGAACATTTCCTTAGGAGAAGCCTTCCAGTTATTTATGAATTATATGGTAGAGATTCATTACCTCTTGAAAACTGTTCTGCATAACACTCGTGCTTCTTCACACATCTATCATGATCCGTCAAATACGGGATAAGTTGGGTGCTGCAGATAAATGGTTCTTGCAGAGCCTAAAGCTACAGCATCAATAGGTAGCTAAATTTTCATTCTTGATGTTTGGTCCAGTTCTCTGAAACATACACATAGAACTGAAACTGTTCAATCTGAGTACCAATATTAAATGTGTTATTTTGGGGCTTCAATGATTTGCTGAACTTGATGGAAAGTGAAGGACTGTATAGAAAAAATGGCTGTAAGGTCAACTATCATCATCTGTGCATAACCTTTCAGATACTGCACTAAATATAATCTAAAACACATGAAAAGTTTTTATAGAACAAAGTACAGCCACACTGGATCACACTAGCATCATTATCATATGTCACTGGTATGGCACTTCAACACAATGTGGGAACTACCATGGCTCGTACAATGCTCCGAAGGATACATTGCAATAGCGCAACTATGCTCAATGGCATTTGAACTGTTTCTTGCAATTTACATCTTCTAGCCATGCACTTATTCATTTATGACTTGGATGGTCGTGAAGCCTAAGTGCTTTTCTACCTAGCAATACTGCAAGCTTGTCTGCTGACACTAGCTGCACAAAAGAGCAACAGTAGCTTGTGCTCTAGCAGAACTTGAGGGCGGATTACAAGTTCTTGCCACACTATAGTTGAGAAATATGAACATACTCCCAAGCTTCAATATCTTAGCCGGTGTAAAGCTGCAATACAGGTACTGCACTTCCTTAATTGCACTGCTTACAGCTGTCAAACTATACCTCTGGTGCTATGCACATTTTGGGGATGGCAAGAAGTTCCACTAGACAAGGTATCAACCACACAGGCATTTAAAACATTGAGTTAAGGGTGTTTAAGACTGGCTAAACACAATTTGCCCCGTGGCTTGGATCTCGATTCCTTTCCCCTCTAGTGTCATTGACTGAAGAGCCACAACAGGAGTAGAGTAGCAATGCTTTGTTGTCTTGCCTGTTTACTAATAGCAAGAAACTACGCTCTAGCACTGTAGCATAATCAAAGAACAAAAGGTCAAGTTTATTGAGCAAGCTTGATCAACCAGCTCTCCAGTAGTCTGGGCCCCACGTCAGAGGGTATCGTCGTATGGTGTCATAATTACAATAGTGCATGAAGACTACTAGAGGCTGCAATTTCAGTAGAAGGTAGGGGATAACCTTTAATTAAGGGTAAGCCTTTGCTTTTAACAATGATCGCCAAATTTAATCACGATTTCCCACTTCTCCGCCGGTGCAGAAATGCCATCGTCCTTTTAAGATTGACCACATTACAAAAAAGTACGTACGTACAGTCGCGGACAGAATATTATGGACCATGAAATCTAAGAAAAAGCGGAATATCTCCGCAACCTCACAACGCAATCTGGTATTTGCATTTTGGACCTCGATTAGAATATGCTAACAACGTTGTCGTGGGCAGTTTTACTGGTTACTGCTACAGGCTGCTCGGGAATTGAACGTTTTCGGAGATCCCGTGGTCCATTTTATTCTGTCCGCGACTGTACGTACATGTCCTATACACTGCGGCTGGTCGCGTCGCAATCCCGTGTTACTCTAGTTTTAACGCCCGCGCAATACGTATGTAGCACACAACAATCGGTTTGCTCTGGCGCAGTTTTAGAAGACGATCGTCGTCGTGCTGTTTGCGCATCACAAACGCGTCACACACAACTCGATTGTGCAACACGCGCTGTTCCACCTTGCATCGCTTCGTTCGTGGTCGTGCTGTTTGCGCGAACAAACGCGTCACACACGCAACTCGATTGCTCTGCGCACACCAAACGCCAAAACGCGATGTTCCACCTTTGTTCGTGGTCGTGCTATTTTGCGCATACACATTCGTCACACACGCAACTTAATTGCTCTTTGCACACACCAAGCGCGTCACACACACACACACACACACACAGCTTCGATTGCCGTAAAACTCGCTGTTCCACCTTGTATCGCTTCGTTCGTGGTCGTGCTGCTTGCGTGCACGCGCAATGAACCTCCCACCCTGTTGATTGTCTGCTCCGGCGAGTTGGCACAAACCCTGCGCTAGCGCATATTTCTATGGGCCCCGCGCGCGCGCGCATGGGGACTAGGGCATTTCAGGAGCTAGGCGCGTTTTCTACACGACGACTAGGGACCTACGCTCCCCTAGGGCGAAAAGTTACCTAGATATATAGTTCCCGTTGGCGCCGCAGGGGCGGCGCTGCAGTCGACCGGCTGCACAGGCGAGCGAATGTAAATGCGCAGCCGGGCTTGTGCGTGCGCGTCGGGCCTCAGCGCTGCCATCGATTGAGCCGCTGCCGAGCGCGTCCCAAGCCCCCGCGGTGACGGGGCGACCAGCGGAGCGAGGGTTTGCGTGCCGCGCTTGGCCGCCTTTCTGTTTCAGGTTGGAGGGACTGTATTTTTATAACAGCCATACTAGTGGGATCCGTACGTGCGTGTCCCCCGCTACTCGCCCTAAAAAGGGCGGGTTCCCCAAAAGTGGTTCGATGTCTCTCGCCTCGCTCCGGTTTATTCCTGACGCGCAGTTTCTTTTTGAGCGCCCGCTCGCCAGAAACCGCGCGTCGATTTTGGGCAAGGCCGTTCCAAGGGCGCCGCCGCAGCCAGCTGAGAAACGATCTCTCGTTCGCTCTCGCTTGTCCTGCGTCGTCTGCTAGAAATTCTGCATTCGTGGCGCCTGCTGCTTGCAAAATAATGAACTGGAAAATATGGGGGAAATATTATGATGCAGAAATATGATGCAGAAAGCATACACGACCCTAAAAAAAGCGAATTAAATGTTAGGAAAAGGATAATGTGCCAAGTAGGAGATTCGTGGCAACGAAAGAACGGCCGTATCGTTGGCACACAACGCCCGAGGAGTGTCGCAGAAGAGAAGCAGACGAAGGTAGCGAGTCGTGGCTTACGTTTTTGTCATCCGAGGGGTAAGCGACCTGTGTTAGCGGGACAAGTGTAAGTATTTCCGAGTGTTACGACGAAACATTGATCGTGGGACGTCTTTCTAAGACTCGCAGCCCTGTCACGGCATTGGGTAAAACGTAAAGATTGCCGAACTGTGCTTGCTCTGCTTGCTGCGGGTGCAGACGATTTGGAGGGTGCGCGAAATCGGACAATTCGGTCTCTTGCGTCATTGGTACGACGGCCCCTTCACTTGAAGTGAGCTTGTTGCAGGGCGTGTATGTCGGCGAGAAAAAGCCAACCGGCCGGGCGGCGTTTACGTTACATCCGTCAAGCGTTTAATTTCGTTGCTTCGAGTTTTCGCTCGCGCTTTCAGGGCTACAAAGCAAGTGAAAGGCAATGACAGACGCGTTACTGATTCATTCATTCATTCATTCATACGCAGAGCATCACAATGACCCGTACACACACACACACACGCACACACACACACACACACACACACACACACTATATATATATATATATATATATATATATATATAGGTGGAGAAATTAAAAAAAAGAAGCTTTCCTAATACTTCGATTTACTTATACTTGGGCTAAATCGCTATGAAAGGTGAACATTACTAAAAGAATACTGCTTGAAACAAAAGAAAAGAAGAAGATGGAAAGGTAACAAATGGTGAGTGACATGATGTCGCACTTCAGCGCGAGGTTGAAAAAAAGAAAGCTTGGAACGCTTGCACACTCAGTTAAATGTAAAAAATAAAGTAAATAAACAATTATAAATTAAGGGTGTTCGAGTAACGAAATTTTTAAATCGAGTCAAATACGAATATGTGAAAAAGGAAAGACCATTGAATATGGAATCGAATATTGAATATTTTATAATTTCTAAAGCTACATGTTGTATAAGGTTTCCGCTGTCTATGTTAGACAAAAAAAAATGACGGGCTTATATACGTTGACTCGTGCACGTAATACCGTTGGCAATTAGACGCCCGGACAACCGAGGAGCTTTGTAAATGATAAACAACTGATTTCGATTATGTAGGACACTGTGGCGACTACAGTCACGAAACAGGTAAACAGCATGCCACCGGATGCACGTATGCGCCTTGTGTTCGCCGAAATACAGAAGTTCTTTCGAAAACGCACATTTTTACGAGCACAGTGACTTTCGCCAGACAGCAAACCGGAGAATGAATTCGCGTGCAGGCCGCATAAAAGCGAGCCATTCTTCTCGAATGACACGAAATCATCAAGCAGAATAATTTATATACCCGCCACATGTGTGCGCTCAGAGACTCGCGTCCCCGCGCAACGAGCTGCAGCCTATATCCTGCCTCAGAAACATTCGTAACAGTACTCGCATTCATCGCTAGTTTTGTTTTCTTTCGAGACTCTAATAAGTGTTGCTACTCCTTATATACCGTATTTACTACAGTGAAATCCCTGCACCCCCACTTTGGAATGCAATAATTCGGAGTAAATTCCTGTTTTCGCTTAGCGTCACGCGTGCTGTGTAATTCCAGCAAGCCTCCACAAGGTGGCACTATTGCCCTGGTCCGAAAAACCGATCGGCGACGGTATCCTGCCGCAGAAACATTCGTAACAGTGCTCGCATTCATCGCTAGCTTTGTTTTCTTTCGAGACTCCAATAAGTGTTGCTATTACTTATATACCGTATTTACTACAGTGAAATCCCTGCACCCCCACTTTGGAATGCAATAATTCGGAGTAAATTCCTGTTTTCGCTTAGCGTCACGCGTGCTGTGTAATTCCAGCAAGCCTCCACAAGGTGGCACTATTGCCCTGGTCCGAAAAACCGATCGGCGACGGTATCCTGCCGCAGAAACATTCGTAACAGTGCTCGCATTCATCGCTAGCTTTGTTTTCTTTCGAGACTCCAATAAGTGTTGCTATTACTTATATACCGTATTTACTACAGTGAAATCCCTGCACCCCCACTTTGGAATGCAATAATTCGGAGTAAATTCCTGTTTTCGCTTAGCGTCACGCGTGCTGTGTAATTCCAGCAAGCCTCCACAAGGTGGCGCTATTGCCCGTGTCCGAAAAACCGATAGGCGACGGTATCCTGCCGCAGAAACATTCGTAACAGTGCTCGCATTCATCGCTAGCTTTGTTTTCTTTCGAGACTCCAATAAGTGTTGCTATTCCTTATATACCGTATTTACTACAGTGAAATCCCTGCACCCCCACTTTGGAATGCAATAATTCGGAGTAAATTCCTTTTTTCGCTTAGCGTCACGCGTACTGTGTAATTCCAGCAAGCCTCCACAAGGTGGCGCTAGTGCCCGTGTCCGAAAAACCGATAGGCGACGGTATCCTGCCGCAGAAACATTCGTAACAGTGCTCGCATTCATCGCTAGCTTTGTTTTCTTTCTAGACTCCAATAAGTGTTGCTACTCCTTATATACCGTATTTACTACAGTGAAATCCCTGCACCCCCACTTTGGAATGTAATAATTCGGAGTGAATTCCTTTTTTCGGTTACCGTCACGCGTGCTGTGTAATTCCAGCAAGCCTCCACAAGGTGGCGCTATTGCCCGTGTCCGAAAAACCGATCGGCGACGGTATCCTGCCGCAGAAACATCCGTAACAGTGCTCGCATTCATCGCTAGCTTTGTTTTCTTTCGAGACTCCAATAAGTGTTGCTATTCATTATATACCGTATTTACTACAGTGAAATCCCTGCACCCCCACTTTGGAATGCGATAATTCGGAGAAGTTACTGTTTTTTTTTTCGCTAAGCGTCCCGCGCCTATTCGCGTGCTGTGTAATTTCAGCAAGCCTCCACAATATTGCGCCTTTGCCCGTGTCCGAAAAACCGATCAGCGACGGCAAATGTGTGGTCGCATTTATTGGCACGGCATTTCGAGGCTTCGGTGCGTAGCCATAAGCCTATACCACGTGAGCCCACACCCAGTCAATATTCTGGGTAAAAAAAAATATAGTGCGGGCTGTAGTGAATAAAGTATTCGAAAGACGCCGATATTCGGCGAATTCGAACAGTGAATTCTCGAATCGAGTACGAATCGAATATAGCAGGGACTATTCGGTTCGTATTCAAAATTTGGAATATTTCCACGCCCGTTTAAGGCATGCAGTTGAAACGCATATGCACACTGTATAGTATGGCAAACACAAGGTCGTTTGTTCGACTCCCGGTCAGGGCAGTCGACAAGGGGTGCAGAATGATACCAGACGGTGCTTGGCAGGCGAGGACGACCTCTGCACTTCCTCCGCGGCAGAACACTGATACGAAAGTTCCGTGGAAGTCCAGCTTGATTCCGAAAACTGTCTCACGCGTGCTTGTCTGATGTTTCTTATCTACTGGCCAGGCCTACGCGGATTCTCCCACGTATACGTACAGATCTGCTTTCTTTTCTTTTTCCTGCGAACGCTGGCAGCTGATATTTTTTTACTCGCCAGTTTTTGTCGATGGGGAAGAGAAGTGGCGGAGGTAATATCATCATCAGCTGCAGCCTATTTTTTAATGTCCACTGCAGGTCGAAAAGCCTCCAATCGTATGCCCCTGTCTCGCGCTAGCTGATTCCAAACTTGCGCCGCCCTCTACTGAGCGAGTGCCTTCCCTTGGCACCCATTCTGTAACTGTAATGGTCCATTGGTTATCTACCCTTCGCATTACATGCCTTACCCAGCGCTTCATTCCTTTCGGCAGGGGAAGATGGAATAACAGCCGATTTAATGAAAGAGAGAGGAGACATCGTGCGTAAAAAAATAGTTTGCGGTATCTTATATGCAATGCCATACGGCTTCAAGTGTGCGAGAGAGCTGGAAGAATACCAACATTACAATAATCCATAAGAAGGCAAGCGTTAAGGAATCGAAGGAATACGGGCCCGTTAGCTTGCTTTCAGTACTGTATAAAATATTCACCAAGATTAATTCCAATAGAACCAGGTCGACACTTGACTTAACCAACCGAGAGAACAGGCTGGCTTCAGGAAGAGATATTCTACAATGAATCACATCCATGTCATTAAGAAGGTACTTTAGAAATATGTGGAGTAAAATCAACCTCTCTGTATGGCTTTCATAGATTGCGAAAAAAAGGCATTTTATACAGTAGAAATATCAACAGTCATGGAGGCATAGGGTAGTCAAGGGGCTCAGGAGGCATGCGCGAATATCTTGGGAAATGTCTACAAATATTCAACGGCTACCTTGGTTCTCCACAAGAAAGGCAGAAAGTTGTCTATCAAGAAAAGGGTCAGACAGGGAGACACAATCTCTCCAATGCTATTCACTGCACGCTTAGAAGAATGACACATCAGTTCTGCGGAATTCCGCAAGTTGAAGTAAGGTTCATGAAAGGGAAATTGACGTCCACCTCTATGGGGAACGAAGCCACAAAATAAACCCAGACGGGTTTCTCAGAAACGAAGCTTCGCAGATGAAAAAAAAAGAAAAACATTTCTTCCTGGACCGTGATCCCGCACCAGGAAGAATTTTTTTTTCATCCATGAAGCTTCATTTCTCAGAAACCCGTCTGGGTTTCCTTTGTAGCTTCGTGCTACGTACGGGTGGACGTCAATTTTGCTTTCATGCTTAGAAGTACTCAAGCAATCAGACTGGGAAGGATTAGGAGGGTGGATCAACGGTGAGTACCTAAGCAACGTTCGGTTTTCAGATTACGTTGTCCTGCTCAGCCACACTGGGGACGATGTGTGTGTGTGTGTGTGTGTGTGTGTGTGTGTGTGTGTGTGTGTGTGTGTGTGTGTGTGTGTGTGTGTGTGTGTGTGTGCGTGTGCGTGCGTGCGTGCGTGCGTGCGTGCGTGCGTGCGTGCGTGTGTGTGTGTGTGTGTGTGTGTGTGTGTGTGTGTGTGTGTGTTTTACAGGGTCAAGAAAGCAAAGCGTCTAACAAAAATTATTAAAACTATTGAAGTGGGAAGGCTTAGTAGTGAGGATCAACGACGAATATCTCAGCAACCTTCATTGTCCTGTTCAGGAACACTGGGGACAAGTTACAGCACATGATTGAGGACCTTAACAGAGAGAGTGTAACCGCAAGGTTGAAGATTAATATGCAGAAAACAAAGATAATGTTCAATAGCCTGGCAATGAAACAAGGATACAGGGTCGCCAGTCAGCCTCTAGAGTCTGTGAAGGAGTACGTTTACCTCGGTCAATTACTCGCAGGGGACCCTGATTATGAGAAGGAAATTTAGAGAAGAATAAAGATGGGTTGGAGTGCATACGGCAGGCATTGTCGGATCCCGACTGGGAGCTTACCACTCAGTTGAAAAAAAAGGTGTACAATCAATGCATTATACCGACACTATTGTATTGGGCAGAAACTTGGAGACTGACGAAGAAGCTCGAGAACAAGTTAAGGACCGCGCAAAGAGCGATGGAACGAAAGGTTTTAGGCGTAACGTTAAGAGACAGGAAGGGAGCGGTGTAGATCAGAGAGAAGACGAGGATAGCTGATATTCTAGGGAGGTAATATAATTCCTGCGAAATTTAAGCTTGACTGCGAGATTGTAAATTTCGTCCGGAGAAAACGAAGAAGAAGCAGTGTTTCAGCTTAAACTGGCAGTTTATCAATTCAAAATTTTAGCTGCGGCATTTTTCCTGACGAAGAAATAGCTAGCAGTGATTCGTCGCGAAGGTATATTACTAATCGTTGCGAAGGAAACCACAAAGCAGTTCTTTTTTTTTTTTTTTCTAGGTGGCCTGCGTTAGCTCGGGGGCTCTTACCAGAATGCATAGGGAAGGGGACATTGCTTTTAATGCGTTATGATTAGGAGCGTCAAACTAGAAAAAATTTTAAGAAGTGTATGTGTGTGAAGTGTGAGGAATTGTGGCGTGGTGCCGTAGTTGCCATGGTGTCGCGCTACTAAGCCCAACCACGAAGATGCATATTTACCGATTTGAGGGCAGCCCTGCATTGTCTGCTATCCGCTCTACGTCGTGCACCACAAGACCAGCTCGTGCTGGAAATAAGGCCGCTATAACACTAACTTGCAGAAAGAGGTCACGACACCACTTTTCAGTGGCTACCATGGACGCCATGCAGTATCGACATATTTCCAAAACTGTGGGACCAAATGCATGGGGCGTTCAAGCTACCTTTGGGATTTTAATGCGACGAGGAGCATTTTGTTAAAATAGTATCCGGGAGCAACAGTGCATCTTTACGGCAAGCTTGATGACGCATATGCTGGCTTCATTCTGGAAACTCATTCCGAAGGGATACGCCTTGCAAACTCACCAGCAAAAGCTCGTAAATTTCAATATGAACCCTAAAGTAATAATAATAATAATAATAATAATAATAATAATAATACCTTTATTGCCAATAATCAAATCAGTGCATTCATACAGGCCTGCCAAAGCCTTTGAAGGCTTCAAGAAGTTAATTAGTGAACTTTCGTCAATTTGTTAAAAATGCCTTCCGATTTATTGTTCAAGTAATGTCCGCCTCTCTGAATAATCAATTTCAAAGTCCAACTCAAAGGAGTGCATTTAAGTTATCTGCAACAGGCAATTAAAAAAAAATCTGTTAAACTTAAGAAATGATCAGCCCATATATATACATACATATATATATATATATATATATATATATATATATATATATATATATATATATATATATATATATTATAGCTCTCAGGAAAGTTCAAGTGTGAGCTCTGTTATTCCGCATTAAAAACAATGTTGCAATTACGCAAATTGTACCTAATAAATAATCTAAACGGGGGGGGGGATTGATGCATTATGCATCGCTTTGAAATATATCATTTATTTGTGAGTAGGACTTATTCAATAACGTCGTAAACGTTGTAAAAGTTAGAACTGCGGCCGATTTTTCTTTTGTTGTGCCATTTCGAGCGGCGACAGAGGGGAACGACCTCGACCCTGGTGATCGGACCGCGTGAAGAACACGCCCGCCTACGACGCCGGCACTGTGGGAGTATAGAAACGTCGCACGCAAACTCTGCGCTGAGCTTGACGGCGGCCGTACGATCACTCCCGACGTTGTCACACGCACGTCAGCGTACCAGTCGTAGCGCACCAGCCATCAACTCCGAGTTTCTCGTCCTCGAACACGAACTGTCACTTTTCAATCTTCATTTCTTTTCCTCGAGCTGCCAAGGACTGGAACGACCTATACCCTTCAACGTCGCTGCCATCACATGTCATTCACAATTTCTAGAAAATGTTCAAACTTGTATTTCGATGTAACACCTGCCTTTCTCTGGTGTCCACATGTTTAACCACCCCTTATGTAATACCCCTAATGGGGCCTTTAAGGTAATAAAATGAAATGAAATGTACGGCCTCGGCGGTTTGTCGTCCGTCCAGCGTTTCATCCGACGCGGCATCCTCTCGGAGCATGTTGGTTAATCGCTGGTGGGCGGTTATTGGTACAACTCGGACGCCGCACCGTGCCCCGTCCGTCCAGGGGCGTAGCCAAGGGATTGTGTGTGTGGGACGGGGACGGGAGGGTACGTGCCCCCCCCCCCCCCCCGATATTCCTGTTCTGTATACTAGAATGCGGCCTTCCCGGCTTGCGTCGTGACGAAGAAGCTTCGAAAGATCGAATGTTGTTCCTGTGTTTTAAAACTGCGCGTGCGCGAACCCCTATGAAAATTGCAATGTCACTATTACACGTTGAAGAGCGTAAGAAAGCGCGACTATACGTTTTGCTGTGAGCAGACGACTTTCCCGTGGTGTTTCCAAGCCTTCTGCCCGGGCAGCCGCCATCTTCTTTCGAGAGCAAAGTCGTCTGCATCGTTTTTAACTGCCTCCGCGAAGCTCTCTCTCTCTCTCTCTCTCTCTCTTTTTCTTTCTTTTTTTCCGGCTTCGTCAGAATTTCAGCGAGACATTTGGACGTCTGTATACGGCGACTATTGGAAAACACCTTCGACTCTCAGGACGGTCGAAAATGTGCTATGGAGTGTCACATTCGTTCTTCCCTCTTGTGGCACATTACGAGCACGTTCAAGTGTCGACGGGCACGAGGTGAAGCCAGCGATGTCACCATGCCCGCCCGTTTCAACATTGCACTTTGTCCTGTGGTTGTTGTATGTGGCCCGCAGAGGTATAACGGCTGTCCTTGGGGCAAGCATCCTTCCCGCTATCGATTCCCAGTAGTCATGTCGCGGGCAGCCATTATCAGGAAACTGTCATCCACTATCGCTATCAACTCGAGTTCTCGCATGATCGTATCAATAACCATAGTTCGGTTTGACCGTGGGGCTCTCAGTCTTGTCGCACTCGGTTATGAGAGCCGACCTCTCATTTCGCTTCTGCAATCCTCACTCACTTACAAGCCCACACTCGCCGCGTATGTGCGCGCGTAAGATTACTCAAACACGCCTGTACATGCGATCAGACACGTGAGAAGTGGCAGTTACTTTGCGCGGGACAGCGCGTTTTCTGGGAACGAGTGTCGCGGGCTCGTGTGACTGCGCGTTCTTCGGTTTGCGCCAGTCTCCTTTCACTTTCTCTGGAAAAAGCGGGACTGTTACGCAGAGAGCACGGGAGATCAGTGCAATCGATTGCAGACGATTTTGCGGTGTGCGCGCGTGTGACAGACGATCGTTTTCTGCGCCTAATCGTCTGCTTTGCCGTAGCAGACGCGCTCACGGAGGTCGATTAAGGTACGCGTGGGAAACGAGCTGCTCGAAATTACTTCCGGCACTCCCGGACCTTCGTCGAGATGCGCACTTCACACACCGATTGCTCCTTCTTGCTAGAGCTAAAAATGTCGCTAATGACACTTTCGATCCTCGTGAGAAGTTTGGTAGGTTTAATGGAGTTTGTCCTTGTTCCAGAGAACTCACCAAGACACAGAAAGGAAAGTTAAAACGACTTATACGTCAACACGATAAGAGAGCTCCTGGCCTTCCGAACTGCGCGCCCAACATGAGAAAAGAGGACATAGCGGCACTGGCTAATTTGTATGAGATAAACCAGCTGGCCAGCGAGGCACAGTACATACGACGGAAAAGTACGAAACAATGAAGACAGCTACTCATAGAATTAGGGTACCAGGTGGCTGACCAGGAGGACACGACCCCCTTATGAACCGCCATGGGCAAGAATAGAAAACAATAAATTGGATCCCATTGCAAGGAAGATCAGCAAGGAGACGCAAACGGGACGCAGAAACGATAGAGTCCTGAAGACTCTAAAAGTAGAAATAATTGTAGCACTATTTACACAGACGCACCTCCAGGAAAGAGAGGATCTGCTACTGCGATCGCAACGGCAGATGCCCCGACCTCCGTGTAATTCCCATGGGGATTACACGAAAATATTGAAACACAGGTACAAGCATAGCTACTGGCCATGATAAAAGCCGTAATCGCAGCTTCTTTCCGTGGTCGGAAAATTATCATAAGAATGGATAGCCAGGCCGCGTTCACAGTTTCACCTCCATCGAAATACGGTCGCCGTGGCCGGCATTCGATGCCACGACCTTGTGCTTAGCAGCCCAACACCATGCCACTAAGCAACCACGGCGGGCTGCTACGCCCACCACTTGAAAAGAACGCTACAAGGCAGCAGGCGGTCCTATGGGGACGGCACAGGCGCACATCTTATATAAAGACCGCACTTTATGCGTTGCATACAAGGTTGACCGCGGATAAACCCGCCTGTCAGGCATGTGGTGGCCTTCCCGACAGCGCTTACCTGTTGTGGAACTGACCGGGGCAGCCGCCAAGCCATAAGCGACAGCCTGGCCTCCCTTCCCAAAAAAAAAGAACAGCCGACAACACTGGAGGGTTAACCGACGCACTCTTCCCCGAAAGTAATAAGAGTAATGGTCGAGCTTATGAGGAAGCTAGACCTGGCTGAATGAAGAGACGAAAAACCCGGTCAAGGGCATTTCTTTAAATAAATTTTATTCTCTCTCGCTCTCTCTCCGATTATGGGAAGTTTTTGACTGACTGACTGACTGACTGACTGACTGACTGACTGACTGACTGACTGACTGACTGACTGACCACCGACGGACCGTTCGTTCGTTCGTTCGTTCGTTCGTTCGTTCGTTCGTTCGTTCGTTCGTTCGTTCGTTCGTTCGTTCACGTACGTACGTACGTACGTACGTAGCTGTGGTGCCGAATCGTCTGTCCCCTTTTCTGGGGTGTGGTAGCACCATCTCCGGAAGGACTCGAGAGGCAGTCGGCAAAGCAAACACTGTCGCAAGTAAGGCAGAGAACGCAAGACCAACTTAACGGCTCTTGAGTTTCCTGGATCTGTCTGTACAATGGACTTCTGAATGCGTTGGCTAACGAGCCGTAGCCAAGTGAACTCGTAATTACCGCGCCGTTATCATGCGCCGTGGCGCTTGTCACACCTGTGTTGTCGGAATAGGCGCGTGAAGTAATGCCAGAACAAAGCGCAAGTGGAAATTTTATTGAAGATATTGAGAAAAGAGTTTCCGTTCACATAAACGAAATTTGGAATAAATGTTGAATCTGCTTTACATATCTCCAACACCCATCCTTCTTCGCAGACGTCCTAAGAATCCCGTTACATTGGCGATGACGTCACAACACACACATATCCTGAGACACGAAACCGAAACATGCCGTAGAAAAGTTGTTATAGTAAAATCATTTAGAGCGGTCCGAAGCCTGCCAGTACGTTTCCTCTGGTTTCGAGGTCAGGGAGGTTCATTTAACGCGGAATATGGACAGTCTAAAATGCTATTCTAGTGCTCTTTTCAAGATGGGATGTGGGCCTACCGTGCTCTAATGTCCACGCTGCTCATTTCGCATAGGCCCGTGCCCGATATATCACTCTGGACGATGGGTCCCGTCCGGTGTGTTGCGGCATGGACGTTTACCGCTCCCGATGTGTATTTAAGAGGAAGCTTTAGCTCGGGTGCTCCTATCTAAATACATGCAAAAGGAGAATTCGTTTTTCTCGGCAACCACTGCACGAAATTTGACGAGGTTTGTTGCATTTAAAAGAAAAACTTAAAATCTAGTGACCGTTGGTTTCGAATTTTTGATTTAGGTCCTCATTTTTTATTATAAATGGGCAAAAATCGAAAATTTTCAAAGACGAAACTATCAAGTTTACAATTCTGTAACTCTACAACAAAAATGATAATATAATTCCGTGAATTGCATCTAATAGTACATCTAAAGCGGACAAAATTGATATGTTACACATGAATATTAAAAAAATTTGTAATATGGAAATAGAGCTTTTGCAGAACCCTTGTAAACAACGTAACAAATTCACGTAAGATGTAAAATGACATATCGAATTTGTTCGCTTTGCATGACCTAATGGATACCGTTTATAGAACCGCAATATCTGTTCTTGATGCAGAGCTATTAATTTGTAAGCTTCGTGCTTCTATTTTCTTTTTTCAAGCTTTCGAATATTTGAAAATTATTTTAACAAAATCCAGGGCCTAAATCGAAATTCCGCTTCCAACAGTCACTAGAATTCAACTTTCTCTGTCACATGCAATAAATTTCACTAAAGTTGGTCCACAGGTTATCTCAGAAAAACGTTTTTTTTTGCGTTTTACATGTATTTGAATAGGCCGCGTCGGAGTTAGGCCCGAGCTAAAGCTTCCTCTTAATCCTTTATGTTGATGGGGCTTCTGGATGAAAAGAAATTCAATGGCTCATTTTCGTCAAAGGAAATCTATGTAACAACACTGAATCAGCAGAACGCTTGTTGGAAACAAGCATATCTCCCCAAGCCGAAGGAGCGTCCTCACCTAAATAGGGGCGCTTTGGGATGTCACTTGGGGAATTGCCGCCAAAGGAGCAGCCCACAAGTACTAAAAAAACTATTTTACCGTTATTATACGCGTGGCAAGCGTGGCAGGTGTGACGTCACGCCATGCGATCCGCTGCGGAGAGGCGTCGCAGTATGCGCTCGCTCTGAGCCTTGCCGCTGCGGTACCACGTGACTAGGCGAGGCTGCTTCGCCGGCGCCGCTGGTCGCTCAGCCTCGCCATAAATGGAACGCCTACTAGGCCTTCCGTGCGTGCGCTTCAGCGCAAGCGACATGGTGAATCCAAACATATCCAGTAGATATAGCCAGACGGCAGGTTTCGAAATCTCAAGCAAAGGCGAAGTTGCCTGCTTAAACACCCGGAGCCAAGGGAGGCCGGATTAGCATGTTACAGAGAAGCTTACCAAGCGCGCAAACGTGCCAAGATCGACGCTACTGCAACCGCCGCCGTCGTTCAGCAACACGAACAGCAACAAGGAGGACGAGACGAATCCGCGGGTATACAAGCAACTGCGCCCGCAACGAACGTTTGACGAACCACACCCTTCGGCTGGCGGCAAGCTCGACTGCGGCGGCCAGGTTTCATCGCGACTTCGCGGACAACCCGTTCGACAGCGTGTGTAACGTGTGTGAGAAACCGTAGTCTAACTTTGATGAAACACTGCGTGCGCGGTCTTTGCAAAACCAAGCCAAGCAGACCTTTCGCTCGTGATAACTATAGGTGTACAAGAGTTAAACCTCAGCCAGCTTTCCTTTCTTCTTTCTTTTGTTTTGCCTGGAAACATTCATTATGCGTTGACTGAAATGAAGACAAAAGTTCGCTCGCCCGGAATTTCTCGCTGAACGCGTGGGGCGCAGGTGTGTGCGTCACTGGGGTGCATGACGTCACGGATTTCTCACCATCGTAGCTGGTCCGCGTGCGTGCAGAAAAAAAAACGTTCTCGGAACTCCCGGGGTTCCGACTCTGACACCGTCGAAATGTAACGAAGCGCTTACGTGTTTAGCTATTAGCTAAGCAGTTAGCTATGCGGACTCGAACTGCAGGCGCTGTCGAACTTCGTGACGCCTCCCGGTTCCTTTATCGCTTGAACTTCGAGGCGGCCTCGCCACCCGCCATTCTGCTTTGAATATTTATTTATTTTTCCCCCTGCTTCTGAAGCTTTTAGTAAACGCGACAGTTTCGGTACGCGGGGATGCAGTTTACCAATCGAGATTATATTCTTCTTTTTTCGATATTTCTCTGTGACATGCCCGCCTGCGAGTCGTGATTGCACTGCTCCTAAGCCTTCCGCGCACAAACGAAAACATACCATTTAACCGGTGTGAACACCCGTCTGTTTATCGCCATCGTGAACCGCAGCGAGGGAAGCACGTCGCTGGCATCAATACCACAGCCAACGCCTTCGTCACTGCCCTGTCGCCTTTTAAGCGGCAACACACCCTGCTCGATGCTATGCTCGTTTGAGAGCGCTGCAAGCACGGCGCGCAAGCGGGTATGTCAAGTGATATATTTTTTGTATTTCGCGGGCACCCGCAGTAAGCTGAAAAACACTAACACGTAATAGATAGAAAGTTAGAAATGGCCTAATCGGACGTTTTACAAAGTGCTCTAGAGCTTTCTAGTTGGAATTTTTCGCCTAACTTTGTTCCTTCAGAATGGCTAATTTTCTTGACTAATTAACTACTTAGGAAAAATACAAGAATAGCGTGACACATATAAGAGTGAGCAACATGCATTTGGTCGCATCGTCTTATGGTGCATCGGCATATTTTTAAACTCTGAGTAAAGTTAGCTGAAACACGTGTATATACGTCTATGGTTCAAGTAACGTGAAACAACACCCTGTATATATGCAATGGTGATAAGTGATCAGTAAAGCAACATATATATGCAAAAAACGCACACATACGTATGTTCGTGTGTTTTTCACATATACTTCGAAACTCAATATTGCTCGTGACTCAATGTTATTCAACAATAAGTTAACAACATTTAGTAAACAACTTTATTGTTGGAAACTACTCAACAATGGTTCAATACTCAATACTATTCAACAATATGTCAAGAGAATTTAGTCAACGACTTTATTGTTGAAAATTACTCAACATTCGCTCAATAATACTCAATACTATTCAACAATATATCAACAGAATTTAGTCAACGACTTTATTGTTGGAAACTACTCAACAATGGCTCAATAATACTCAATACTATTCAATAATATATCAAGAGAATTTAGTCAACGACTTTATTGTCGAAAACTACTCAACAATGGTTCAATAATACTCAACACTATTCAACAATATACCAACAGAATTTAGTCAACGACTTTTTTGTTGTGAACTGCCCAACAACTTTACTGTTGAATTATTGCTCTTTGGTTTCAATACTTGTTGAGGTATTGTTGAAAGGCTATTGAGTCAACAATTAATCAACAATATGCCAACAACATTTCAACAGTCATTTTCATAAGGGTAGGGAGCTTTAAGGAATTAAATTCAGGGCCTGAGGGAATCACGTCTGGTCGGGACAAGGCATGACGAATAAAATAGAACGCAGGCCAAGGACTGACAAGAAAACACTTATTACAAAAAATATATCAGTTTTGCTATAAGGGCGAATCAATGAATGCGATAGCGTCATATGTTATATGCCACAATGTGCGAGGCTCATAGCTGTAGCGGCAGTATGCACTTAAGTAAACTAAGCCGACTAAGTAAAAAACGACGTGTTTTGCTACAGGGGTCCTATATTTGAATCCTGCCATGGGACAGTTTCATTTACGTTTATTGATTAAAGCCAACGCGTCTTTCTTAACGACTTCACGACCGCTTTACCGGCCGCCTCTGGTATGTTTCAAGCTTGTTTTCTGGGCCGATCCCGGAGGGATCGCCCAGAAAACCGCAGATTACGTCACTTGGAAGCCGCAGATTACGTCACTTGCTGGTTTGAGCTGTGTTATTGTTTGGCACTTTTAATATTTGTGCCTGAGGAGACTTAAGATAAAAGGCATGCGCTGTGTGCGTGTTTCGTTTCATGACATTTTTGTTTGTGGGCTGCCATTCTCAAAATTCCAAGGAAAGGCTTTGTCAAGAATGTAAGACCTGGTATAAGCAACTTTAGTAACAGAACGGTGTGGCAATATAGCCTGCACATACCGCATGTCATATAGCATGACATGGCGCATACGTATGCCGAAATGCATACGGAACCTCACGGCGACGGCAACTGACGACGGCGAAAGATTCGCTTGGAGTGTCCATATAGTTGATATCGCGATATTTTTTCGCGTATATTAAATTAAGTTTTCGGATAAATAAAAAAAATACTCGACATACTTTGGCGGCTTTGGGACATTTTTTGTTGCCATCAGAATTCTTTGGGAAGGAATTAGTTCACGGACTTCTTGGTAGGTCCATGCGCATCTAACCTCTTTCACGCCGACTTGGGTCCGGATGGACAACTTGGGAATAGCCAACTTGGGTCCTCGGATAATCTGCAAGGGCCTTACGTTTTGGGCGAGTTGGTTGTACATGGTTGTTGTTAGGCTTTTGCGCGCACAAGAACAGGACGTCGAACGAAGAAGGGACAAACAACATGTTATGTGTCCCTTCTTCGTTCGACGTCCTGTCTTTGTGCGCGCAAAAGTCTAATAAGAATCTGCAAGGGAACACGTGACACTGAGTATGTGCCCGCATAGACAACTTGGGCCGTCTGGTATGTGCAACTGGGCATATGTGACATTATGTGGGCATTATGACATTGGCATTATGCATTGTGACACTATGTGACAATGTGGGCCACTCCCGCCCAGTCCTCCAGAATGGGTATATGCTCCACTGGGCAGATGTCTGGATAGGCGGTTGACAAGAACTTAATCGAAGCGTCCTGAGGAACGTGATTCGGCTCCCCAATCAAGTTGGTTGCTTGATCCGCCCGCGACGGGACCGGGACGTGGTGACCCTCTGCGACGTCGCGGGCCCTCTGAACGACCTGTAGTTGGTGAGTGAATTCCGAGCTCTTCAGCGAGGCGTCCCACTTGGACTTGTATTGAATTTCGGAGCTCGCGTTGTGCGGTCACAGCCAGAGCATGTGGTGGAAGGAGCAGCATGCGCGAGCGCGTTTGGAGCGCGACTGCGGGAAGTTGGGGTATATATCAAGCAGAGATTAAAAAAAAGGGAGAGGCGAGAACTGAACAATTTGGCAACAGGAAATTGAAGAAGCCAAGCTACGGAGAGGTGAAAAAAAATCTCCATCATAACATCAAAAGCAGCCGAATGGAGTGAACAGAATGAGACCAGGGCGTAGAATCGAGCCGAGGAGCCTTGAGCTAGACAAGTGAAGAAGGTGTCGGTAACAAAGCATGAATGAAATCGGCTGTACGGATGAAGCGAAAAAAGAAAATTATGGAAATACGGTGCGTCACTATACATTGTTTCAATGCTTGTCGGACTAACGTCGACGTACAACGTGAGGCTGGTTCTGCCGGGATTTTTTTTTTCTTGTGAATCACCTTTACGAATAAGAATGGGAGCGCCGAATTTCCGCTATGAATGGTGTGTTCACAGAATCCTTGGGGCAAGTTTTGCTTTTGTAAAAAACGTCCTGCGCACGCCGAGCGACGATCGATGAGCGCGCTTTGTGTCGACCGAAACGAGTGGTGGCGACAACGAAAATTCGCGCGCGCACCAAGGCGCCTCCTTGTAGCGGTTGCTGCGTCGCAAAACAACTAAGATTTAGGTTTACAACGAAGGCGCCAAATAAAACCAACGGACGTAGGAAGTTGACACGAGACAACCACGTAGGCGCACTAACAACTGAGCGTTTTATTTCTTGACACAGGAATAAATACCTGCTGTCAAGGATCAAAACAACAAGAAGAAACAGGGCCGTCATCTCCATCGCACAAGGAAACCACAATAGAGAACAACTTCTAAGTGCCGCTCCCAAGGTACGCCAATTCCTTTGTCAAAAGGGAAACTGAGGCTTCACTGATGCAATCATCACCACGATTTTTGATCTCAAGCGCTTCCAATATCTCCCTACGCTCAGTTGTTAGTGCGCCTACGTGGTTGTCTCGTGTCTCCTTCCTACGTCCGTTGTTTTATTTGGCGCCTTCGTTGTAATCGTGCATAACCAACTCGCCCACCAGCACGTGCTCAGTAAGATTTAGGGATACACTTTGGCCTAGGACTGCACACAAGGATATCTGCTTACTACAGACGACAGCATTTTTTTTCTGTATACATTTATAACCACCATGTTTAGCCAATCCATACGCAAAAAACATATTATAGTTGGCAGGTTTCGGTGTATTCGGGTGTGGCCGCTCTCGGCAAGTCTTCGCAAAAAAAACAACAATAATAATGGTGGCCCTTGGCCATACCCTTAACAATGCCACTACTATCCCAGAAAAGACAAGGCAATACTCACACCCGTACTTTCTCTTCTAAGGCTATGGGTACCTTGGAGACAGCAGATATGATAAGAACAAGAAGAGGAAATGGAGCCAACCCGGAAGCTTTACTGATAAGCATATCACGGGCACGTGTTCGTTAAGTTGGTTCTGACTATACACTTCCTATTAAAAAAAACAACTTTGATTTTAGAGTAATTCAATAAAAGGGCATCGACATTTTTTTGTTCTCTTGTTCTTTTGCAGTGGAGCTGTTTATAGCTAGGATCCGGTATTTTATGACGTCCGCGCAGAAACACTCTCCCCTAAAATACCCTTCCCCGAAAAGTGAGGCTAAAAGAGCCAACAACGAAAGCGAACGCATATCGATGCTCGGTTTAAAGGCCTCCTGTATCGAAAACGGCGTTCCGTCGCAGCTGCCTCTCTGTGAACGTATGACGTAGTCTGTGACCTAGTGTGCGCCTGATAAAGCGACCATGCAAGAGGAATTTCACAGCGAATCTGTCTATGGCTAGGATCTGGCAGATCGCGTCCGCGCTGGACGATTAATTTTTGCACACGCGGGCGGATCTCGAAGATAGTACAATAGGGGCTGTTGGGGTCTCGGTGCTGACGCCCGTTATTGCAAATGGGTCGCAAGCCCCAAGGGTAGCGTTGGCCTGGCGGCCTGGGGCACTGGAAGCATCCGAAGGTCCCGGCAAAGCAAGAGAAGACTGGTAACAGAACAACTTGTTTATTCTAACATCGCAAAAGAGCGGCCGGTCAGGTCGACCGAAGTGGAGAGACGGGAGAGCACGTAACTCAACAGTACAAATCGGAGCCTCTCTCCTGGCGTCCGGGGGCAGCTGCTCTTATACTCTCGTCGTCGCGGGCCAGAAGGAAGGTCACGGGATGAGCCCACGCGACGGCGGAGCATGAGCCCACGACGGCGCGCACGGTCGAGCCGAGAGACATGGTGAACCGAGTGTAGTGACGCATCGCCAACCCGCCGACGGACAGACCTCCTGGCACCTCACTTGGGGAGCTCCGCTCCCCGGCTGCCGCGCTTCGACAAGCGTGGGCACACACACACACACACACGCACATACGAAGACACGTGGCACTGAAACACGCCTGGACACGCTTGGCGGGGAGGCGTTGCGGCGGCGTCGAACGGGCCAAAATGTCCGCCGCTTTGAACGAAGCCCCGGCGTCCGTTGCATCCGCGCCGGCATTACCGCGCGTTGTAGGCGAAACGTAACAGACCGCCCCGCCGGGGGAAGGAGATCCCGATGGTCAGGGGACTGCATCCGCTGTCCGGAGGGATGTCGCTCGATGATGCTCATAACCGAAGTCGGGCGTCCTTTGGCGTTTCTTGAGCGCAGCGCACAGAGAAGGCCTCGTTCTCACGTTCAGGTGCACACAGGACACTGCAAAGTGACTTCGGGAGAGTTGACATTTTTGTTCTCGTTTCCGGCAAGCGTTAGAACTACGCCGAAAGTCAACCGCTCAGTCAGCAAGCACGGCACAACCCTCACTAAGCCCTGCCAGGCTCTTTCCCCTTTTATACTGCTGCCTAGTTCCTTACAGTAGTTTAGCAGCACTCAGAACGCGTCCACAAATCGGAAAATTGCACTAGAAAGCACATCATCACTTTGAAACACTACACGAAAGCAATAGGTTAAAAATCCTGCCTCAGGAAGAAAAACATCAGTAACAAGCAATTTTGAGGCTGATTCCCACGTTAGGGGCTTCGACTTAAGCCATCGGCGTTACCGTTGAGACTCCCCTTTTTGTAACGCACCTCAAAGGAATATTGTTGCAAAGCGAGGCTCCAGCGCAGGAGGCGGCCATTTTTGGGAGAGATGGTCTGCAGCCATTGGAGAGGGCAGTGATCCGTTTCAATGATAAACCTCGAGCCGGCTAGGTAACATGACAATTTCTGAACGGCCCACACGATACACGCACACTCTTTCTCGGTGGCGCTATACGCCTGCTCACGACTCGTCAGCTTACGACTAGCATACAGGACGGGGTGTTCTACTTCTCCATTTTCCCGTTGGCACAGTACAACGCCCATGCCTCGCTCACTAGCATCACACTGAACAACGAACCCTTTTGTGTAGTCGGGCGATCGTAGCACAGGCTGGCTTGTTAGGGCGCTCTTTAGGGCGCTAAAAGCTCTTTCCTTTGCCTCGTCCCAGACGACTGTTTGCGGCTCTGTCTTTCTTAGAGCATCCGTTAGGGGAGCCGCGATATCAGAGTACCTGGGGATGTACCTCTGATAGTAGCCGGCGACACCTAAGAACGACCGAATATCGGTCTTCGTGCGCGGTTGCGGGAAGTCTCGCACAGCGGCCACCTTTATTTCAGAAGGGCGGCGACGACCCCGACCAATCACGTGTCCGAGGTAGACAACCTCGGCCTGTGCTAACTGGCACTTGGGAGCCTTGACTGTCAAGCCCGCATCGCGCAGGCGGGTTAGCACTGCCCGCAAGTGCGCCATATGCTCAGGCCAGGATGCGGAGAATATCGCTACGTCGTCTAGATACGGTAAAGCGAATTATTGCTGTCCCCGCAACACTTTATCCATGAGGCTTGAAAAGCAGTATGGCGCGTTCTTCAAACCAAAACTCAAAACTTTAGGACGGAATGTCCCCATTGGTGAAATGAACGCCGCATACCTACTAGCCTCGTCTGTAAGTGGAACCTGCCAATAACCCCTGACAAGATCTAGGGTGGAAATAAACTGAGCGTTACTCACTCTCTCAAGGCGCTCCTCGATGTTAGGGATCGGATAAATTTGATCCTTAGTGATGGAATTAAGCCTGCGGTAGTCGACGCAAGGACGAGGTTCCTTGCCCGGTACCTCAACTAAAATCAAAGGGGAGGTATAATCACTCTCACCCGCTTCAATAACACCGAGCTGTAGCATTTTCTTTACCTCAGCCTCCATAATATCGCTCTGGCGGGGTGACACCCGGTACGCCTTGGATCGTACTGGCTCTGGGGAGGTAAGTTCTATGTCATGAGTAAGGACAGAAGTCCTACCAGGCCTCTCAGAGAACAGACCTTGAAACTCTTGTAAGAGCTGGTGTAGTTCGGTTTTCTGCTCAGGCGACAGCGATGCTTTACTTATTAAGTCACTAATGACTTGATCGGTGTCTTTCCTGTTCGTCACTGAGCCTAGTCCCGGAAGCTCGACCGGAAGCTCTTCGGGAACGTTTACCATCATGCACACCACTGCTTCCCGTTGCTTATAGGGTTTGAGCAGATTACAGTGGTAAACTTGCTGTGCTTTCCGCTTTCCTGGCAGACTCACCACGTAGTTAACGTCCGACAGTTTTTGAACAATCCGTGCTGGGCCCTCCCACTGCACGTCGAGTTTGTTCTTTAGCGATGTGCGCAATATCATGACCTCATCGCCCACCTCAAAACGACGGGCCCTGGCTGTCCGATCATAATAAACCTTGGCCCTCTGCTGGGCCTTTGCCATTGCTTCACCTGACAACTCCTGTGCCCTTCTTAAGCGTTCGAGGAGCTTAAGCACGTACTCTACCACGACTGGGTCGTCGCCCCTGCCTTCGCACGATTCTCGAAGCATGCGAAGCGGAGACCGCAGCGAGCGACCGTACACCAGCTCAGCTGGCGAAAACCCCGTGGCCGCATGCGGCGCGGTACGTAATGCAAACATCACCCCAGGCAGACACAGCTCCCAGTCAGTTTGATGTTCAAAACACAATGCTCCCAACACGCGCTTCATGACGGAGTGGAGCTTCTCAACGGAATTCGACTGGGGGTGGTGCACTGAGCTGTGTAACAGCTTTACCCCGCACCTTTCGAGAAAGGCTGTCGTCAAAGCGCTAGTAAACACTGTGCCCTGATCTGATTGGATTTCCGCAGGAAAACCAATTCGCGCAAATATGGACAGTAGTGCATTGACTATCTCAACTGAGCTGAGTTCTTTAAGCGGCACTGCTTCAGGGAACTTTGTCGCTGGGCAGATCACAGTCAAAATGTGTCTGTACCCCGTGGCTGTTACCGGCAGAGGTCCCACTGTATCAATAACGAGCCGTCTGAAAGGCTCCGTAATGATAGGTACCAACTTCAACGGCGCCCTCGATTTGTCCCCTGGTTTGCCCACCCGCTGACAGGTGTCGCATGTCTTCACAAAGTGGTCTGCGTCCCGAAAACACCCTGGCCAATAGTACTCTTGCAAGAGACGGTCCTTAGTTTTCTTAACTCCTAGGTGTCCGGACCACGAACCCCCATGCGACAAGCGCAACAGATCCTGACGGTAGCACTGAGGCACGATCAGCTGATCGAACTCCACTCCCCTGCGGTCTAGATGCTTCCGGTACAGGACCCCACCTCTTTCCACAAAGCGAGCATTTTTCTTGGCGATACCTTCCTTGACAATGCAGCGGATGTTTTCTAGGCTGCCATCCTTCTTTTGCTCGGCTATCAAAGCCGACCGGCTGACTTTTAGCAACCTATTAAGTCCATCTGACGTAGGCGCGATGAGCAAATCTGCAGATAGCTCTTCTAACTTTCCCGCATCGGGAATTTCCTCTCCAGTATCTGGTGCCATTAACGCTACAGGCTCAATTTTATTCAGTTCGGGCGTGCTCTGAATATCAGCTTGCTGCGCCTCTGACCCTTTCTCATCGTTCGACAACGTCCGCCCCGCAACTACCGCCTTTGCAGCGAGCTCCCGAACCTTCGATCTGGTTAAGGCCTGAACGCTAGCCTCACCAAACAAAAGCCCCTTCTCGCGCAGGAGGTGATCGGACCTGTTCGAAAATAGGTACGGGTACTGGGGGGGCAGCATAGATGACACTGCGGCCTCCGTCTCAAGTGCTCCGAAAGGTCCTTCAATAAGCACTTTTGCTACGGGCAGACACACGCTATGAGCTTCCACGGCTTGCTTGATCCATGCGCACTCGCCCGTGAACATATCGGGTTCTACGTAAGAGGGGTGAACTACATCCATCGTAGCTGCGGAATCGCGAAGCATTCGGCACTCTTTCCCGTTCACGAGGAGGTCTCGCATGTAAGGCTCGAGAAGCTTCATGTTCTCGTCAGTGCTGCATAATGACAAAAACACGACTTTTGTTTTTGTTTCTGGACACTGCGCCGAAAAGTGACCCGGCTTCTGGCACGTATAACAAACGCGCGCTTGCCTCGTCTCGAACCGCTTTCTGCGTTCGGCTTCGGTTGCCGCCGTCTCCTTACGTTCGGTCGGACTGCTTTCACTCGCATCCGCACTACGTGTGTCCCCCTTTGCTCTCATGGGCGTGAACTTCGGCCTCTCAAACTTGGAGCCAAATTCACCCTTTTGACCGTCCTTAGCTCCGCGAGCCCGACGCGTCACAAACTCCTCGGCTAGCTCAGCGGCTCTAGCCACCGTACTAACGTCTGGCCTATCCAAGACCCAGTACCGCACGTTCTCAGGTAACCGACTATAAAACTGTTCTAGCCCGAAACACTGCAGAACTTTCTCGTGGTCACCAAACGCTTTCTCTTCTTTGAGCCACTCCTGCATGTTTGACATTAGCCTGTAGGCAAACTCTGTATATGACTCACTTCTGCCTTTCTCATTTTCCCGAAACTTCCGACGGAACGCCTCCGCGGACAGCCTGTACTTTTTTAGCAGACTCGATTTCACTTGGTCGAAATCCTCTGCCTCCTCTCTTTTCAAGCGAGCGACTACGTCGGCCGCCTCGCCGGGTAACAAAGTGAGCAAGCGCTGTGGCCACGTTTCCCGAGAGAACCCCTGCTTCTCGCACGTTCGCTCAAAGTTAACCAGGAACAAACCAATGTCCTCTCCAAGCTTAAACGGCCGCATCAGGTCAGTCATTTTGAACGATACTCGTTCTCCTGCACCGTGTGCCTGACTTCCATTACGAGCGCGTTCCATCTCTATCTCGAGACGCTTCATTTCCAAAGCGTGTTGACGGTCGCGCTCCTCTTTTTCTTTCTCTTTTTGTTCTTTAAGTTCGCGCTCCTGTCTTTTTGCCGTCTCCCTCTCCTCAATGGTCTCAAGGCATTCCGACAGCTCGTCATCCTCAGCTTCTAACTCAAGAATAGCCCTTAGCAGTTCTGGTTTTCTGAGTTTGTCTGAGACATCCAGACCCAACTCTCTTGCAAGCTCCAGCAATTTCGGTTTGCGCAACGACTTCAAATCCATGGCTGCTCTGAATGCTGCTTTCTCTACTGCCTACTATTGTCTTGCCGCAAACTAACCCGGCAGCAACGACAACCACAATTACCAGCTCTGTTTCTGACACTAACAAAAGCCTGGCAAAACTCAGAAGAAGAAAGTCCCGCACTCACGTACCAAACCTCGCAGCCAAGAATTCAGCGCAGTCGTTCCGCTGCAGGCAACCAGTCATCCACAGGGCTCGTTGCACTGCTCCCGGATGGTCGTTGTGCTGCTCAGCATACAGTCAACCGCATCTCTTCGCTGCTGGCCTCCGTTGTCGCGATCTCACCGCTGGCAACCAGTTGTTGGAATCTCGGAGCTGACGCCCGTTATTGCAAATGGGTCGCAAGCCCCAAGGGTAGCGTTGGCCTGGCGGCCTGGGGCACTGGAAGCATCCGAAGGTCCCGGCAAAGCAAGAGAAGACTGGTAACAGAACAACTTGTTTATTCTAACATCGCAAAAGAGCGGCCGGTCAGGTCGACCGAAGTGGAGAGACGGGAGAGCACGTAACTCAACAGTACAAATCGGAGCCTCTCTCCTGGCGTCCGGGGGCAGCTGCTCTTATACTCTCGGCGTCGCGGGCCAGAAGGAAGGTCACGGGATGAGCCCACGCGACGGCGGAGCATGAGCCCACGACGGCGCGCACGGTCGAGCCGAGAGACATGGTGAACCGAGTGTAGTGACGCATCGCCAACCCGCCGACGGACAGACCTCCTGGCACCTCACTTGGGGAGCTCCGCTCCCCGGCTGCCGCGCTTCGACAAGCGTGGGCACACACACACACACACACGCACATACGAAGACACGTGGCACTGAAACACGCCTGGACACGCTTGGCGGGGAGGCGTTGCGGCGGCGTCGAACGGGCCAAAATGTCCGCCGCTTTGAACGAAGCCCCGGCGTCCGTTGCATCCGCGCCGGCATTACCGCGCGTTGTAGGCGAAACGTAACAGGGCCGACCCACGGCGGAGGTGCAGTTCGCCCTCTTGAGGTGCCCACATGCACAGCTTCGCTGGTCATTCCATCTTCACAGAGTGGAAGGGCACTAAGTTTTTTCGGGACAATTTCGCTCCGCCGTTGCTACGGCAATGCCACGCGTGATCCGTACGCCTAAAGAGCAAGGCGTATCCACGAGGACCGACAGCGACAGCAGCGGCGGGAGAGATGCTGTCGACATCGTGCCAACCCTGCGGCCCGAGAAGAGTGTGCCCACGACGCGGTACGTAAGCGACGAGCAAGATCCTACGACGCATATCGCGACGCCGAGGATAGTGCGCGCAAAGAGACGCCGATGCCACGAGGTGCGCTGTGCCGGGATTCGACGCCGCCTACGCAAGGTTCCAAAGAGACTTTTCTCGATCGCAACTTCGCATCTAGGTTGCCGGGTGCGTGGTCACCTGTGGTTCGATGACGACCTCTCGGAAGCCTACGGCATACGGTAGGAAGAGCGACGGCAGAAGGTGGTGGTTGTGCTGACGTGGTGCTTTCCCGGCGAGAGAGAGAGGAAGGAACGTTTATTATTCGAAACATTGTACTAATAAGCGAGGCCCGGTATCACGGTAAGGTGGGAAGGCTCCTTAATCCAGGAACCCTCTGGCTGCGACTGCCCTCTTGGCCCTGGCGACGAGTTGTCGTTGGTCTTCCAGGTCCCCGAAAGCGAGCTCGGCCTCCCACGTTTCGAATAGTTGGTCTTCGTTTGCTTCTTGTGCTCGGTTCGCGTCCGTCTCCGGTTGCGTTTCGCTGCCTTCCTGCCACGGGCATTCCAGGAGCAAGTGTGCCGGGGTGTCGGGTACTTTGCAGAGTGGGCAGGGGTAGCCGTGGAGCGTCGGGTAGAGGCGGTGCATTATCGTTCCGTGAGCGTACGTCTTACTTTGCAGGAGTCTAAGAATCATGCTTTCTTCTCTGCCGAGGTTAGGGTTCGGTGGAGGTCGAGTCTGTAGCACTGTAACATGGCCGAATAGTTTTGGTCGGTTCGGTGGGTACTCTTCTGTCGCGGGTCGGAGAGCGCGTGGGGTGAGGGAAGCCCCTGCTGACGCCGAACGTTGGGTAATTTCGAGTCTGCGGGCTACGTGTAAGGAGGCGCTGCTAAAGGGTAACACGCGACTCGGTTCAGTGCAGCGCCTGTACAGAGAGGCCCTGCTAAATGGTGCGGTTCCACATTTCTCGACGCCTAACGAACGGCTACGTGTAGCCGCATGTGCCGGCGCATCTTCCGAACCTCAACGGCGGTCGGATCAGCTTCGCCGGTTGTCCACCTTTACAAAGTATAATGGCTCATGCATGTTTTTTTTTTTTTTTTTATGTAATGCGAGAGCTATGCCGATTCATGCGAAGTGTTTACGAAATCACTGACGCAGCAGCGAATGTGACACTTGACTTCTTGGAAGCCGCAGAAGACACCGTGCGGGGATAGACAATGGGAATGACATACAAGATGTGGCCTCTTCTCGGAACACGCCTGCATGCGTGGGTTGGCAAGCGACAGCTTTTTTTCCTCGAAACGTGGGCGATTGTTTCTCCGAGATCTGGCCGTGCTCGCGACATTTTTCTTCGCGCGGTTGTTTCTGGCATTCGAGTAAAATGTGCGTTTCGAAGCCCATGTCCTGCTCGCCTTCGCTTTGCCGATGGCTTTTCTAGCTCGTTTCGCCGTCACATAGGTGGCGCCACTGTGCCTCGGTGGCGGAGTTTGGCCAAGCTGCATATCTGTACTACAGTGAGCTCTCACTTGAAGTAACTTCAAGCGACCCAAGGAAATAGTTCACTTAACTGAAAGCTCACAAAATTCAACATTCACTGGAATATGGGACGGCATGGGCGCAGCAGATATTGAGTCAGAAGTGTGAGATGCAATCCATGGAGTCGCGTGCATCAGTATATACGAAGTGCATAACAGTTACGTTGCTGCCTCTCTCATTTTGAAAAAAAAAACATCTAATTTTCATTGGCACTGCTGCTCTTAAAGCTCAAGAAGTAACAAAAATGTCCAGAGAGTCTATATTTTTGTGCACTTCATCTGGCACAGCCTGTTGCTGAAGCACGAAGTCTTGCAACTTTCCAAGGCGTCCTACAGCTTCGGCTAGAGTTAAAAGATTTCAATCTGCCTCTTCCATTGTATCTTCCTCGCCGCACTCTTGTTTTTCTGGACGAATGCTCTAAACGATTTCCAGATCTTGTTGGTCAGCACCAGTAATCAGCTCGCTGTCACACTGCACATAGTCTTCTAACGAAATGTTGCGAGGGCCTACGGATCAAGTTCGTTCAACTGAAAAGTGCGCTATTCAGAAATTCGTTTAACTTAAATATTTTTGCATAGAATGCATAGGAAAAACTCCGGGGATTTTCTGAAAGTTCGTTATTCAGAAATATTCGTTAAACCGATGTTCGCACAACTGCGTTTACTGTAATCCCACTGGTATCTACAAATTTGTGTGTGATGTTTGAATCATGCCTGCACACATGTGCTAATATTGTAATTATATACGAATTTAAGTTTGAGTTGTTCGATTAACTGTCACGTATTTGTACTAATATGAGTAGTATCTACACATTTCTGTGCTTTTGGATTCACCGCTCCTTATCTGCAGTGATGTCACTAATATCTACAAATCTGTGTCTTATTTGATTGTCGGTAGTTAGCGGTGCTTGTAATTGCGTGTTGTCACTTGTTTCTCTGGGTAATCTGTCTAAGAAATATGAAATGAACTTGTGCTAGACTGTATTTCTTGTCTCCGTGCGTCAACAATAATAAAAGCGAACGTGAGCCGATGCCGTAGATAGTGCAATTCCGGGCAGACCCGCGGTGGAGGTGAAGCAAGCTTCAAGCACTCTACTGCTAGAAAATAATAATAATAACAACAACAACAAAAGAATCAAGATGCATTGTTTCCAGTCGATGGTTGGGTATGCTGGAATCGTTCTTTAACAGCGCAAGTACTCTCGAGCAGGAGGCATTGCCATTACGAAAATGACAGAATGTGTGTACATCCATAGACCCTTGACTCGTAAGAGGACAATGCCGTCGACTGCAGGAATGTTTGTGCCGTGCAAACGAAATTGTGACATCCACTGTGCATATATCTCCAAGCACACGCAAGTGTGATCTCGGGAAGTTCATGACCACGCACTTTGCATAGGTTAGCCGTGATGACGCTGCCCTTGTGGTCATCGTTGGAGACTTCAATACGGACATTTCAAAAGCCGACAAGGGATGGTTCACTCAGCTGTTCACTCATTCACACCCTTTTTCACTTTTAAGGGTGTAGATTATCTTACCGGAGAATACAGGCTGTTTTTTCTGGCACCAGCTACACAGAACACTGATCTAGGCTTAACCCTATAGCACCACTGGTAACCCGACCGATGCACCAAGGAACGTCGATTGCGTGCCACTTTTTTCATCCACTTTAATTTCCATTAAGTTATCGTTTCTTTTTTTTCATTTATTAGGCACAAGTAATTTCCCCTATGTTGTCCTTGGTGTCGGTGTTTGTCGGCTTCTTGTGATATGACAAAGCTGTGAAGGCACTTTTGCCTTTCTTGGGGGCGACTGGCCTATGTGAATGTCTTGCCCTTCGCGCGCATGTGCGAGCTTACCGCCGCTTTCCTCCCTCTCCCCTCCCCCTCTCTATCTCACCTTCCTATTCCCTCTCTCCCGTCCCCCAGAGTAGGGTAGCCAACCAGACGCATTTCTGGTTAACATCCCCGAATTCTCTCTCTCTATTTCCTCCGCCTCCTCCTCCTCCAAACCGGCGCACGACCAACTCGCAACGCACCAAGCTAAGCTCCATCCGGTCAAATCAGTCTGAGAGCCTACACCACGTGTCCGTACACCATCGCAACCAGCGCGCACAATGCCGTCGCAAGAGGGAGCACCTTCCGAGCAACGGACCCCGTATGAACAGAACGGACCTAGTGATGGACACCCACTGACCCAGTACGCGGAGATCACGCAGTATATGCTATCAGTGCGAACGCCAGAAGCGTTCCCTCCGCCGCCTCTCAAGAAGCACCGGAGAATACGGGCTGTTTTTTCTGGCACCAGCTACGCTGATCTAGGCTTAAGACTACCGCACCACCGGTAACCCGACCGATGCACCAAGGGACGTCAATTGCGTGCCGCTTACGGTAACCCGTACCGCATAGAGTATAGGAATGCCAACGGAGCCCCGCGATACCGCTTATCCAAATGGCACGACGCGTGCTGCTTAGTTTCAGCCTGGATGGCCAGCGCCAGCATGGTGGACCGGGCCCTGCTCTGCGGCAAGGCCACGGGAGGCTCAGTCAATCATTTAGTCAATGTATGTATGTATGTATGTATGTATGTATGTATGTATGTATGTATGTATGTATGTATGTATGTATGTATGTATGTATGTATGTATGTATGTATGTGTGTATGTATGTATGTATGTATGTATGTATGTATGTATGTATCTCTCGCTGTGTGTGCGTGTGTGTGTGTGTGTGTGTGTGTGTGTGTGTGTGTGTGTGTGTGTGTGTGTGTGTGTGTGTGTGTGTGTGTGTTCACTGACACCATCGGGAGCGGCTGCCGCTGGCCCCAGCAACAGCGAAGCGCGCTGTGCGTCATCGGGAACACACACCCGGCCGTCGAGGCATTGATTAATGACAATCTCGTGAACAAGGGCTTTGTTCATTATCACGCGGCATTCCTCTCGATCGCGCACATCGAGCGAGTTGTCGCTGCAGGTGCGTTCGCGTGAAAGCGAGTGTAGACCACTGAATAAAATTTCGAAAAGCAATTCAGCTATGCGGATGAATAACGTGTGAATTGCTGCAAAGGACGCATTTAATAAAGAGCGTGGTCAGTTCGTTCCGTTTGGCGTGCTTGTGCAATGTTGAATAATTACGGAGGAAAGTAAATTCGATGTAATCGATTACTTTTCACGGGAATGATTTTTTTTTAATTGAAGTCTAGTAATCACAAGGTAATGGGATAGAATGTGAACGAAAAATCAAGTTGCCGCCTGTGGTTCCCGAACGTATACACCCTCCGCATTATACGTTTATTCTCGCGCGAAAGACAATCAGTGGAGAAATATGTGATAAGTATCGATTACCGGCCACTTTCCAAAGGCCTGTATTTCGGCCCATGGCCAAAATAGTCATTGCGTGAGGCCGTGAAGGCCATTGGGGTAGTTTCTTTGAGAGACGCCGAACTGGATATATATGTAAGATTTGGGATAAGTGTTGCGCGTTAATTGTTATTAACACGATAGCGTTGAGGGCGCCGTGTCGCAGAAAATAGGGTGTCGGCGGAGTTGTGCGGGAGCGAAAGCTTCCGCATATATTTAGGTATGTGCATATGTCACGCCTTGCTATGTGACATGCGGTATATGCGGGTTATATTGCCGCACCATTCTATCACTAAAGTTGCTCACAACTTCTCTCACGTTCTTGACAAAGTTATTCCTCCGAATTTTGAGAATGGCAGCCCACAAACAAATGTTGCGATACAAAACGGCGACAGTGCATGCCTTAAATCTTCTCAGATTTAAACATTAAAAGTGCGAAACCATAACAGGAGCCCGAAAATTATGTAATTTTTTTTTTACCCCGCTGTGCACTACCTCCGGGATTGTCCCACGCAAGAGGCCACATTCCTATGCCAAAAAGTTGGCCTTCGTGCATACCGTTCGCCGCCAGCGGTTCTCGGTAAACATGACGGTTACATGAGCTGCAGTTGCCGGGAAGCGTGAAGTGCAGTCGGGTTCCTTTGAATGCTATCGCCGAAGCTTAAACGCCCTCCATATTTTTTTTTTTTTATTCGTGCCTTTTCATAACATCGTCACCATCTTCTTCGCTTTCTCCTGTTCCTTTTCTTCCCCTTCTCAAGCGCTGAGCAGGTTAGAACATGGCAGTTCACGCCATTGCCGCTCACCTCGGCCATAGCGGCGGTCGTGGAACGTTCTTTTTACCGACGGCGTCATGTAGTACGTCAACTTTGAAAGCAGACAGCTGACCCAATAAACTCTCGTTTGCTGCCCCGACGGCATGAAACCTGTCAAAGTCGAGACCGTCTCTTTACGCAATGAACGAGAAGAAAGGTGAACCGAGGGACCGATTTGTGGCCCGATATTGTTACAAATGGGAATATGTAGGGATAGTATATGTGTATAGGAATAGTATAGGTTTTGTACTGTACTGCAGACATAGACCGAAGTACTTGCTCGAAAATAAGTGGAAGTCTACGTGACGCCTGTTCATCAAAAAACAAAAAAAAAAATAGAACACGAAGAGTTAATAAAACGTCTACACGACTTCTACAGAACGTCTATATACGTTTTCTTGAGGAACGCCCAACCTGCTCCAACTGTAGCGACACCGTGACCGCGACTTCCCCCATCCTGAAAAAAAAAAAAGAAGAAAAAGTGGTTGGCAAACGCCACTGCGAAACACTCCATTCAAGAGTCCCGCGAATCGCTTCAGGTGTACGAGTTCCTATCGAACGTATAGATGGTCCAAACGTCTTCGGGCAGGCGTCGAAATACGGGGCGTATCCGCGAATCGGGCCACCCCGCGTACTCGTGATGCTCCGCCTTTTTTTTTTTCTTTCTTTCTTTCTTTTTTTTTTATGGAGCCAGCAAGCGTCCCGCGTCCCGAAAGAAGCGCTATCCGCCGGGTCCCTTATCGCCCTCGAGGATTCGGGCGGAGGAAAACCGCAGGAGGGGTTTTGTTTGCGTTGGCGCGTTATCTCGGCTGCGAGCGATGTCGCAACCCGTCCCCGAGCTTATTGGTACACTTCTCCACTTGGATCGCACTTGTATGTGTGGAGAGAAAGAGTGGTACGTTACTTGGAACGACCGCGCGGATCGAGACATCTTTGAGGAGTGTTCCGAGTATCGATATTATCGAAGGGGTGCGCGGTCGCGCGGCCAATTAACGGCACGGACAGGGGCAATGCCGCGATACGGTGAAGACCCTTGAGCCAAAGTGTGTGTGTCAGCCAGAGATACCGCGATATAAGAAAAAAAAAAGATGTTAAAAATGAAAACGATTTCCTTCACGGCCTGTATGCGCGTGCTACCTCGAATGGAGCTTAGAACGTCAGAAAGCTGAGCTAGTTGGTAAGGATTCACAATGCAAAGAAGGCTAAGACGTGCAGCCACGGACACAAGAGAAGTGGACTTTGTCCACTTCTCTTCTCTTGCGTCTGTGTCTGCACGCCTTACCCCTTGTTTGCATTCCGAAATGGAGTCCTCGGCGAAAAGTTGGGCGTCGTTCGCACGCTTTCCTGCGCCCTCGTCGAATTAAGTTTGACGCCTCCGAATTGTACGAATGAATCCAGCGTTATTTCCTTCTCCACTTTATGTAGCGTTTGAATGTCAGTTATTTCGCTGGTTTCGCGTGCTCAAAACCGCGGTATGATTAGGAGGCGTGCCGTAGTCTCCGAGAGGCTGCGAATTCATTTTTGACCACCTGGGTTCCACCTGGGCCACGAGTCTCTTCGGGGAGCCTGTGGTTCGTACACTTTTGCTCGCGGGTGTACAGTCGACCGCAAATGTTTACGGGAGACGAATTTAACGACAAGCGTGCGTTTCTAACACGCTGGATGACTACGTAAGTCGCAAAAGCTACCATGGACTGGAACTCTGCATTCAAGGGTGTGTTCACAAACTTCGCGGTAATACAGTTATTTATTTGTTTGTTTGTTTGTTTGTTTGTTTGTTTGTTTGTTTGTTTGTTTGTTTGTTTGTTTGTTTGTTTGTTTGTTTGTTTGTTTGTTTGTTTGTTAATCGCGCCTTTCTTAAACCTCTTCGTGGCCGACTGTACATGCATGTAGGTCGGCATTCAGGTCTATAGATCGCAGCCATAGGTTTGCAATGCGGCAAATGGAAACATTCCAAAGTGGGAAAGATACCCATTGTTTCAACACGCGCCAACACGCGATGTCAAGAAAAAAAAAAGGAATTTCAGCACTACTTACTGATCGCATAAACCGACTAGGTCGTACACAGCCCAATCAATGACTCTGGCGTTGTTCTGCTCGAGCTTCCGGCTTCGATCCCGATCGCGGTGGCCGTGTACTCCTATGGCTGCGGAATGCGAAAAACGCTCGTGTGTACAGCGTATTGTGTGCTCGTTAGAGGACTTAATATGGTCAGAACTGATGCGGAGTCCCCTGGTCACCACGGCGTACCTCATACTAGTATCATGGTTCCGGCGCGTAAAAAAGCCCAGAATTTAATTTTTTCATCGCAGGTCGTACGTTAAACCCACCCCTGTGCCCTACACTCTAAAAGAAGTTTGCACCCTTTGGGTTGTATTTTGTCCCGAAACAAGAATCGTCATCTGTCGCGTCCGCATTTCCTTTCTTTAACGCTGCGAGCCCGGTACTTCCTAGTCACGAACGGCTTGCGCGTAATCAGCTTGACACAGCATTCTCGACCGCCGTCCTTCTCGCGGGAGGAAGCAGTGGCATTACGCCAGTTACAAACCGCAACTTTTCCAAATCTTGTCTCTCTCCATAAGTTCTACCCACACTGTTATGCAGATCGTTGCCCTGGCTGTGGCAGCTCGCCCACAATCTTGCACGTCACGATTGAGTGCACTGCAAACCTCTTTCCTCCCTTGCCAACTCTCCTTTACCCCCTACGCAACAAAGAGCTGTGGGACGATGCCCTCCGCGACGGACCTCCCGAGGTCCTCCGAGCTGTTATACAACGGGCTCGAAACATCGCCGGAATCATCTTAGGGACCCTGGACTGAGGGTTCCTCCCACACTGCTCTCGCCATTCAAATATTATTAATAAAGATGTTTTAGTCTCTCTCGACAGGAAAGTAGCGAGCGCCAAGTTTTCAAGAGAGGAAACGCAAGCAAGGCAGATGAAGATTATTGTTTGGGGACAAGATAAGCCCCAAAGGGTGCAAACTTATTTTAGAGCTTAACACACTGACAAGGGCTACACTCTTAAAGTAGTTGTACTTTTTGGGGTGTATAGAAAGCGTCTCTTTGAAATTACAAACGACCTGCGCCGTCCTACTGTCTTTTGTAACTATGACGCAACTAGCTCCTTCAGCCAAATGTATCATCGTTTCAAAGTTTAAACCTTCAGTTTCCGAGTATGTCCGACAGATTGATGTTTTGACATTTAATTCTAAGTACCTTCTTTTTTTTCAGTGAATCGCTTTCTGAATATCTATTTGTTGTCTATTTTTCAGAAGTGCGCCATAACTTACGGCTGCATTATAACAAGCAATGGCGTCAGCTCCATCAGTAGAGTAGTTGAAACAGCAACAAAACATGGCAGTTTGTGAGCATCGTCTGTTCGTTCTGGAGAGGGTAAAAAGTGGCAACGACAACAAAACATGGCAGTTTGTGAGCGTCGTCTGTTCGTTTTGGAGGGTAATGTGGCAACGGCAACAAAACATGGCAGTTTGTGAGCGTCGTCTGTTCGTTTTGGAGAGGGTAAAAAGTGGCAACGGCAACAAAACATGGCAGTTTGTGAGCGTCGTCTGTTCGTTCTGGAGAGGGTAAAAAGTGGCAGCGGCAACAAAACATGGCAGTTTGTGAGCGGCGTCTGTTCGTTCTGGAGAGGGTAAAGTGACAACGGCAACAAAACATAGCAGTTTGTGAGCGTCGTCTGTTCGTTCTGGAGAGGATAAAAAGTGGCAACGGCAACAAAACATGGCAGTTTATGACCGTCGGTGGTTCGTTCTGGAGAGGATAAACAGTGGCAACGGCAATAAAACATTGTAACTATGCGGAGACTGCGGGACCGCGGTAGTACGGGATCGCAGTTCAGATAGACGGAGTACGTCTACTCAAATAGAGAGCGATCAGCGGTGAAAAAAAAAAAAAAAAAAAGATCGTGCATCATGACGATTCAGACAGCAAACGGAGGCATATTGGACAGGAACGACCATGTGACTACGCGGTGCTTTGCCGACATCTCGCCTATGCAGGGGTGACTTCACTCCGATGCCGTTCTGGGCATGCTTTCTTTTTCTTTCTTTTTTTTCTGTTTCTTTTCGCTGAGCGCCACCCCCAGATACCAAGACGTTTCACATGGACGGTGCTTTCACTTTACTTGTGCCGTGAAATGAACCAAATGTGGAAAGAACGGGAATATTTCTGCGCGCGTCTGCAGCTAAATTTGCAGCCCGAAGCAGTGAATTCGCAAGACTGACGACGACTCTGCCTGTGCTTTTCCGTGGTGTGCACGCAGTCGAAGAACGAGGCTAAATGAGCGAAGATGTGCGCAAACAGTGGCATTTCAGTACTCGTCTTGTGACATGTGGTATCGGTGCATGGCTTCGCTATACACTGTATAATAATTTACACCCTTAAGTGTGACAAAAATGTGTAAATTTGTCTATAATTCACACTCTGACGGTGTGATTTATATAACTGACACTCTAAGGGCATGAACGAGAAGAAAGGGGGTTAACCGAGGGGCCCGATTTTTACTACTCATATCATAAGAAGCGAACGAACACTTACACCGAGGACAACATAGGGGACATTACTTGTGCTTAATAAATGAAATAATTATTTCATTTATTAAGCGCAAGTAATTATTAAGCGCAAGTAATTTCCCCTATGCCGTCCTCGGTGTCAGTGTTTGTTGGCTTCTTATGATACTCTAAGGTTGTAAGTTATAGACACATCTACACCTTTTTCATTCTTGAAGGTGCAAATTACTCTACAGTGTAGGCACCGGGTGGCCGTCGTAAGGCGCCACGTGCTAGAGTGCATATATGTGCTCCCCCAGGGGAGAAGAGTTGCGCGTCTGATTGGACGCGCCGCTCGCGCCCCTATTCGCCAAATCTGGTCACGTGCGCAAAAAAAAAAAAAAGAGAACCTATTGCGGGAAAGCCAACTTCACGACTGCGCCTGTACTGCCGCCCGCCGCGCCACCACCTTCGCGAGCCTCTGCGGCCTCAGCTACGCCAGCGTTGGGCGTGTTGTGTTGGTGTGTTGTTTACTGCAGTTCGGATGGAACGAAAAGTGGCACAAAAAGCGAATCGTGCATTAGTGCAATACTTGAGGTGCACCGGTTGAAGAGACCGTTTCTAGGGTCCCTGTGCATAGTGTCTCGCCCACGCGCACTCAGTGCTCACTCTCTCGCTTTTTCCTCTTTCTATTCCCCTTTCCCCCACCCCCAGTGTAGGGTAGCGTACCGGATGCTCTTCTGGTTGACCTCCCTGCCTTTCCTATCCTTGCTTTCTCTCTCTCTCTTCGGATGGACATTCGTTTTGTCGCCGCAGCGTCAAGATTACTATATACGGTGCATGTCAGTGCGGCGAAGCACAGATAACTTGTAGCCCATTTATGCGATATCGTTGTTTGCTCAAGTTACCTATTTTATCTTTCAAAGCGCTGTGTCAGAAATTGAAGTGCAACGAGCGATTTCATTTAGTCTAGAATGGTGTCTGTTCGAGTTTTCTTATATTTGAAACAACAAAAGAATCACCGCCCAAGCACTCCGTACAGATGGTTAACCAGCAAAGCTGAAACGTTCGGGCCGCGGTGTTTATCAGTCCGCCATGGACTCCGCCAACAGAGCTCACCGCGGTAAGCTAAGACGTGGAGCTCCAGCATTTGTACTCCGGATGTCACTTTGCTTAGCACCTTACCGTTGTCGTGTGCTTAATCATGTAAAAAGGGGGGAAGAGCAAGAAAAAAAAATTCGCCGTCGATGTATGAAAAATGTCTAAAGTACATACCCCTCGTATGTACCCACGAGTCCGCTGGGTGTGTGCCCCCTGGAGCCAATGGGCATCCGTCTCTCATCAATTAAAATTTTTTTGACGTCAACTTGGGTCACCACAAGTACAACAACATCACATCTACACGGCGACGTTCACGTAACGCGATTTTTCTTGCAAATGAGGGTCAGCGTCGACGTTGTGGTATTTTTTTTTTCCGGCTCTCAAAAACCGCCTTCTTGCTAAATATTACCGTCAACTTCGCGTTTGTGCTCTTTAAGGGCTTGCGTGCAAAATATTAGGCTAAAAGGCTTTCGCTGCTACCGAAGCGTTTTTCGAAGATTGTTTTGATTTGGTCGTTAATCATACAGTGATGAAGTATTTGTTAGAAAATTGCGACGATTACCAGAGTAACTGCAGTGGTTGTGAGCCATAACTCATAGGCTTGCGCCTGTATTGTTCGGCTCTAAGGACAGAATTCTTGATGCTGCAGTAGGATCGAATCGTACATTTTCTGACAATAATTACTACATGTATTTTGCTAAGCTTGGCCCTTCTGGCTTCAAACGGCTTTGTGACTTTGTATGGAAACTCGTCGTATTGTAAACTCGCCTCGTATTGAAGCCATTACGCCACAGACGCATGCATCGACAAGCGATGTGAAACGCCTTTATGAATTCACCGCGGGCATGCTGCAGTGCCTTGACACGCGTGGCGCGTTTCGATTTCGCAACCTCGACAAGCTCAGTCGTTGCAATTAATAGCGACTGTGCGTGTTCGCATAGCGTCTTCTGCACTTCGAAGAGTATCGGTTGCTCTGAAATTTACGACACTGAAGGCATATAAAGCGTAATAAACAAAGTAACAAGAACGTCTGAATCCACAAGCTGGAAGATCAGACAAATACGTGTACTTCCCATCGTTCCCATGGTGGGTCAACGACTGCAGCGCCAGAGTTCTCTCTATAGTATATTGTAAGAAACTGTCTGGATCGAACCCCTGACGCCGCAGGCACAGCAGCGCCACCGTTCAAACCGCACGCATGCTTCTATCATGCCGTCGCCAACCACAGTCGAGCACCTCTACAACGAACGCCACTAGAACGGAATGGCCTATATAACGGAGGAATAACCCTGTTATTGTGTGAGCTGCGCGCTGCGCGACCTTTGCAATGAAGTTCCCTGTATAACGAATGATTTCGGAGGCCCCAAGTACTTCGTTATATAAAGGCGTTCCACTGTATTACACTTCTTTGACACGACTGGCACCTATACGTCGCGTCCCACATAGCACGAGCTAGAGAGCACTTGTGTGCGCTCCAGCTTCCATTCGGCCACTGGAATTAACGACTTTCTTCCTTGCGTCACCATCGGGATCGTGTCAGTTCGTCCCATTGTAGCCTCGTGGCAGCTAACGCTTTGGGACACTGTCAAACTGCACCTCCGCCTTCGGGGTCGGCCCAGGTTACGCAGTTTCTTTCTGGAGTAAAAAAAATTGGCGACGATTACGATACTCCCTAATTTGAAATCTCTGCGTGTTTTCATTTCGCGATATAATGGCTGGTGCGGACAATCTGTCTCGAGCGGCACATTGCAAACGGAGCCAAGTGTCGTGCGAATGCGTCGCTAATCGGGAGATCGCGAGAGGCAGCGCGTGGGTGACGCGTGTGCGCGATCCACAGCAGCCGCCGCAGACGGACATCCGCTCATGCAGCGCTTTCTTTCCATATATATGGTGTCGGTGGACGTGCTCTCCGCGCATGCAGTTGGTGAACGGACACAGCGCGCTACTCTGGCGCCATCTTGTAACGGTCGTGGTCGCAGAGCCCGTCTTGCGCGGCACTGCGCTCTTCTCGCGCTTTGCCCTCCTCCTCCGCTTTCCTCCTCGCGCTCGTTTGCTATCGCCGTCTTTCATGCGCCGCTGCGCTCCCCGTCCCTTCTTTCATCCTTCGCTGACCCCGTTCGCTCGATTACGCCGATGCTCAACGCAGGAACAGGCACTGCGCTCTAAGAGGAGGCGTACGTGTCCTTTGGGGAGCTAAAGCAAAGACTGCGAGAGTGATGACTGAGGGTCCCGATATCGAACTCCGACGTTTAACGTGCTTCCCGCATGGAGTGGGATTCTGTAACTGGAGCCGCGTAACTAGGCTACAATAAACCCATTTTCCTTCATTTTCTACAACCTGGCGTAGCAGTCGATGGGATTGGTGGATTCCATTGCCATGAACGCCACCCTATAAGCAGCGACAGCGTGCAGCCTTTCCGCCGTTCCGTCTGGCCACGTTTCAGTGACTAACTTGTTCGTTCACCCAGAAAACGCAACGCGTTTGATCAGACTTGGTTTCGCCTAGTATTTCGACAACGCGAACAGAAATACACGACGGAATGTGTTAAATCGACGTAGCTGTCGGCAGCGCCTGCTGCAGAGCCCGGCCTGGCCGTCGCATGCCATTACATTCGTGGCGCCGCCGCGTGAGGGCGCCACCGGTCAAAACTCGTCCCGCGCACTGTGCCTATACCGTGAAACAAAGCTACTGCCAGACGTCTGTCGCAGAGTGTTCTCGCCGTCAGTGCAGGAGGCATTTGCGCGTTCGGTGGACTATTTGCTGACAAATGATCTGTGCTATACTCCACCACTAGAAATGAAGGTTGCGAATGAGTAAGCGCATTTTTGCTTGAGTAAATGTCGCATCTACGCTACGACATTTCGTCTACGTTTCTTTCAGAGTGTGTTTATACGCGCGGTACGCAGATGCATTCGTATTATTATTATTATTATTATTATTATTATAAGATCTTGTTTATATATGCACAGTTCCGTACAAAGAGATCGCAAAGGCTTTCAGCAGATGAAAAGTGTTCGGGCGATGTTCTCGTCACATCGCATACGCTGTGACGCCGACGATAACAGCCAGGTAGTATTGTAGAAGTTTATTTATTACTGCTTTTTTTTTTCTTTAGTGGACAAACGAAATACGCGGGCTTTGTACAAAAGAACCAATGAAAGAAAAATACGAACTGATAGACTGTTTCCCGGATACTGTATCGTTGTATACCGATAAAGAAAATAAAAAAGAAGACTGATAGACTGTTTCCCGGTACAGTATCACTGTATGCTGAGGAAAAAAAAAAGAAAAGGCTCGATATCTTTCGAGGACTGTCGCAGTTCTTATTTGAAGGCCGCTGATATCTGCGGCGAGGCGCAATACCTGCTCAAAAAAAAAAAAAATCATGTTGGAGTGATGTGGAGTGAGTCAGCATCATCACGTTTCTTATTTTCTTTCTTTTTTTGCTACAACTTTAACTCAAGAGGAAGCTTTTTAGCTCGGGGAAGGGGGGGGGGCGCAACTCTGATTTCCATATTCGAGCACATGTAAAACGCAGAGATGCTTTTATGAGACAACTGCCGGGCCCGTGTGAATGCAATTTGCCGCATTTGAAAGAGAAAGGTAAATTCTGGCGACTCGGGCAAGCTGAACCTTCAATTGGCGCTTAAAATCTTTGTTACGAAGCTTGCCGAAGGTTAGGAAGCTGAAAAAAAGAATGAATAATAGCGCTTAGTTTACAAATACGTAACTCTGCACCAAAAACACATATCGCCCTTCAATAAACTGTATCCGTTAGAACATCTCTAGAGCTGGAGAATATTAAATATCATTCCACATCTTACGCGAAATCATTACAAATATTGCGTTTTTTTTTTCTTTTTTTCTTTTTTTGCAGGAGGGTTACTCACGAATTAGTGGTATAGTTCCCAGTGGTGTATAACACGTCATCTTCGCTCGCTTTATTACGTGTCTTATTAATTGCGCAGTATACTGAATTACGATATCGTTTTTCTTTTCTTTTTTCTTGCGGAACTAGACTTGTAAATTTGATACTTGTGTTCTTTCTCTTCTTTTTCAATTTTTGCAAGCGTCAACATTGTTATTTTTATTATCTAAATCGAAAATTCGCTTCCCACACAGTCTCCAAAATAAGTTTTTTTTTTTTCATCTAAATGCAAGGAGATCCATCAAATTCGTTACAGTGGTCGCCGAGAAAAATGATTTCTCCGTTGCCATGTATTTAGATTAGCGTCCTCGGAGCTAAAGCGTCGTCTGAAATTTCGAAAACCTCTACCGACTTTTAACGGCCCAAATTAAAAAAGAAAAGAAATAACGAAAAAGAAAGCAATGAGAAGAAAAAAGAGAGAAAATGAAATAAAGAAAACTTCGAAATTTCTGACGTCACACTCACATATAGATGGTGTAGCTAGACGCCAGGCTTTCCTTAAGAAATTCGAAAATATATGTAAATTTGACCTTCGCTTTCTTCTGTACTAAAGCCAACAGCTTCCTTTGTCCCGTTTACGTGACCGGAGGCTGGAACAAATACGACCGTTCGTTGAGGAACGCCAAATGTGTTCAGAAAAAGTTTATTTCAACACTGGAACCGTTGTCAGATGGGAAGAGGACTTGGCACCTTTGAAGGCGCCGCGCCGCGTCCATGAGCTTCCATGTACTCATCAACCCAGCATCATTCGATACATTGACCCCGGTTCCCCCCTCAACCCGGGTTGACTGGGCGGGGGGTTTGGTTCGGGGCAACGGTCCTTCCCGGATAAGGGGGCTGTTGTGGTGCAGCAACACAGAGTTACTGCACTCGACACACAAATAGCCATGTCGGTCTTACAGGACCCTCGGACAGTGCTTTTATTTCCATAACGCACATATTTGCGGCAGTGGTCGAATGAGGCCGCTATACCGCCACATTTGCGCTGGTTAACCGCTGCGCTCCCTGCGTATTTAAGCGTAAAAACAACAAACGACGCCCAACTTTTTCTCGCTCCTGCAAATACGTCTCGTCAGGCGCACCAATCCTTTAACTAAGCGAACAGTTGGCTTGAAGCTGTTGGCTATTGTTGACTTACGTCGAAAACCGTGGATGGTGGTCGCCGCGCAATTTTTCTTTTTCCTCTCCTCCGTTTCCTGCGCACTTTTCTTTTTCTTTCTTACGCGTGAGTGAATCCACTTGTTCTACAAAAAAGGACCGGTTTAACGTACAGGCGGCACAGCCTGCCTTGTTGGAGGTCGCGCCTCTAGGCGTCCCGATTACGTTTCTGCGAATCGCTCCAGGAACGCGGAGGGGACGTGCCTCACGCGCGCGCGCGTGATTTGGTGACGTCACCGCTTTCTGATGCCGCAAGGTCGCTCGCGTGATGCTTCGGGGATCAACGTCGCGCGAGCAGCTGACCTGCGACATTCTTTTTTTTTTTTTTTTCATCTCTCCCTCCCTCCCTCTCTCTCTCTCTCTCTCTTCTGCCGCTCACTGCCTTAAGAGGTGCGCTCTACTCTTGAAGTTTATTGTCTTCCCGTTGACAAAAAAAAAAAAAAAAAGAGGAAGACATCCCAGGCCGCAGATGTGTTTTGCATTGGCATTCGCTGAATGGATCTAATGTTTTTTTTTTTTTTTTTCGTTTTCGTTTGACAGAAAAAAAAAGGTTAAATGAGGATATTTAGAAAGGGAAATTTCCCTCGTTCAGGCCTTGAGTAAACAAAGTGATAGAAGCGGTAGATTGGGTTGACATTTCGAGAAGAATAATGAATACTTTTTTTTTTCGAATCTATAATTAAGCGATGGACAAAAAAAAAATGGAGGACCGTGTCACAAATCCGTAAACTGCTTCTTGTGGACGCGTAAAGCGCGCAATATACGTATGGAAATTCACAGTGCAAAACGTAAGTTTATTTTCGGCGCTTTATTGTTTGCATTCGAAATACTCCATATGAAATATTTCGGCCGGGAACCGTCCTTTATCAAGGTCCCTTGCCGAAATATATAGTGTGTGTGCGGGTAGTTTATTCCTGGCGTTCATTGTCCCAAAGTGCAACCGGGGCTATGACAGAATGGACCAATTTTGACCGCCTTGGATCGTTTAACAAGCGCTTGAATCTAAGTGCGTGATTACTTTGTTTTTTATTATTATTTTTTAATATTATTAAGCGCCCATCCAGACGTCGTTGTTTTCTGAAAGTGTCCTTCTTGCAGGATGTCCTAAACCGAACACCGCATCTTTGCAATCTACAAAACGCTGGGCCGGTAACGATTTAATCCCTCCTCAGACACCGGCCTGCAGTAGGTCGACTGCGGTACGTAACACCTTTCCCCGAACCACGCTTTAACAGGAAGGGCGGCAGAGTGCCGTTCAAAGAACAACGTTTTTTACTCCGGGAGGAATGCACTTTCAGCATGTGCACGTTTTAGTACGTTTTCATTAACCTGCCGCGGTAGCTTCACTAACCGAACTTAGGCTTCCGGCACTAACTGGTCGGAAAATGTTATCGCCTCTCACACGTTCAATATTGTTAAAGACCGTATAAACGTCGAAAAAAAAAAAATGTCTGAATACGTTGATTGTGAAGGTTTGCACAGTGAAGAACTTAGAGGGCATTGAAAATTTTGGTTTTTAAATATATGTTGACGGCTTTTTTTTTTTCTTCACTAAATATTGAAAGTCTCGCAGTTCTTTATATATATTTTTTTCGAGATACCTCTCATTCGATATTGCGAGTCTTCTTGCATGTTTACGTGTTTCATGTCTGGCCCTAATTAGTGGTGTCACCTAATTTCCTTTCTAGACCTTGTTCATGTGTGAGGTTTGCCTTTCAGTCGCTTTTCTGACGGTTCCTTTTTCTAAAGATTACTTGCTGTCTGTCGCGAAAAAGTATTTGCAAATATTTGCTATCGATGCTATACCCACCGCCGTTTTATTGAGCAATATGCATCCGATTATCAGGACATGATTTACTTGCAAGAGTTCGCGAAGTCCACAAAGCCCCTTTCACAAAGTCTTTTCTTTCTCTTTCTTTTTTCTTCTCCTTCTTTTTCTTTTCTTTTATACTTTAGACACCGAAACCTCTCACCGAAAGCTGTGCTGTGCACGAACACGGGACTTTGCATTACGTTATACACGTTTCGTATAGGCTCACAACCTAGAGAGTTGTGCGCATTGTATTTAGTTTTTATAGTATAAGCTTCGCTTCGCATGGATCCCAACACGGGCGTTTTATGAGCGTTTATTGTCTTTTTCTCTGTCTCACTGCACCTTGCACAAGTCAGTGCAAGATCTTTTTCGAGGGAAGCAACTGCGAGTGGTCAATGTACTTCGCAAGTACGTGCAGCCAACGAGGATAATTTGCAAACGTGCCATGCAGCCGTTCACCGTGTGAATTCACCGCCCACTGACTGCCGTCTGCTCGTCCTCTGACTGCTGTCGTCTGTTTACTCTTTCGCTTCTGTTAAACCTTTAACTTCTGCCATCTTGTTTTTCTCATCTTTTCTTCATTTTTCTCTCTCTGTCAACCTGCAGTGAAATGTTACTCCACGCGTAAGACACTTTTAAGCGACGCCATTGCAGGCGGTCAATGTTTTACGCAAGAACTTGCAGCGAACGAGGATAACTTGTGAGCATGTGCTGCAGTCCGATGCACAACTCGACGTCACCCACCCACTGTCGTCTGCTCGTCCTCTGACGCCTATCGTCTGGTAAAAATTTCTTGTTATCCAGTTGTAGCCGACAAATGTACAACCTCAACGATGCTGTTTGCAGGAGAAAGCGAAAGAGAGCGTAAAGGTCGGTGACGACTCCCACTTCGAACGAAGCCAGCGTATACTATACGCCTCCAACGTTTTCTCACCATCGCCGTGCCATCGCGGGGCCATTATTCCCGCCAACTCGCTCTGTCGTCTGCATGTCACGTAACCTACAGCATCGCGAAGCAGGGGTACATAAAGCTCGGAACGCGTCTCGCATCCACAAAATTGTTCGGAGCTGTTACACCCGTTATTTATAAGCCGGCCCGTATTCGTTTGCTGTAGTCACCGTACTGTTTTCTGTGGCAATGAAGGGAGAAGCTACGCAGGGCGAAGGGCAAGTGTGGCTTCGTCCCACACTCGCGTTCGCGTTTGTTTATAACCCAAGGAACCGAAAACAAGGACATCCTATTTGCTGCAGCGCTTATGTTGACATAAGACATTAAATACGTCACCCAGTAGTGAATGTAAAATTTTTTTGTCGCTTTGCTCTTCCTCGTCTTGGCAAATGTGGAACTATCGCGACTACAGAGCTACGCAGTGTCTACTCCGAGAAACTGAATCAGAGGGTATGTTCCACGTCTCTGCGTAGACAGCCACTTTGCCGTCTTCGTTAAGTGCTGTCTCGATCCTGACGTAGAGGGCAAAGAAGACAGCTTTGTGGAGACATCATCGAAGTCTGCAACGATACAGGCTGCTTTGTTTTCTCGCCAGCTGGCGACACAGACGACTGCTGTTATGGGGAGCAGACGAAGGGATTCGGGTCCAATGAGCTCGGTTAACAAGGTTTACCATCCCGTTGAAGGCCCTTAGACGTGTCTGGCGTATGTCAAACCGTAATCGTGAGTGCTGTTTATTCTAGAGGGAAAAACGCATGCTTAGGAAGCGATTTGCGCGAGTCGTCACACTGCACAGGACTTTTATGTCGTCTGCAATGACGAAAGTTAACGGGCACTGCCGCATCAAATAAAGACCGAGGGAACTGTAACGGTGTTCGTGATGAGTTTTCTGAAGAAAATTACATTATCTTTATGGTTTACCGTGCCGTCAGAAAATGGACGCCATGTGGCGAACGATGTCTAGGCGTACCAGCGTTCCGATACGCAGGCTGGTGCAGAGAAGAAGCTGTCTCATAAGAATTAGACAGCCTTGCTCGCTGGAATGAATCGGAACATACCCCAGAATAGCGCTCTCTCCAACTCTGCTGGACTACTGGGCGCAGTAACGCATGTGCACGAGAAGCCCCGCTTCTGTAGCACTGTCTTCTCTGCAAGAAAAAGTTGTCCCTGAGTTTATGTAATGTCGCTTTAAAGCTGCCAACTCGTATGGCACATTTCAACCATGATCGCGATCGAAAATAGTTCATGAATATTCGTGGGCGACAGAGACGAGTACAACGATGAAGGTTAAAGCAACGGGACAGCTGATGGACTCTCTACGCCACAATTTTTATACGCTCAACTAAGTCACGTGAGTACTCAGTCTTCGCCTCTGTTTGCACTGGGTTCCTTAAAGAGACATATAAAGTGAAGCGATAAATCCGATTAGAATGATTGGGTACGCTTTTAAAGCTATATTATCGTTAATTTCTCGGTAAGAGTTTGATTATTAAAACAAACAAAAATGAAGCTCAAATTTTCGCTTTTCACATTTCGCGCCGGAACCCCAGCGACGGCACGTTTGTGTGAGGTCACGGATTTCAAAAGATCCTATATTGGTCGTTGTTTGGGCTCAGTGAAAGTTCCCGAAGCTTTCTCAGGTCAGGCTCCTTGAGAGTACAACGTGCTCCATCTTTACTGATAAAACGGTAACCAGGCTCAAGCAGACGCCATCACAATCTATGACGTCATGGCAAGCTGGTGCGGGAACTTCAAGACGGCGTCACCACCTCTTTCGTTAACGTGTCTTGTATGCCTTACCAGACCGCTGCTCAAGGTAAGAATGGCTCTTCTGGTATTGTAGACGGGCAGTTTCCTAATAAACGTCAAAATATTTATTTCCTTAGTGGCCCGCTAAGATTTCGCGATTGAATCCTGGTTATGTCTCTATGCGTCCATATATCTGTTGACTTGGTATATGTCGATCTTCTTTTTTCGACAATAACCCTCGATTAGCAACAGTAAGACGTTTCTTTTCCGGTTGTGTTTGAAGTAAGTTTGTTCCTGGTCCCTTTTAACGCAGAGCAGGAGTTTTAGGCACTACAGGAAAACATGCATAGCTTCTTTTTTTTTCTTTTGCTGTCTCTCACAGTTCACTTTTTTTTGTGTGTGTGTACTGTGGAGTTCCACCGCAATTCCGCAGAAGAACCCCTCCGCCCTCCCTCCCCGTTCACCACAGTTCCGCGGACAGCGCTGCGCCAAAACGAGCCAAGCCAAGTTTGGCGTTGCCAACTCTGAGTGTCATGGCGACGAAAACCGCAACACCGCCACCAGATCTCGCCAGCTTCGTCGGCGCTCCATGCCGATAGATGCCCGATATTCCAGTATCCCTGTAAAAAAAGAAACAACGGTAAAGCGTGCGCAACTCGCAGGCTTCAGCTCTTATCTGCAACGTCCTTCGCTGCCTTATTGGGCACGCGGAGTGCCCGCTATAGAAATAAATGGCCTACGGCGGCTAATGGGGCGCCCTAGACGCCGAGGCACGCCGTATAAGTTGCAACACGACATTGACCGGCGCCACCGTGAGGTCGCGTGCCAGAGGCAAGGTAGTACACGACAGTCCATAAAATTCTCGGTACGTGCTCCACTATCTTTCGCCGGTGTCTTTTTCTTTCTTTCTCTCTCTCTCTCTCTCTCCTCTGATCTCTCCGGCCGGCCTGCACAAGCCTGCATCTTTTTTCTGCCATCGTTGCATTCCTTTCACAGCGCAAGAAGACACTTCTCAGCCTATAGACTGGACAGAGGGCGTGGTGATGGGACTTTTGGAATGGCGTCGCCCTCTGTTCTGCAACGCGAAGTGTATAGTCTGGCGGAATTCTTGGCTGGAGCTAGTCGGTGAACAATGCATTAAGGAACTAACGCGAAAATTCGGAAGAGAAAAAAACTAGATAGGCGACAGCAGAGAGAGCTATACTATACCGATGCCCACTAAGGCATCTACTAATACTTCGACAAAGACGTCTACTAAGACGCCTACTGAAAACGATGTCTACTAGACGCCTACTAAGAACGATGTCTACTAAGACCATTCCGCAAGCGCCTTGTCAGCCAGGAAATCGTGCGCCAGGATTTTTTTTATTCCTTACTCTACCTCGGCCCTTTGTTGAAGACACTCCACCACATATTCAACCGCACGTACGTCACCCGGCAAAGGGACACCCTCAAGTCGAATTGTCCTTTTCTGAGCCGAAAGCGAGTGTGACGTGGCGTCGCGGCGACGCCCTCTCCCCTCACGTGATACGGCGGTGGCAGGTGCTCACTTTCGTCCGCTCTGCACCGTCGAGGCCCGAGCCAGCGTCACGAGGCCGCGAGACGCGGCGCCGGCTTTCTCGCTCGATGGACCATTTGACGCTTTTGCATAAAAGAGCAAAGAAATTCTGCAGATCCAACCCGCATATTGAAATATATGTGAATTCGAAGTTGTTCATCAAGTGCTGTAAATTTGTCCGTTTATTTACTGCTTCTTTCACGTAAAAGCTGGCGCGAGCGCCTGCGCTCTCGCGCAACCACGCTGCGCAATGTGGCGCACGCGGCGACATGCACGGTGTCTTGATCCGACGTCGTCTTCTCCATCTCGTCTTCCTGCGCGCCCAATGTTGGAGGTCACGTGATCAAGCGCGGCCTGGGGGAGAGGAACGCGCGTCTCCGCCTCCAGCCGGCCGTGGCTGTCCGCGCGGCTGAGCACATACGCGACCCGCGTGTTGGTCCCACGCGGCGGGTGCCAACCAAGGCTGTAGGGGCGAGCCGAGATGGCTGATAGCTTTGTGCGCACTGTCTTCTCGCGCCATTGTGTTGGAAGTCGCGTGATGGTGAGTTTGGGAGACAATGCGCAGTTGAAGCGGTGAAGCGAGGGGCTGCACGAAGCGTCCGCTTTGGGACAAACACGCTCGTTGTGACAGTGGGCGATTGCCGTCGTAGAGAGATCTGTTCGTGTATGTCTGTGCGCGCGTGACACTATGCTTTATTACTCCGCCAGTAATCGAATTCTTGCTGAAATTTATACAGCCGATAAAACTGCAAACTTTGTTTCGTGTAAATGTCGATGTTTTGCTATCACTATCAATGCTTCGCCTTTCGGGCAGAACTGCGACTTTTTCTATTTTAAACTGCGCAAAGTTGTTATAGCTGAATAAGGGTAAAACTTTCCTTTTTTTTTAATTTCGAGTAAGTGGAAGGTCATGCATTTTTACGTATTCTGCAGAATATTCACCCTGTTGGCGGCGGACGAGTTACTGAAAGTTGCCAAATAAAATATTATATTCACTTAGAACGTAATGTAGCCCTCTTCTACCTATAGATCATTAAATAGACCCGTGCGAATGCTGTCCTATGGTGTCAGGGAGAGCCGCTGTGATCACTTTAGTGTGTTGACGCCACCTTTAATTCTTTCGTTTCTACAGCGAAGCTGTTAAATGCTAGTTCCCCCAGGATCGTGTCCGTGCGTAGACACAAAACTATCATCATCAGGATTGGCTCCAGCGTCGTCTTCTTCCACAGCTGGCTCGTTGGCGCCCCTCGGCGCTACCGCGCTCGTGCCACTTCTTCCGAGTTCATCGTGGTTATTAATTAATTAATTAAGAAACACAAGGACGTAACCAATTTTACAGCGAATTTGTTAATAGCTAGTTCCCCCAGGATCATGTCCGTGTGTAGACGCAATGCCGGGCCGACCCGCGGCGGAGGTGGAGCAGGAGTTAAGCACTCCCCATATGTGGGCCGATACCGAAGATAGTGCAATGCCGGACTAAATCGTTCCCCAGCCCACATTGGCTAGCCATAATTACCAACGGGCAATGGAACCCAATATGTCAAAACTGCACAAATCAAACATTGGCTACCCAAAATCACATTCTTTGGGGGTGCGAGGGCTTACCCCCTCCCAGGTCGCTCCTGCCAGCTCCCTCACCACAGACGTGGGAAGAGCTGCTGAGAACGCCGGAAGAAAAAGTACAAAAAGCCCTCGTTGCCTAGTCCGAAAGGGTCGCTCCTCGTGAGGGGCCATTCTAGGACTCGGGCCTGCCAGATCACAACTGAGCAGAGTCTCAATAAAGTTGTTACCACCACCTGCCGGGCCAACCCGCGGTGGAGGTGCAGTTCGCCATTAAGGGTCCCACGTGCACAGCTTCGCTGGTCAACCTACTTCACAGAGTGGAAGGGCGCTGAGTTTTTCTTATTTTTTTTTAGTCTGGCTTCGCAAGCACCCTTCTATGGTAAGAATAGTCGTTTGTCTATTGCACAAGCATAATTTGCTAGTGCATGCTAACTTATGAATAGAGTCGAACCTCGTCGTAACGAATCCGCATGGCACGAGAATACCTTTGTTATGTCCAATATTTGTTGTAAGCATGCTTTCCTTTCATGTACCTATATTGGCGAAAAACGTTTCATGTTTACTTCGTCTGATTGATTGTCCGTTACATTCATGTTCGTTAAACCGAGGTTTGACTCTGTTCATCTTAGCTGTCCCTTTGAACGTAGCAATTGAGTGTTACGTATTCGCTTTCGCGCATGCTTTATTGCCGCCATCGCCAGAGGCCGTAGAGCGGCGACTACTGCACGCACACTGTGCGGTGAAGAAAAAAGGAAGTCGACACGTTTCGTAGGAAATACCAGAGACAAATTTATTGTTTCTTGTCTTCGTCATATTTGCGGTAATTTTTTTCATTTTCTTATTCATATATTACGGTGGCTATGTTACACTATTTACAATGAACAGCTGCACCATTTCTCGGGAGAGAGATAAACATCGTATACACCGACACACTGTACATTCAGTTGCATACACACGTGCAGACACACATTACGATACACACACATACACACGCGCGCACGCGTAATAGTTTCGGGGCCTTGCACAACATTCAGCACTTTTCGATTTGTTATGGTAGAGCAAGCTTTCTCTCGCAAGCAGTGGCGTGCACGTTTTGGCGTTGGAAGTTGTTTTGTTATTTCTTTCTTTTTATCCCCAAGCATTGCTAATAAACCGAAAGCGTGCAGAAGTATTTGCGGGCCGAGGATTCGTGTGGCCGCGGAAGGAATACGACATGCCGAGATGACATTCCTAATACTGCGAACATGATTTATCTTTGAAAGTGAACTAGATTTCAAAAAAAAAAAAAAATTGTGGCTGTGTTAAAACGTCGCGGTACGCCGTGTAGCGCATGCCACAAGGACGAAAAGAGAGGCACCTACGACACACGCCGCGCGAAGTGACGAAATATAGATGTAGCAGATGTTCGACACGCGTCGTCTGCTACGAGCGACACAGAGTGTCGTCTGCAACAGCCTACACCTAGCCTCGTCTGCTAAAGAACCCGTCTTGCATTATGGATTTTCTTTCTTCTGTCCATTGCTTCACGTGTTCAGGGAAATACATTGCATATTTTCATGTCTTAGGGAATGCCTTGCGAAACAAGAAATATTTTTCTCGTCCATGTATATATACGTTTTTCTTCGCTATATCGGAGGCTGGCGCCTCTAGCAAGTTCTTTTAACATTAATGTACTCGGCTATCGAGGTAACTTTCAATTCGGCGACTAGCACATTTAGTGAAGCTGCTCACCAATTCCACTTTTTAAAATGACACAACAAATCGGCTCCATTCTTTTTTTTTTTTTTGCTTTTTGCCTAGATTCACCTCTAGTCACGTCACCTGTGGGCAGCTCGGCAAGCTAACAAACAGGTCATTTGATAACACACTCCGCTGGCAGAGGGCGCAGATGTCGGTTAACTTCTGCAAGACGACCGGATATTGCAGGAGCGACACGAAAGAGCGAATCCGGCGCCTATCCTCGCCACAAATCATAGCTTCCCGGCCAAAACGACGGCACGCCACGAACCTTGCTCGCTTTCACAAAAGCCCCGTTCGTGGGCTCTTTTGAGCGACGCGTGCTTACACGTTACCCGCAGCGGCTTGGCCCGCGCACAAATTTACGACTTCACGAGGAAGATACGGGCCGCTTGTACAAAAATACCGCGCGGCCGCGAATAAGGCAGCGACGCATTTTAGAGAAGAAGAAAAAAAAAACGCAGGTAAGAAAAGCGTCACAACACCGCACAATCGTGGAAACCGCCGACACTTTCGTTTTCCCTTTTTGTGAACACTTGGGACGCCGGGAAGAGGTGTGCGGGTTACCCGACAGATGGCGGTAGCGCGCGTACGACACACACAGACAAACATAGCCGCCATCTTGGTCCCAGAAGGCACCTGAACAGTAAAACGCGGTTTCTTCTTTGTATGCTCGTAGAGTCACTGGATAAAAGCCGACGCGCCTTTTAAAAGAACCAACAGTTCACAATCATGTGATCGGTCACGTGTCGCACACATTTTTTTTTTCCGGCTAACATTTGTGCATGAAAAAGCGCCCCTTAACCACGCCAGTTGCGAAACTCTTAATCGACTGTGCGTTTCAGAAACAGGGGTACACCTAACAGAGTGGGTCAGATTTTTGGAATTTGCCGCCCAACCTGGCGGCAGGCGAGATGAACTAGAACATACCCGAGCAGTGGCACGCTCAATTTGATTTTCGACTCATCGGCTATGTACTTGTCTAAAAAAAAATAGTCACAGGAGACTTTAGAGGCGAGTTGTGCAACTGATGCGATTAATGAGCTGTGGTACACCTTTGCTTACAGCACAAAATATCTCGGTTACTCGCTACGGCGCAAAAATCATCTGCTACTCGGGGGGTCCACAAGGTCGTCTGCTACTCGGAATGCCACAAAATCGTCTGCAACTCGGAAACTCCACACGTCTGCGACGTGAACTCGGTTTCGATGAACGCTTGAATGACATCGTCTGCCATCGTTCGAACGCTTGAATGCCATCGTTTTCTGTGACAGCGCAGGCAGACGGTTTCTACGTCTGACGAGGATCAGCGATGCGTAACGCAAAAAAATATATTGCTCGCGTAAGAAAACGCTAGCACTAGCGAGCAACTTAAAAATGTTAAGCGTGCCCCTTATATATACTGTACCCGTTTTCACTTTCAAATTTCATTTCTCAACGCTGATTACGAGCGACACAGCGGCATCCATTTAAAAGCAGACGATATTGCGGCTCCCTTCTAAAGGAATACATTTTAATCTCGCGCACTCATTTCTTTCTCTTGATATCCGTGAATATACAAAAGACAGCGGCCCAGACAGATACACCGAAAAGCCTAATTTTGAATCCCGCAGAAAGCAAGCCAGTGCGAGAATTCCAAAAGAAAATGGAGCTGCTTTCCACAGACACTTCCCAAATGTCGTAAGCAAGCACTTTTTGACATGGTACAGACGCAAGTCAAGGTTCAGTAATAATATTTAAAAAAATGAAAACGGCCTTCGGCCAAAATTCAGGGGTAACAGATATACACGACAGCCTCGTACACACTTTATCATCATCTGGCACCGGAAATATTCAATGCACCAACGGCTACAACCGGACGCAAGCATTAACTACACGGCTGAACCGAAAACAAAAGATAAAGTTTGTTATCCTCGCTAGTGCAATAATAAATTGCAAGGAGAACGCTGCCAAAATTGAAGCTTCCGCAAAGGCACGCAAGAGACCCGAGTGAAAAGAGCCTGAAACGGTAAAAGCATTTCACGGCGATGCGTGGACATTAGAACAGTTCCGTAAAACCCTGCAGTATAACCTGGTACGTTAGGTATTATTAGCACCACATCGATCGGGTTCCCTATCGAAAGAGCACCGATATAGACAGACGTCTTGAGCTTGAGGGTAATTAGAAACTGAGGTGAGACTTTACAGCCGCTGCTACTGAAATACATAGTGAGCGACACGGCTCACGTGACCGAACGATTTTGCTAAAGCCTTTAAAAAATGTTGTGCTAATTGTGAAGCTAAATACTGTTGTGCAGATTTTATCTCAAGGCCGTATTTTTCACTCCTCTGTGTGAAACAGTTTGATGAAACAGCATGAAACAGCGTCCCAGAGAACTCGAACGTTCGGTTCATGATCGGACAGCAGGTACAAAGAACAACCATGTGAAGAATCAAATAGGACAAGGCGCGACGACAGGCTTTCAACAGGAAGTCTGTGCTCTGCCAAGTCTGATTACATTGTTTGTTTGTTTTGTTATTTTTGTACTTGGTGACCGTAAGCAGCACTATATATTAAAGAAAAATGCGGAAGCAGAACAGAAAGCAAACAGCAAGGCGCTGCGCAGAAGTCATCATCCAGTGACTCTACAAGCTGGCTAATTTCTTCACGACACGTGTAGGAACTGCGACTCGTGGGTGGGGCCCAGTCGCGGTGACGAAGCACAATCCTCGTACCCCCACCACCACTACCGCCGCCGGACCAGAACAGGGCCACACAAGGGTGCCCCGGGTTTGGGATGAAGAATTCACAAACCCCGCCACAAGAAACAGGAGGGGGGGGGGGCTCATGTAACGCTTTGGTCAGTGTAGGTGGGGGTAGTCCCTGAGGTAGTCCTTTAGCGCCGCCGGAAGCGGCTCCACGTCCCTGCACTCGGAGGACGCCGCGGTCACCGCGCCCGCGCTCCGGTTGAGCGCGATGCGGCACAGGTGCTGGAGCGACGCCGGCTCCCGGTACAGCGGCCTCGTCAGCACGATGGGCAAGTCCCGGCGGCCGTGACCGTCCAACCACACGCACATCTGTCCCTTGGCCGAGCGGCTGAGCCGCACGTAGTGCTCCACGAGCGACACGACGCACGAGAACCACGGCATGCTGCCCGCCAGCGCGTCCTCGCAGTCCAGCCGGAACTGGCCGCGCCAGTAGTGGATGCGCACGCTGGTCGGGCCCCGCTCCGTCTGCACGCTCAGGGCGAAGAGGAACCGGTTGTCCGAGCTGTCGCGCACCAGGAACGTGCCCACGGGCCGTCCGCGCAGGAACCGGCCGGCCTCCTCCCAGGACAGGCCCTCGTAGTAGTAGCCGCTGGTGCGAAGCGTCCGCAGGGCGTCCCGGACGCGGCTCAGGTCGACGTCGCTCGCCGCCCCCGCTGGTGCACCGGGAGGTGGGGAAAGGTGAGGAGGCTGGTTGCCGTAGCGCTGCTGCTGAGCGTTCGTAGGGGGAGGAGGGGACGGCGGCGGCGGGGCTTCCATGAGACGGTCTTCCAGGAGGCCGGAAGAAGGCTTCCCTTCTTCCTCCTTGGGCGGCAGGAAGGCGTTCCTTTCGGCGGGCGAGGAGGCGTCCTGCTGCGTGGTCCAGCAGGGCGCCGTCGTCGTCGAGGCCGGCTTGGCGCTCCAGCTGGACTTGCAGCAGCACCGGCAGCAGCAGGGCGACGTCGTCGCCGCCGCTGGGTGGAGTTGGGGGGACGCTTGGGAGGAGCCGTTGGAGGAGGCACAGATCGGGAAGGCGACCAGGAAGAGCGCCTGCTTGTCGGGCAGCGCCGCACAGCCGTGCGCGGTGGCCGACTGGGGCGGCAACGACGCGGCGGCGTGCGGCGGCGGCGACCGAAGTTGAGCCGACCACATGCCGCCGCCGGACAGCGGCGACCACACCAGGTCAGGGCAGCAGCAGCAGCAGGGCGAGGCGCAGCTCGCGGCGCGGGCGCAGGAAACGGGCGCGGCGATCGCCGTCCGGCCACCGACCACCATCTGCGAAGAAGAAGCAAGCAGACGAACGTTTAGGTTGGCGTGCATCTGACTGCGGTGGTCACAAACAGCAGACGACAACAATCTTACGCCAACTCGCGATCAGAAATAACAGACGGCTAGCTGACACGCAGAAGACAACAATCTCACGCCAACCTATGATGTGGAATCAATGGGTGATCAGGTTTCTAGACAAGCAGGCAAAAAGCGGCTTTCAGTCCAGAAACCTTCCTCGCAAGGAAAAATAAAATTGAACTAATTCACTAGCAGACGGCAACAATCGTACGGAGGACATGGGCAGATCATCAGAAACAGCAGACGAATAATTCAGAAACAGCAGACGACCGATACGGTGCGCAAGCATATATGTGACGCATAGACGGGTGGTCAAGCATAGCAGACAACCGCTTCAGCGAGCGAATTCATCTTTAGTGACATGAAGGACGGACGGAAAAAATCTGCAGAACTGAAACAGACGAATGGTGATCGTCACAAGCAGATGGCTGACAGCGCGCCAGGCTCTTTTAGCATTTCTTGCACACAAGGAGCTAGCTGCAAGCGAAACGTAATCGACTTGCGCAGCGCGCTGTCAACATCGTGCCAGAGTCTTATGCGAGAAAAACGAGGACACGCAGGCGAAACACGTCAGGAATAGCAGGTGCGTGCCTTAGAAAGCACGCAATAACTCGAGGGCACCAAAATAGCCCGACACTTCACGGCAGTGCGTCAGAAAGAGACGTCTGCCCTGGCTCGAAACAGGCACGTGACAGCTTGAAGGCTTTCTCTATCTACACTATACCATGGACGTGGTGGCGTAAGCGCTAAGTTTGGGGCGTTCTGCATACGATCATGCACATGGCGATGCGTCGCGGTTCCTCAAGGCCCTCGCATCGCCAAGAACAAACTATCAGTGCAATGCATCCCTTGTCTTCTTTTAGCGCCTCAAATTACGACGTTGTGTTACGCATATCAGGAGGGACGCAGTGTAGAAATCCGTAGTAATTTCGATCCCGCATGATTACTTCGCGCTCACCGAAATGCGGGCTGGGGTGTTTTGTAGTTTTCCATCAACGTCACATAGTGTCCCGTTCAAACCCGCGACCCTGCAAGACTCGTACTCAACGGCCGAGCCACGGGCGACGGATCGTCGCAGCGAAGACCAAGCCGACACGAAGTCCGCCCAAGCTGCCGTGAAGTCCGCGCCGCTCGAAATAGCGCCAGTCAAGGGGAGTTTTATAGCTACTCGGCGCGGATATGCGAATCCTGCACGGAACGTCCCAACACCTCTGATCGCGGCGACTTCAATCGCCTGCACGTGACGTTATGCAGATGTGTACGAGCTCTCACGAGCGACGCGGTCTCTTTCCTTACTTCCTTGAGACGCCGCTTGGGGGCGCCCGCGAATCGCCAGCACGTGAGCCATGACTCGAGGCAACCCACATGTGGAAAGGTGTCGTGACACGAGTGACCTCGCGGTGTGCGACGGAGCGCTCAAACATAACCACATTCGTCACGAAAACGTGGAGCTGTACCATCACCATCACCTCGGAGGAGCGTGTTACATGGAATCGTTATGCGTATGTGTATAAAGTGTGGAAGGTCAGGTTAACTATACACGACCACACGCCGTGAGCTGCGAATGCGTCGCCAGAAATCGAGGGAAAGGAGTCCCGGAACGCACGTTTCCATGCTGTTTCCGTGTCTCCCGTGTATATACCGATTATCTGCATGCGCCGAATTTCTGCAGTGGTTTCGCCGTTCCAAGTCGCCGGACATCAGTGCATCCTTGATCTGGCTAACGCTTAAGTATAACTGGGAGGGCAGACAACGGGTCTCTCTATGCTGTCGCAGCTGCTGCTCCGATTTAACGGCGGACATGGCACAGGCTATAGCGGGTATTGTACACCTGCGAAGACGCAAGGCTAAACGGAAAGAAACCCCGGCAGATTGATCACGGCAGTAAACGTAATCGGCAACGAGAGACCGACGTTCACGAATTTCCCGACAGTCGTTACCGAGTCGACGGTTTTCTGTTTCATTGTGCTGTCGACGTCGTGCAATGTTTTAATGAATCGACATCAACTGCGTAGTTTATAAAACGTCTGTATACTTTTTTCTCGACTGCCGTTAAACGCCTTTCTAAAAACAACCTCTTCGGACAACCATATGAATGACAACGGACCGTAGGAAACAGACCAACGACCGTTGTATATAAACAATCTATATAACGCAACCAACAGTAGCCCATAACACCAAGTCCATGAGAGGGCAAAGCCTACCACTTGAAGCCTATTCTTCAGTATGTGTTGTATAGACATGATAAATTACGTTTTATTTGCGAACTATCCATGTTTACCCTATGGTTCCAACAAATCACGGGATAAAGGGACTTCCAATGAGCTCGCCACAGAGGCACTCGCCAGATTATAAGCGAAGCAGACGATGTTGGAAAAAAAAACGATAATGACGCCCTATGCCGACAGACTTTGCAAAGCCACCGCCACACCGTCTCTCCGCGCGCGATAAAACGAAAATGCGGTCTGCCGAGCTGGCAGGCGGCGACGACCGCTATACGCGCGCGTAACTCCGCACAGCTGGTCCGTAATTTTGAGAACCCAATTCCGGTTTTTTTCTGCGCTTACCAGGAAACCGCGGCAAAGCCGCTGAATGGCGGGACGCAGCCAGGTTTCTCACAACGAGCGTCTATCTCGGCGTGCGTGCGTCTGTCTCCAGAGCGAAGCACGTTCCAGAATACTGCCGTCTGGTGCACAACCGTCAGCGCCGAACGTCTGCCATACGCATACACCAGACGGCGATATTCTGGAAAGCGTCTGCTATAGATACAGCAGACGCTTTTTTTCCGAATATCGCCCACTGCTGGCAGTTTACGCCAAAAGTCTGCCGTGCGTATAGCAGACGCCTTCTAAAATGTTGCCGTCTGCTGGCCGTAGCTCCGAAAGTCTGCTACAGTGCAGCAGCCGGTGCGCCTGTCTCAGAGCCAAGAAGTTTACAGAACATCGCAGTCTGGAGGCCGTAAGCGCCAAAAACCAAATACGAAGTCTTAGCACCGCAGCAATGGGTAAGGAATTTTCGCAGTGGCTGTTGCCACCTCCTCCGTGACGCAAAACGATTACCGTGTTAACATCCTGCCCTCAGAGTACTCTGTAGGATCCTTCTTAGAATTCGCTGACTGCAACCGAAACAATTTTAGTAGCCGCAAATTTGCTTTTCTTGCGTAAGCCGCACGTCTTACTTCACTCTCATCGGTCTCTTCATAATTAGTCCGTTCTTTTGCGACTTGCAGTGCTGCTTTTTTTCCTCTCATTTATTTGTTTAACGTTACCGCAGCGGAATCGCGCTCGCATGGAACGTCTAATGATTTCCTGGAACCCATGTAGGAATGTGTTCCTGGAGCGAGTTGTTACAAAACTTTTCTCAGAGGTTGGCAATGTACATATCAAGGGTTGGAAACACCTGACGCGGAAGATACGCTCTGACTTCGGCGTCGCCAACGCCGCACAAGCCTTCCGAAACGCGTTATATACGTCACTCACGACGTTTTAGCAGCGACTATTGAACACACAGGCTTTGCGTACCGCGTTAACAGTTCCTATTATGCATGTCTGAGCTTCGATTAAAATAAAATGCTACCGCCAAAATCGCCCACCTTTAATCGTTTGCTTTCACTGTACCGCTGTACAACTTGCGAGTCAAAAAGAAAAGGCACAACATTTTTTTTGCATTAAACGCGGTTGCTTATTGAAATGGGCTGTCGTTTCAAATAAATGAGCGCTAAATGTGTACCCGTACTTACAGATAACTGCACCGTACGCCATTCCTGAACGACTGACATTTTTAAAGATAAATAAATGAATATGAAAAACAAATAAAACGAGGAGATAGATAGATAGATCAGCTATGATAGACGTCTTAATAGGAGGGCTCGGCGTTAATATCTTGACCACCTGAGTGGGCTCTCTTCAAGGTCCCTAAAATCTCGGTACACGCGACCGTGTCAGCTCCGCATGACAAAAAAAAAATAAAACAGCTACTCCTGTTCATTTATGAACAGGCGCCAAATTGCGCGGACAGCAACGTCAGCCGGTCACGAGTGTTCATTGATCGCTCCGCGGTTAGCGCGACCGACGTACTGTGTCTATATGGACTGACAGAACGTGGCGCGGGGCATAGTAGGTATATACAGAAGGTCACGTGACGAGATCCTTTTTTTTTTTTTGCTTCTACGAAGCGAAAGCGGCGTTGGCTAACCAAGGGCTAACGAGTCCCATTGACCGCGGCACGGCGTGCGACGATACACACCGCAAAGGAAAAGAGACATGCCGGCCATGCACAAACAGCGAAAGCTGAACCTGTTTAGATGTATCAATTCTATCGTCACGCTAAAGCAACGAAGAATGCAAAAAAAAAAGAAAGAACGAAACATCAGAGCGAAGGAAAGTGTGATTGCGTACACTTCTATGTGGCAGCGTCTGTTGCTGGAGAGAAAAAAAAAATTCGTTTGAGAGAAATCTTTTGTGCGCCACGGCCTTTTCACGCATACATTTTCCAAAGTTGTAGCATCTCGACCACACGCTTCTCGCGCCTAGAATGATCACGCTTAGCAAGTTGTGAATGGCAGAAAATGCTAACGCGATGCCGGAGTTGCTCTCGAAAAAGAATGCAAGGGTCTTCGAGTCGTCGCCCTTATCGTGACGTCACAACACCGAGCGAAGTTTGCTGACGTCGGGCAGGAATAAGGCCAGATACGATGACGATGTCGATCTGTCGACGGAAACCGAAAGGGAGGTTAAAGAGGACGCTGGAGGCAGAAAAAGAGCGAATCCACTTCGACTCGATAAAGTATTCTTTCAGAACCCAATTTTCCCAGATGTCGCGCCAATATAGCTCGATTATGATCAGAGAAAATGAAAATTAATGTTTCGTTGTTTCTATTTTTTTTTAATTTCGCGCCGAAACTGCGTCTTTTCTAGCTTGCTCTCACGGTAACAGGCACTTTTTTCTTGTTAGTGCACTGTACAAGAGTAATCTACTAATCTATCTCAACTCCTTTGTTTCCTTAGTGTTTATTTAATGGCGTATGTTACCGCTCGTTTCAGAGCGCTCCAATGCCGCGCTTCGAAGGTCGTTTTTTTTTTTATGTTTAGGGAAGCAACTAAGCTTTAGTGCATGCGAACATAATTTACCTCACATGCCGACAATGAAGTCCGATGAACGAAGTTGGAGCCAGTTGTCTCGTAACACCGTTTTAACACCTCAGTTGCACGTTTCTGCAGAGTGCGCTCTGTAACGACCTTCGCCAGTTAACCATAACTGAATTTCGGTTTCGACGCATTCGTTTCCATTGTGTTCAAGCAAAAAAACTTCGTGTATTACGTACAGAGTTATCGAAATTTCACTGCCTACCTCGTCGTGCAGGAAAGAAAAACAGTACTCTGGCATGTAGCAACGCGTCGCATTGTCCCTGACGAAGTTCTGCGAGCGATTTCACAAAACCGGAATACTATTTCGCGCCGAGCGCGCAATCGGCTCACGATCGCGGCGGCCATATATATATATATATATATATATATATATATATATATATATATATATATATATATATATATATATATATGTATAATATAGTGTGTGTGTGTGTACGGAGTTCCGGAGTGTGCTTTGCACAAGGCACGCGTGTAGCCTGCCGCCATGTGTAACCCTCCGATCCGCGCGAATCTCGGAGGCTGCGAAAGCGCGACGCTCGCGCCGCGGTGCGAACCACATTGGACGCCTTGCCTGCTTATTCGCGCCGCGTGCACCAGGCTGCGGCCGCCTATAAAACCACAACTGAAGAGACAACGAGTCAAAGGGAGGACGCGAGCCCACATATTTTCGAAGTTGAATGCGGTCTACTGCGCGCTTACCCCACGTAAAACGTCACTGTCGTTGAAGTCAGCACATTACGATTAGCGTTATACCCGCCGTGGTTGCTCAGTGGCTATGGTGTTGGGCTGCTGAGCACGAGGTCACGGGATCGAATCCCGGCCACAACGGCCGCATTTCGATGGGGGCGAAATGCGAAAACACCCGTGTACTTAGATTTAGGTGCACGTTAAAGAACCTACATCTCGCGTCCCACGCAATATTAAAAAAGAATGGTTACCCCAAAAACACTTGCAATGTCGATGGCTTCTACACTAGTACTAGTTCACGGAAACTACACACACACACACAAACGTCTTAGCATGTTGCCTCCCGAAAGATACACTGTTCAGTCGTACCATACAATACCGACGTCTGCACGACACCTACACACACATGCGGATGTGCAAACATAAAATAAGAAAAAAGAAACATCTCATCGCGAGTTCAGCCGACGCCCTTACCAAGCTGCATACGCCAAGATTCTAAATGTCTAGTGAGAAACCGGCAATACGTCAAATGTCACCGAAAGCGATCGCAAAAAAAAAAAAAAAATGAAAACGCAGCGGGCACGATCGTTCAAAAATTACAAGAATCATCGAGTCCAAATGTCACATTCGTCGCAGTCGGCGTATACGTTCATTATAATACTTCAGGTGTTCGAAGCAGAACAGGATTGATAGAAAGAAGAGAAAACCATGTACAGAACGATTCGAGAGGTTAACTCGAGGCCAAATGCGATTTTTCATTCAAGTGCTCAGGAGACGAAGAAACACCACCTTGATACACCCGCCGAGTCGATGTGAATTATACTCGTTGCATGTTTAAGAGACAAAGTTGAATTACACCGGCTGTAGCAAGCAAAATTTTTATTTTAGGCTTCGCACTTTTTTGCTAAAATTGTCGAACATCGGTAAGTTTAAAAAAGAAATCTGAAAACGACGTTTGGACATTCGTAATTCTACACAAAAAAGAAAAATAAAGCAGATATCTTAGGTATATCTTAGGTATAAATCGCATCTGTTAGAGTACCTGAAGCAGACAGATGTGATATTTGTTTAGTTTGCGTGAACTTGTTAGACTGTCTACGGGGATATTGCAAAAGTCCTACTCACAAATAATGGGTATAATATTTCAAAACGGTGCCTAAAACATGGTTTTTTGCTGCTTTAGATGTATTGTGTGCAGTTTACGGAATTATGCTACCGTTCTTTTATTGCTTAGTTACGGAGTTCTGGAAACTTGACATATGACCTTTAGATCTGCAATTATCAAGAATGCTTCTAAAATATAGACAGCACAAAATTTTACATCCTAGAGCTAGATATTAACTTCGTTTAATTGCGACAAACCTAATCAAGATTACCCATTTGTTGTCGAGAAAAACGATTTTTTTGCTCTCATGCGTTTACATAGAAGATCAAGACAAAATATGAGAACATACCGACGCTGTTATCCGCGAATGTCATTTTTTTATTTTCTTTAAGCATGCAGAAACGTTAATACATCGCATGAATCTTAGCACTAAAAGAGATCATTCCGATTAATTACTTTCGTATGCACGCCCGCCAGTTCGGCCGCGCCACCAACCTCTGCCATTTCCAGTTCAGTGTTCTAGTTTCTGATCGTCGCCCAAAGATTTTGTTAAGCATTCGTTCATCCTGCCTTCCGAGCTCAACCACAAGACTTTTCAAACTGACTCCGAAAGCCGACCCCTGCTGCGCCAGAACCTTACGGAAAGAACACAAAAACGCCTTTACCAACCAAGTCTGAAAGTAACCATCTCTCTCTCTCTCTCTGGGCTTACAAACCCCGTGCCACGCGCGAACGACATCGCGCGACGTCAACGGAGGTTTTGCGAAACCCGACCGGTGAATTATTGTTGGAACAGCGGGACTCACCACCGGCAATCCGCTCGTCATCACCGCTTCTGTCGCGAATGCGACATCACACTTCCGTTTCGCATCGCGGCTGAGGGAGCCAGCAGCGACGGTGGTAGAAGCTTGGCAGCATATCCTACCGTAGTCCGCAGCAGTCGCGCAGAACTTGGAGTCCGCGCAAGGCATCGGTGCACGCACACATACACGCCACAACGAAGACGCACCACACTTAGATGGGTGTACAAGAGCGCGCGCAAGATTTCCTCGACAAACGAGCGTCGAAAGCGCGTCGTCTGCTACTCGCAGCCCCCGAGCAGACGGCGACGACTCTCCCTATCTGTTCCACGGAAGCGGCAGACGACGAGTGAGCGGGTTTGTGGGCGCCGCGCGCCGTCTGTTTCGAAATCCTCGCCACCGCCGGGCGGCGCTGGCGGCGCTTTTCCTGGGAAACGCGCCCCAGTTCGCCGTAATCCGCGAGCAAAATCGGTGCCATTGTTCGTGATGAGTGTGATGGATCGGAGCGCTCATATCTGCTGCGCCGCGGCAAATAATTGTCCACGCAGCGACGACAGAAGCACACAGAAAGAAATATAACAGAGTAAAACGGAATGTTCCACGGGGCCGTTAACTTCACGCTTTAGCGGTGCCGAGCAAGCTGCCGTGCGTCGATCTGTACGTGTTACGCATACGTTTATGCCCGCATAACGGCGACGTAAAAAGGACAAAAACGACGGAAAAGGAAAAATGTGACATCAGACGTTACGCCGAGTCGTTCTAAATATAACGCCGAGGGCTCCTGGATAGCAGACGACACCCCGCATTGTAACAGCGGCAACCGATATGTGCCCCGGAGGACTTCGGAAAAGAAAAAAAAAGAAAAACAATGGCCCTGCACAAAACGTGCTAGACAGGTCCGTTGATTTCGTAATGGCCGTTTCGAACGACTCACACGAGGGCACCGTGGAACGACTTACTCGCAGAATTATTCAGGGCGCGGTCACTGTGGTGGCCATAGGAAAGTAATTTCAGACGCACGGGGCAATATTACGCTCGACAAATTCTCGCAACGAAGCATCCTTCAAACTCAGTCATGAATGGAACGCGCCTCAATTTAGCGTACACGCTTGTGCTCAGAATAGCACCTCGGTGTTCAGAAGTCGCACATCAGTTGAGCGGAAAACCAATCATGGGGCATGACGCCACGTCCGGCATCGAATGGCCCGAGCCCGCATAGCTCGCCTTTAGCAGATGTGCTTGAGCAATGGATGCAGACGATGCTGGTACATAAAATAAAGCAAGCGGATCAAGAAGTGAAGCTAATTAAGCCGGCCATGTGCACACGAGACATGGCTGCCGGTTCATTCGAGTTGTTGTATTAGATATATCTCGAGATGGGGGGGGGGGGGGGGGGGGACGTGAGAAGCCAACCGGACACTTATTCTGGTTTCCCTCTCTGCCTTTAAGCTCTTGTTTCTCTCACTCTCTGGCTGTCTGTTTGTCTCTAGTTAGAGATATAGAAACGCTGTCGGCAGGAAATTTGGCTAGTGAGATTAATAAATTTGCGGGTATTTGACGGGATCGGTGACTGACGTCAATCACGTTCGACCTTGCATGCAATTCACTAACAAGTCTTCCCATAAAGCACTTAGCAGACGACAATATTTTGCACTAGAAACAGACAGCATACGAGCAAATAAACGGGCCGGTTATATGTACATACGGGACACGAATGCACGGTGGCACGGTAAACCTTAACAGAGTAGATAAGGCATCATACAAATGGAAAGGCCGTCGGGGCGGGGCGGGCCGGAAATTAAACAGACTAACAGGAATCAGGAAATTCACGGGTACTTGATGGGTTCTGTGAATGAAATCACGCCCGGCTTTGAATGCACTGCACTGACCGGTCGCCTTCACTGAGCAGACGACACTCTCTTGCACTGGAAGCAGACGGGATACGGGCAAATAAATGAAGACGGATCTGTTATATGTGGACACGAGGTGTGACTGATGGTACAGTAAAGTGAACGAAGTAGCCACCAAGAAAAGGGAAAAAACGAAAACGGCAGGAATTTGGAGACATACGAGGTAGCAAACTTTGTCGGTTTATGACGCAGTCGCGGTTTCCACGGGACAGGACAAATATGGAATCTGCGATACGGCATTGTCTCTTCCCACGAAATTAACCCCCATAAATGCGCGTATGTAAACGGCCGCGAAGCCAGATAGGCATTTTCGGCGGTTGTGTTTATTCGAACGACTCCGACGTAGCGCACATGATTCGTCACCGAAATTATTCTCCTCGGTAATTCTTGTGCAACAAATCAGCTTGTATCTCAGCAGCACTGTGCTAGTAGCCCGTGACGTCACGCGCAGGCAATTTGTGCAATTTGAGAATTTACAAATAGAGCAAGGAAAGAAGGCAATTAAACCCAGAGGGTTTTGAGCAGACAAGCGGTGAACATGCCACGGGTACAGCAGACGAAACAACGTTTACGTAAAAGCGGTCTCTTATAGGTCCTCTTATTTTGGGAATGTCACTTACGTGGATAGAAGAAGAATCGGATGCCACCGTCTCCATGCGTCTCGAAAGTTACGACAAAACGTGAACGCCGCGGCGCTAAATGTAAGGCAAAGTAGGCGGGCCAAACGCGTCGATTAAACAAACAGAAGGACGGCGCTCAGTGAGACAGCCACTACGACGATGACGGGTCCGTGCGTGAAACTGAGCAGGCAGCGAGAGTGGTCTACTGTATAAGACCAGCAAAGAGCGCAGCGCGGCAGCATGAACAAATTTTCGAAGAATAGCGACTAGAATGTTGCAAAAGCAACGTACCCGCGCCATACTGCGGAGCAGACGGATTCCAGGAAGGAAGCAGGCGCCTGAAACGGTCAAATAACAATAGCAGACGATCATGCCATGACGGGAAATCGTCTGGACGGAGTCGTTCTTGCACTTCTGGAACCTCGGCTGCCCTGCAGTGTAGCTTCTTTTGTTCCCTTTCCCTTACTCCCTCGCTCGAGTTTGCTACGACTGTGCAGTTTTCGTTTAATGAGCGATGAAATGAATGCGATAGTATAAAAGACTTTCCAGTCCTACTTCATAGAATCGGTTGCGCATCGTCACTGACGTATGATTCTCCTGAACAGAGCAGCTAGCTTTTGGCTGTTTCGACATCTCCCACGCCTCACAGAGAAGAGGGAAAATAATGCTACTAATGTAAAGAGGTGATTGACGAGCGGAGACACGAGCGGAGCTGCTTTAAGTGCACTTTCCCAAATCTAAACGTCGCAAGCGGAGTGTACTCGCAGTGGAGTGCACTCCGGTCGGAGAGCGTTCGCGGAACGCACTTTGCTGGCCAAGTGCGTAGCCTCGCCGCCACCGGTTTCAACGTTACAATGTGTAATTCGTGGAAAAAGGGACACAGAAGTTCATTTTATCTGTTGAACAGCTTTTAACAGAACGATCAGAACGGAACTCGCTGATATTCTGTTCTAGCAGGATCAAATGTCGCCTCGTCGCACGCCACCATCTTGTTCTGGATTGGCTAGGCATTCGTCTTGGCCGACATTGACTTGGAACACTGTTGTAATAAATATATTTTCGTTTATTCATGAGTAAATATACATTAAGATTGTTATTTTTTGGTTTATAATACAAATAAAGCAATGCCTTTTTAGGTTTCTTTTTTATGTTAATCTACATCTTCAAAAAACACATTTTTAGTCAGTCGGTTTTCCTTTTGTTTCTTTTTACTGCGAGTGCGCTCTGTTTTCCCGTTTAGCACCGCGTAGCCTTGAGTGTCACTCAAGGTGCCCAAGTGCACCGAAGTGGCTCAACGAACAGCCACCTCTGCCGCTCGCTGAGCCACTTCCCACAGTCGCCAGCAAAGATAAGCACCACCACCTACGGGCGCCGCACATTCTGATCTGTTCGATACACTATTCAGCACTCGTACAGTAGTCCTGCATGCGATGTCTAGGGCTGCGAGGAGAGAACGCTGACCACCTATCGTGCCAATGCCCTCAACTTGAAGCACGAGGACAGTCCACGTCCAACGCATTCAGCAAACTAGATGATCGTCCTCCGAGTGAACGGACAATACCAGAACGCTGCTTCCGCCTATTATCGGCTCAGAAGGCGGTGAAGGCACTATTGTGCTTTCTGGAAATGTCCGGATTGTGCGAGCGCCTTTGACTACGTAGGGCTCTCCGTGCGCGCCTCTGTCCCTCTCTCTTCTTTCTATTTCCCTTTTCCCAACGTAGGGTAGCCAACCGGACTCTCGACTGGTTAACATACCCGCCTTCTTTCTTCATATATATATCTCTCTGATCTATACCGGCTCGGCCCAGGAGAAAAGCATTTTCTGCGCCCGCTTAACAAAACACACGCAGATGCATCCGCGTGTGCTGCCTTTTGTTTGAAACGGAAATTAAGGTGGAGCTCTGGCCGTAGTCAGACGTGTCGGCAATCTGTTGCTGGAAGTGACTTGCTTCGCTCGTAGGCGATTCCAGGAACAAGCTTCTCAATCCAAAAGTTAAGGGAGAGAAGAGAGCCGTAGCCATTGTTTACGATTCTTAGAAACACCCGAGCACTGGCAAGCATTCTCGACCTCGTCATCGCAAAAAAAAAAAAAGAAAAAAGAAAGTTGTGACTATTGTTCTTATAACTTGCAGCTTATTCCTCTTTCCGTCAATTTGACAATGGCGTTTTGCTAAGGGCAACGAAAGGTGAACTTTCGTGAGAGGGGGGGGGGAACTGGAGAGCACGAAATAATGAAATTATTATTTCCCTCTATTTTTCTTTTTTTTCGCCACTGCATCTGACGTGACGTAAATAATTTCTTTTTTTCCTTCGAACGTTGCTGCCTCTAGTTCAATGAATAAAATAGGGGAGGAGGTTGAATGGCAAGAAGAGAAGATGTCGTTAAATGGGCCAGCTGCAACGAAATTTCTCTTTGATAGATTGACTATAAGCGAGTACAACATCTACTACCCTTCTTACTAGCAGCATTTAGACCGCACATTTGCGGAGGTCGCGGACAGCTGGCGTATAGGCGACACGACGCAGATCGTAGCAATTGGTTCTGTAAACGTTCGATCGCAAAGCACGGCGCATGGCTTCCCAGATATTAGGCGCATATCGCGCGCGCCGGACATCTCGGAGGTCACGTCCAGCCGCTGTGCTGCTTCCCTAGGGGTGACGCTGTGCTCAGCTTGGTGGAGTTGAGGAAGAGCTTCAACTCGAGGATCGTTTGCGAATACGCGGGTTAGTTTCGTATCTGAGCATGATCTTAACAAGGAGCCGCGATGTTACAAGCCGTGATGTACTACCATGAAAACGGATGTCACGTGGACATGCCGGTAGCTCATAAGCGCTTAGCACAGTAAAAGTGTGCTCGTGCAGTGTATCTTTAGCGCAGCGTTAACGTTATACAGCGGCGCCGCTTGCTTTCAAGAGCGCATGCGCGGTAAAACGCTAAACGCCCGTGACAAAACACTTCTTCCACGTAACTTGCACACCCCCAAACCCTTCGTTACATCACCGCCTCACCAGGGCAAGATACGATGGAGCTTTCCTCAAGCGTAGCCAAAGCACGTCTCAAGGATGACCGAAGGCCGAGACCTTTTTCTTCTGTTTCTTTCCAAGAATTAAGGAAGAGCGCCGAGAAGTAAAAGAAGAAATGCGGCTAAACGAGATCGTTCGCTCGCTCGCCCGTCGTCTGTTACGCAGGCATTCCCGAGAAAGAGGCCAACTGCGATCTCCTAGTTACGCGGAAAGAACGGCTGATAAGCGGGGCCGACGCTTCGTACAGGGCCGGTTGGATACCACCTCGTAGCTGCGCCTTTCCAGGGAACGCAGCTTATTGAGTCGAGCTCCTTGCCACGAGGCGCGGGAATGATGTGAAGCGAAAAAAAACAAAAAAAACATTAAGGAGCCAGGAGTAGCGCAGCAGAAGGCGGAGCAAGCCGGAGGCGACGAGCAGACGAAAAGCAGACGACAGTCACAAAAAATAAAATTAATCTGATGACATTACACAACAAAGCAACAGTCAGCTTAACGAGTTGGGCAGACAAAAGCGCACGTTCAGGTTTATTTATTTATCTATACATACTGCAATTTCATGAATTATAGCAGGATTGTTACAGAAGTGATTCAACGGACTAAAAGAGCTACATAAGTTACATCAGAACAATAAGAGAAATACTAATTAAGGTGACTAAAAGACAAGTTCAGTGCTGTCTGTAGTTCACCACGTCATTAGTAAGCGCGTTTCAGTCCAATATCGTCCTGGGGAGAGTAAAAGTATTTGAGAAGATCTTTATTTAGCCTGATGTGAAGGGGCGGGTAATTCATGTTGCTGGCTTGTAGCATGTATACGCCAGAAGAAGTTTGTATATACTACATGTTTGCAAGCATGTAGTAACGCAAGCAGACGACACCTAAAAGCACTCGACGAGTTTCGGATTAGAAGAAACATTTCGTCACCGCGCAAGTCGGTCACCTTCAAATAGGTAACTACAACAAAGCCGAAGAGCACAGAAAACGGTGGCGGAGCAATCAAAGCCGCAATTAAACAAAAAAGAAAAAGCAAGTCAAGTAGGTGGGAGGACCGCAGGCAAGTGACCAGAGGAGGCGGTAAACAAGCCGAAGCGAGGAATCCAAACGAGATGACGACATCGGCTCCAGAAAGTTAGGCGAAACAGGAAAATGCTAGTGGTGCCAGGTGCAGCAGACGAGAGAGCCTGCAACGCGAAACAAAAGCATTGCAGAACAGAGCAAAATGGACAGATAACGCCGTGCAACGTAGAGAAGAGGAGGTGGGCCAAAAGGGAGAATGCTTGACTTGAGAGGGAAGGATGGAAGGTGCGCAAGTCTGAACAGAACCACGGCGCAAGCTGGGAACTGAAGCGGGGGGAAAGAGAGAGGTTGAGGGTTAGATCCTGAGATCAAGGAGGTGAGGGTTTGGCTCCTGCTCGTCCCGGCAGCAAGCCGCTCCTCCTGCTGCCGCAGCACAGTGCCTCGCGACTTCCTCCTCGGCCAGCCCGTGCGCGCGCCAATCTTGTTTTCCTGGAAGAGCGATTAGCGGCCGGGAGAAAAGAAACGCGCGCGCGCGGTCGCGACGGCAGCCAACAGTTCTCGGGACTACCACATGAAGAGCCAGCGCAGGGAGAAGCAGACGACAGACAGCTCGGCCTCTTTCCGTGCCCACTCCCCCCGTCGTTCTCTCTTCGCGGTTCCGTGAAAGCTCGCTCCGAGCGAGACTGCGCGCGACCCACCGACCACTCGGTACACTCGGGAAAGAACAGACGAAGTAGCAGAAGACGCAAAAGACGTCCGGAAGGTAGCTACAGAGAAAGAAATAGCAGACGAAACAGCAGAAGACACGAAAGACATTTCGAGGCTGACCACTCGTGGGAACAGAGGGTGAAGTATACGATACGAAAGAAGTTAGCTGTGAGGGGTCGGGAGTGGGTGGCTCTCGTTATGTCGCGCATACTACACCTTCGCTCGCAGTGGTGGTGGTAGAAACATTTATTGCCAATGATATGAATGGTGGGGGCGAATGCAGCTAAAGATTTTCACAAGTAGACAAGATGCCCGCCGTGCATTCTCTCTACCCTTATCCTTTCTGCCTCTCGATCTCCAACTCTCTGGCACCTTCAAAGCCGCCTCGGTTGCGCTGCGTCACCACAGCATAGCGGAAGCTGTAGAAAATTCGAACAGATCTGAAGATAGCGCGGACGCAACGAAGCGCGTAGCAGACGATACGGCGTTTTAACCAGGTCAGACTGCACGCCTAAAAGTGCGGTCTCTTGTCGGATCGTTATAAACTTTTGGGGAGGCACCCTATACGGCCCTACGCGTCCCGCATGACAAATAAATACACAATGAACATGAATAAAGGCGGCTAATGACCACTATCCTTTATTTATAATGTAATCCACAACGCCGACGTCAGAGAACTCGCAAATCAGCGCCACGCAACCAGTTCTACAGCTCAGTGTCCACAACTGCAAGTGGTGGGCAACATTGGCGACGTCGAAAGGGCATTACTAGATGTTTCCACGTACCGTCGGGGTTAAACGTTTACGGACCTGTAGAACTGAGAGAAAATCTGAATACTTCATTAGCCTGGGCCTGCAGCGTAGTTTCGGGTTTCCGGCCTTTACTAGTACGTGCGGACAACATAGGTTTTCTATTAGCTGCCGTCACAAACTACTCGGAACCTGAAATCCATCCTCAGATACCGTGGTCCGTAAACATTTGGCGCCGACTGTACCCCCTTAGTCTTTCAGAGTACTTGGCTGCAATGCCAGCGTGTTCGTTCGTTTGGTGGTAGCGGGAACGACCGCGCGGAGGTCTTCCTTGCCGGGAATGTGTTTCGGGAAAGAGCGAGACCCAGCGGCGTTTTGACCCCACTCCGCCCGGCGTAAGCAAGGGAGGGCACAGCCAACACCTCCTCGCCTGCGTTGGCTCTTGCTACCCCCTCCCCGCTCGCGAACTCCGCTCCTATCGCGCTTCTCTTTTCCTCGAGTGGTTCTCCAGAAGCGAAAAATGGAATGATGGGGGGAGGTTGTCGCGATTGCGGCATTCGACGAAACGCAAACGGCGTTCTAGCGACAAGGCGAGAGACCCACAGCGGCGGCGGACACTTGGTTGCAAAGTCGACTTTTCTTTGCCTTTCGTTTATTTTCCTTTCTTTCTTTCTTCAAACACGGCTCCGCTGTGCTGCTCGCTCGTATCTGTTCCTTCTCTCTGGCTCTCTTTCTCGGTTTGACGACGCGCGGTCTCCCCGGGCATGCAGTGAGGACGCGTTCTCCACGCGTCGTTGGAGTCGTGGTCGAATGCCGTTTCGAAAAGGCGCGCTAGGGGCCGATCGCGGAAGTAGTAAGCAAACAAAATGCGTCTCGATCAGGCGGTGGAGCTCAGGTACTGTATTAATGACAGTCGATCGAGAATAATCGAGCAGAGGGTACCCGCGTTTGTGTTTGCATCACGGAGCAGACGGACACAAGGGCGGGTGTCGTCTGCTCATCAATCTATATCCTTTGCGCTGTTCTCATACATGTTGCAAACGAGAAGGGGGGGGGGGGGGGGGGGGGAATTCGCTGTTCCGCCGGAAAGGCGAAGCACCGATTGCGATAGCAAATTACTTAAACGGGCACTAAAGGGAAACAATAAATCAGTTTAGACTAATAAAGCATTGTTTGAGAACCCTGCAGGTCGTCATCTCAAAAAAATAGTTTGTATGTTAGATGATAAAATGAAGGTCCAAGTATCAGTATTTGAATTTCGCGCCGAAACCCCAGCGCCGTACGTCAGCGTGACGTCAGGGATTCCAAAGTATATTTCCGCATTTGGGCCGCGTTGGCTGAATAAAGGTTCCCGAAACTTGCCATGTTTAATACTTGGTTCCTTTAGAACACGATGTAGTCAATCTGTACTGCTATATATAATAAGTAGGCCGTAGAAAATGCCATCAAAATCCAAGACGTCACAGCCCCCAGGTGCGGGAACTTAAGTAGGCGTCGCCACCCGTATTTCGTTCTTGCGCTTTTTCTGGCTTACCAAACGTCTTATCGTTGTAAGAGTGGTGTTTTTGGTGTTGTAGAACGGTAATTTACTGGTGCAAAAGAAATCATTTTTCACTTTAGTGTCCCTTTAAGTAGATAGCTGTAGGAAATAAGGAGAGTAGTTTTATCGGCCGTATGAACTTGTGAACATTCACCTACCAACTAACAATGATAGAATGTGTAAGCGTGACTCAACGAGGACGTAGGAAGAAACAGACACTGATATAGCGCTGTCTTTGTGTGCCTGCTTCTTTCTACGTCCTAGTTCAGTCGCGCTTACACACTCCATGATGGATTCAAACCAACTAGCCCGTCAGCGTACTTGAACTAAGTTCACCAGCACGGTGCCACGCGTGCAGATGTAAACGTGAACACACATCGCTCAATGACAGCGGAAGCTGAGTGTGAAAACGCTGGAGTGAATGAATGAGTAAAACATCTGTCGCTTCAATGCGTACGAAAGGTCGAAAGCACAGCGCATACGAAGTTACCGGCACTGCGCGTACTCTGCAAACCACGAAGATCGATTTGAATATGAGGCTCGCGCGGGCTCGCACTCGAGCCATGTCGCAGACAGCTTTCGAGACACACGAGCGCCGGCAACGCGTCCTTACGGCGTCCGCCAAAGGCGTCTACTACGGCGCCCGCTATTCGCGTGTCCAACGCCGTAGGTGACGCCGCGGTCATAGAGTTTCTCACTATAACACCTAGAGGGAAATCTGGCGCCACCGTCTATGGGATTTTCTTAAGGGGGCACCGTGCCGTCATGGGAATGACGGTATATGTGTCTGCGAGGCTCGTGTTGGCTGATGTTGTACGAGGCTTCGTCTAAAACGTGGATATGGCTACACAAATAACGCGTTCTCAAAGTAAAATCTTCATAAAATGTTTCCATTCACGCATATTACATCTTTACTCACCCACAATGCATGACCAAGGGAAGAAAAGCAAGAACAGACGACAAACTGTGTCAAAGCGAGCGCGAACCGTGTCGTGTGTCCTCCAACTTTAGCGGCCCGCTGACACTTCTTACGTAACATATAATCGTACACGCATTAACAAGTTCTCTTAAACAAAACATGCTTTTGCGTAATAATAAAACCAAAACAACTTTTGACGTGCTGTTTTAGTAGAAAATGACTCATTGTGACAGACGGAACGGTGCTTGCCAAGCGCGTCTTCAAGGTGTCCTGTCTCTCCGAGAACGATGCCGATCCGAAGTCACAACATACCGGCATTCCCATGCATACCACAGCGCAGCAGCGCCAGATTTCCCTCTAGGTAATGTAGTGAGAAACTCTATGGCCGCGGTTGTCTCCACTTTGTACGGAGTGGAGGGCGAGGAGGACATCCAGGCGGACATTGAACCGCGTTCGCCGGCTAACCCTCACGCGCTTTCACTCATACGGAACCTCGCGGCCACGGCACAAATGCGCCAGGGGTGTCCATGTAATTGCTATCCCAATATAAAAACAGTGTTGCAGAAACCATCGACAATGATTGCCAATGTGAGTGAATAGCCGAACGCTTCAAGAAGTGCGTTGGCTTCTTATAGGGTGGATGGAATGGTGCGCTTGACGGCAGATATTTGTTGAAGCGAGGTCGTTTACGTAGCGCTTGTTGTTTCGTGTAGTGTAATATTGTAGACATAGAGTTTCTCACTATATTACCTAGAGGGAAATCTGGCACTGCTGCGCTGTGGTATGCATGGGAATACCGTTATATTGTGACTTCGGATTGGCATCGTTCTCGGAGAGCCAGGCAATTAAGCACCGTTCCCTCTGTCACAATGACTAATTTTCTACTAAAACATCATGTAAAAAGCTGTTTCAGCTTTATTATTACACAAAAACATGTTTTGTTTATCTATGAGAACTTGTTATTGCACGTACAATTATATGATACGTAAAATGTATCGGCGTGCCGCTAAGGTTGGGGAAGAGACGATAAGATTCGCGCTCGCTTTGGAACAGTTTGTCGTCTGTTCTTGCTTTTCTTCCCTTCGTCATGCATTGTAGGTGAGTAAAGATGCAATTTACGTGAATGGAAACATTCTATGAAGATTTTACTTTTAAGGACACGTTATTTGTGTAGCCGTGAAGTAGGTAAAGGAAAGGCGCAGAAGACCAGGACTTAGGAAGAAGAACACAAACGACAAGACGGGCGCCCGTCTTGTCGTTTGTGTTCTTCTTCCTAAGTCCTCGTCTTCTGCGCCTTTCCTTTACCTACTTCAAGCATGAACCAACTAGCCCAAGCAAGAGTTTTACTTGTGTAGCCGTATCCACGTTTTAGACGAAGCCTCTTACAACACCAGCCAACGCAAGCCTCGCAGACACATATACCGTCATTCCCATGACGGCACGGCGCCCCTTGAGAAACTACCATTAACGGTGGCGCCAGATTTCCCTCTAGGTGTTATAGCGAGAAACTCTATGCTCGTAGAGAACGCATCCGGTAACCAGCACATCTGTAGAGGTGGTATATAGGTAGACAGGAGCGCACGCGTCTTTTGCGTCCGCGCCTTTGTATCGGCGGTCCGACCACAAAGGCGGGCGAAAGAGCCCGAGAAAGCTATCGCTGCTGCCGTGCAGGTCGGCCGCAACCCGGCATTTCCTCAAAGGTTAATACGTTAACGAACAATCTAAATCTCCGTAACGCCCAATAGTTACCCGGCTCTATCCGTTCCGCCCTCTTATTTCCAAATAAAGTCGGCCAGTAGCAGCAGAAGCAGCTGATGCTACGCGGCCAATAGCAATAGGAGCAAGGTGACACAAGCGAAAGTACCGGCACGTTTAGAAATCTACAACACAGGAGGACTGCGATGACACGCGCCAGGTCATTGCGTAGTCGCCCAGACGGCCGGGCTCGTTAGAGGAGCGCCTCCGTGGTCGTCGGCGCATTGTGTATGGCGCGGTTATGCAACGCGATTGCAACGTTGGCCTTTTTTTCGGGGCACACACACACACACGCGCGTTCGCCGGGGTGGGGCAACGCTAGTTGGAAAGGCACGCTCTGCTTTCGTGCGGGCGCCAGTGAGCGGGGAAAACAACTTTCGCAAGGGCGCGCACTGCGTCCTTGCTTTTTTTAAAGCCGCGCATTGCGTGCGCGCTGCCCAGCTCAGAAACAGCAGGAATCTGCACGTAGATAACATCCGCCAGCTCGCACTCAACGGAGAGATATACCGTACTACCTGTCGAAGAGGCGTTCTTTCTCTGTTGTTGCTTCACCGATGCATTGAAAGCGACGTACACACATGGAATATATATATATATATATATATATATATATATATATATATATATATATATATATATATATATATATATATATATATTTATATATATTGTCCGATTTTTTTTTTTCACTTTTTTTTTATCCTGAAGCAGGGTAACAGTGTTATATTAAAAGGACTGACTGTCGCGTGAGTTGAACTTGTAACCATGGTAACTTAGCGGGCAGAAATAGTCTGTGAGTGGCGGACAGGCACAAATTCCGTCCTTGACCGTTTCATTGTGATAGCAATTGTACGAACGCGAGAGGCGCAAGCGAGCCGTCGTCGTCGTGCTGTCTTGTTATTCGATCACGGGTCTGCGACCTTGTCAGCCTCGGTGCCGCTGTCATCAACTTTGTCGTCAGGACACCCATGCCAGTTTCTTTCGCGACACTTCCAAGCCTTTCGTACGCATGTGCCTGTAGACTTCCTTTTCTTTCTTTTCTTTTTTTTTTAAGTTTTTACCCACAAGGACTGAAGCAGCAGGACAGCACGATAATGCGAAGCAAATTTCAAACTCAGACACTGCTAGTACAGTGAACTGCTACTGTGGGGTCATCGTCATGTGGCACATGGCGACATCTGAGAGAAGACGGATAAGCTTCGAGCCTTCTTGATCTTTTTTCTTTAATACCAAGTCGTGGAAGCCGGCTGAAACAAACCTCTGCACCTAGAACTGGACATCACATCCTCATATTCAACGAAGAGGAATCCGAAACTCCACACATACCAATTGGGTTTAAAATTACTCTCGTCCAGAAGGCATTGTTACCCACACACAAGCGGTGGCGATTCTCCATAACGCGTGGTACGCGACCCCGATAGCAAAAGAACGCACGTCCTTCAGACGGCTTCAGTTCATCCTCACACACGGGCGCATTGTTGCGAGGCAAAACAAAGAATAAAAACAACAACGACGACAAGGCTGCACGCGAAAGCACGCCGAGCTTACAAGTGGCGGCGTCGACCGAAGCGCCCTCTCCAAATGGCCGTGCCCTGCTGGCGTCACAAAAAAACAGCCGCGCAGCACCGCGACATCCTTCGCGCGCTGCTAACGCCCTCTCTCGAGTAGCCGGTCAGTTTGCGCTCGTTGACGCGTTCCATTTGTAAACACGGCGTTATCGCCCTGTGCTACTACACTCCGTGTTTACGAAAGGGGCCGGTTTGACCGAGCAAGTGGCGCGCTACGCATACTTACGGACCAAGGCAGAGTACTAGAGAGAGAGAGAGAGAGAGAAAGTAACGATAATAAAAAGTGAGCTTCGTACAGCGCCTGGCGCGTTCGCCTAGAAAATACATTTCCCGCGCTTCCTTCTCTCGGTTTGAGCTTTTCTTTCTTACTTCATGCGTTTCTGCGAAGCACAGCTGCTTCGTGAGCTCTCTTTGTGTGCCTACTACGCACGCACGCACGCGGCACGCTTGGTAACGGACGACGTCTAGCAGTCGCGCTACACGCAGGAAGCAGAAAACGCTTCGTACACGGCACAGCCGACCGAAATAGAAAAAGAAACAGACGTACTACGATACGACCCAGACGATCTCGAATCGGAAACGGTGATGATTGGCCTCCACCTCGGACAATGCGAGCTCAAATTATTTGTATGATTATAATACTACTACTGTCTTCATGTCGGAGGGAGTCATATATATATATATATATATATATATATATATATCGTCCGCGGAATCGAGCAAACGACCGAAAAGAGCAGACGTACTATATAGGACCAGACGATTCTGCCGGGAGCGGCGATAATAGCCTGCATCGTAAATAGAGAAAACAATAGTGGGGTTATAAATAACTGGCACAGTGAGATATAAAGCACGGCATAGTAGTCGAGGACTCCGGCTTGAATAGACAGTGCCCTGGATCCTAATACGATGTGAATCGAAGACGTGTCTACGGAACGGAGGGAGCCACACATGATTCTTCCACTCAGTCGAGCAGACAATAGGGGAAAAAATCAGAAAACAAAAAGTAACGGCGTTTGAAACGTGAATGTTTACTACAGACGGCTTTGTCGAAAACTGTGATTGCCGACGCCATTTTGAGCGTCGATATTTCTGAACGCGGAAGGCACCACGTTCACGTCGCGCCGTATTAACAGCGCCGAGCATCACCTTTCTCTGCGGCAAATCATATTCTGCCTCGTAAGAAACGGAAGCTGCTGCAAGACAAATGGGTTCGCCGTATCATCCAAACGCCCGATACGCCAATGCGGCAAAACTAACGCATCATCCAAACGCCTGATACGCCAATGCGGCAAAACTAACGCATTGCATTCAAATGTTCTGTGATCCATGAAACATCCAATGTGCCTCTGGCGCAACAAAGACTCGCTCGGAATTCGAGCAGCGATAATTCCACATGTTCAAAAACTTTCTCCTCTGTTTTTTGTGCAATCCCCCTCTTACATTTTGCCGAAGTCTAAAGCGGCACAGCTAAATTAATTTCAACTAGCATGTTCAATACTAACGAGAAACCCTAAATGACTTTAGACTGGTAAACGATTGCTTAAAAACTCTATTTTCGTTAGCTTTGACTTAATAATCTTGATTATGACTTCGACCATGAGGTAAACGAGTGTACAAAGGAAAAGCCTGAAACATCGCACGCCATTTCGCCAGTTGCAGGAGCGTTAAACTTTTCACCTGCAGACAAGTTAGAGGCGTAAACGAGCGAAATTTGCGAGTAAAAAGCGTCACAGGCAACAAAAAGAAAATAAGTGCGTTCCTGTTATAAAACGATCGTCGATCACACTTAACATTTACGACCAGAAACAAGCTGCAGTCTCAAATACGCGGAACACGTCGAGCGTCAAGCGGCCGCTTCAGGAGTAAAACATGCAGATCCTGGAAAAAATAAAAGAAAAAGGAGCAACGTGACGGGGTCAACATTCCCTGTAGACTTGTTAGCGATGTTCGAACAGGAGGAGATCTCTCGTCGAATCGCCAAGACTAATATATATATATATATATATATATATATATATATATATATATATATATATATATATATACGAAGTATAGACGAGTTTACAATATCGATAAATAGTGCGATAGAAAGGTGCACTCAAGAGCACAAAATAATTTCAGCTGCATTAGTAAACTACACTTCTGCAACACTCCCTCCACCCCCACCCCCCACCCCCCCAAAAAAAGAAAAAGAAATTGGCACTACTAAAGTGATGAGAGGAGGTTTGAGATAAGCCGGAAAGGTCGACGAAAAAAAAAAAGGACGGAAAGAAAATGCGAGACGGGTGGTGAACGTCGCCCAGTTAATCTTTTCTCGGTAAAGATCAAGTATATCGTACCATATCGTATCGCATTATGTCGTACTGTAAGAGAGACAAGTACTGAAATTAGGAAGTTTCGTGAGATTCTTCAGCGGTACAGGCATCCAGCGCAAGTACGAGAAAGTATACTTTAAAATCCGTGCCGGTACGTCATCAATATATATATATATATATATATATATATATATATATATATATATATATATATATATATATATATATGTGTGTGTGTGTGTGTGTGTGTGTGTGTGTGTGTGTGTGTGTGTGAAGGAATTCACGTCGAAGCAGCGCAACAAAGTTAGTTAACAAAGTTATTTTCGACGTGTCGGCCGGGGAGGCTCTCAATTTTTAAATCTATATGATAGTACGAGGCGTTTTCTTTATCCCCTAAGCTTTCGCAACTTCGCGGCCTCGAAATAGACCATTTGTTTTCCGCAGAACAAAGACTTTCATTGTGTCAAACTTCCAGTATACAAATACATATATAAAAAAATTTCAATATATATACCGCTTCGCGTTTTCGCGAGCCAAACGGTTTTCTTTGCCGCGATTTCTTTTGATGGGCCGCGGGAAGGGATTCTTTTTTTTTTCTTTTTTTTTCGGCGATTCGACTCGTACACTAATTCAAGAAAAATCACCAATACCGAGCTGTTCACACGTCGTACATCGCTGGCCTTTTTCGCGTTTCCGAGACTATACCACTCGGAACAGAACGGGCAAATCAGATCTTCGAAGAAATCGCACTGCATGTGCAATTCTCAGGCGTAATTCTCTTCGGAACAGACGCGTAGGTGAAACTAAGACGACGAAACTAAATGCGATATTAAAATTTCAAAAAAGAGAGAAAAAAATACGACAGGAAATCCCATCGTCAACTGCAGGCGCCAACGACAACTACGCAGTGCGGTACTAGGAAAAAATGCCTCTGTAAAATGACCTAGGAATGGGGAAATAGAGGCCAACTCATCAAAAACAAGGGCTATGATATATATATATATATATATATATATATATATATATATATATATATATATATATACGTGCATTAGCCTTAGAAAATTGAAAGGAGGAAAATTACAAATAAATGAAGGTCACCAATGGCCGTGTTTTGGAAGGGATTCGGGGAACTGTTGTTTCGCAGATGAGTTTTGCGGTGTTGACGTTAATTTATTTTGTTTAACGCGGTTTTTTTTGTTGTTTTCTTTTTTTTTTCAAATCTCAAGTTCTATTTTAAGTGAACCCATCGTGGAGAGCATGAAGTAGTCGAAGTTATCCCGGTTATTATATGCGTATTTGTTCTATAGGGAAAAAAAGGAAATAGGAGGAATGCGTAGGTATATTGCTATACAGCGCAATAAAAAATACACCTCTCCTGGGGTAGGTCACACTAAGCCGGCACGTTCACAGCGTGACGTCAGCAGCGCACGCGCTGTGACCTTGGTTGGCAAAACACAGGCGCCGCCGGCTTTCAGCGTGGTGCATTCGCGCAGTGAGCGCTTGTTGTAGGTGGGCGCCACATGAACACGTGTTTTAAAGCCAGGCTTTCTTTGCTTCTTCATCCGTACTTGGGAGGGAGACCACCTGGGAACACCGAGTGCTGATGGCACCTTTCTTTCTCTTTCTCTCTCTCTCTCTCTCCTCCGAGTTTCACACTGCTGCTGCTGTCTGGCACACTAAGCCGGGGTGGGGGTGGGAGGAGGGTTTGCAGGAGCGAGGCAGACAGGAAAGCCGACGCGAGAAACTCGTTTGGACCTTTGCACCGCGTCGAATGTGCACAATGCCTTCTGCAGCTACCTGCGCGTTGCTGCATTATCCTATTGACAGCTGTAAGTGTCCGTGACCCCCGCAAAAGCATTGTAGAAATTGCAGTGCTTAGCTTTCTACTAACGTGCAAGTCCAGAGGAATGCAACATAGAATGGTAGAGAGGAGGGGGGAGAGGAGGCAGAGAATGGGTAGAACAGACGCAGTCGCGAAATGAGTGAATAACAGCCTTGCCATTTGTCGCTCGCAGTTTGCATACCAAGTGGAGGGAGGGGGCGGAGGAGGAGGATTGGGAGAAGGTGACGTCAGAAAGCACGGTGAAACGCTTCTACTATAGACTACAGATGTAAAATTCCACGAAATTTAGAAGGGCATGAAAAAAACTGTATTCTTACATGTGTCTTTCTTTTCAGAAACGTACGAAAAATTGAAAGAAAAAAAAAAGACGATTGCGCGCACAGAGCTACGAAAAAACCCGACGCATTTGTTTCTCTAACTCTGAAAGGAATAGAACTGTTACATTATTGGATCACAAAAGTCCCAGCAGAGCTTTTCAGGGTTCAAAATCTAGGCGCGATTTTACGTCGTCAAGGCACTCATTTCGCATCATAGCGTAAAGACCGACGTCTGCATCAATCTGTGCACGACTAATTTCCGCATGATGCGTCAATGTTTCACTGTGCAGTGGACGAAGCCTTCCGGACATTGAGAGAGAGAGAGAGTTCACGTGCACAAGTTTTTTTGCACGCGATCCTTGGACTGTTGCGTGTACCTTAATCGGTGTGCACATTTCCAAACTCGGGCAAATTTTCTTTCACGCGCCGCAGAAAAAGTGGGAATTTGCAGTACGCGACAGGCCATGGGGGCTCGAGGGTTTGGTCGAAGCAGTAAAGTCCTTGCCACCACGTGGACGGGTCCAGATGCTTCACAGACTTCACCTCCTTCTTTTGACCACACTTTTAGACACGTCGAAAGAGGTCGCATCTCAACAGAATGCTGCGGTGAAGCTCTGCTTTTTTTTTTTTCAATTTTATAGCGGTTCAGAAAAACGAAAACCTGTTTTCATCTGAAATTTTCAATGTGTTCCTTTTTCCTCTTTTTTCTTTCAACCGCTTAGATCTCTATTGTAGACATGACAGCGGTTGCGGGCAAACGGGATAAATTTAAGTTCGAAGTACTTAAGTACTTTTCTGCCATTTCGTTTCTGCCATTTCTGAAAAAAAAAAAATAATAAACGCCATGCGAATTTGTCAAGCGGACAAGGGCGTGTAGAAGTTGAGCCGCATTAATTAAAGCGCACCGCAGGGTCTAGGCGACATTATAACGGTCACACGCCAAATCAACGCCGCGGTAGTTTTCCGGCTGTGGCATCGCTCGAGGTCGCGGGTTCGATTCCGACCGCGGCAGCCGCATTCCGTCGGGGGCAAAATAAAAGGAAAAACGTTCGTGCACTTTAGATTTTAGGGACACGTTTAATGAGCACCAGGGTGTCAAAATTAATTCGGAGTCCGCCACTACGGCGTTCAAATGAGTGCCTTCACGACAGTGCGATACAATTTTTCGTTCGAAGACCATTCATTTAAGCGACGTATCATTTTCGGCACCGTGAAAACGTGCGACATCTGTGACAAAACGTTCGTTTTCGAAAAGGAGTAAATTTTTTGTGGGTGTTACGGAAGGGGCACACTCTTACGAAATCACTGCACGCTGACTCAAGGGAACGACGTACTAGCCAACAACGCTACGTTGTTGTGCCGGGGGTGATTATGCTTTCTCCTTTTATGAGGGACAAGGTTGCTGAACGTGCCGAATTAGAGTTTACGCACAAATCTAACCTGAATAAAAACGTACATGCTAACGGCGAATTGTGAGTGTATATAAGCACGCTGCGAGAACGAAAAAGCTTCCGTTATGTACGACAGCCCATAAGTACCGGGCCACGGCCGAGGTTCACCGTTTATCGTCTGCTGGTCATCTGCTGTGGCATCCCTGAGTCTGTTCTGTCAGATCGTCTGCTGTTCGACTGGGATCAGCGCGTTCCTGAACATTTAAGTGTCACGTGAGTGAGTGTGATCTCATTTTTCATGCGGGGGGCTGATGGTGCTATAGTTGGAGCGCTGCTGCGTTGTTCAGGTCTGTTATTTGGAAAAATAAAGAGATCGCTGACGGTACGGAGACGACGGCTTGCTTTCGCAACAGAGCGATCTCGGTGATGGTTGCTTAACGCACGCATCCAGCTGAGGGAAGAAAAAAAGCGAACAGTTCGTGCGCTTGAACGCGAAACGAGCACTACACGCATATTAGGCCGCACAGCGACCGAACGTTTCCGGTGCGAAAGCTAACACACACGGACAAGAAGATGGCGGCGATCAAAGAAATACCGCTGGTCGTCTGCAGCGGCGTACGTGTTGTTGCTTCTTTCCGGAAGCGAAATCGCCTGCTGCAAACCGATTGGGATGTGATCATACCGTAAAAATTTTAATTTCATAAGCGAATCCTCGCATATCTTTACTGCAACTGCAAAAAAGAAAGAAAGAAAGTGACGCGTTCATATAATGCGCTGCTCAAAAGTGGGCGAAGCAAACTTTCCAGAAACGTCCTGCCCCGGAGGAAACCGCGAGTAGTGAGCAAAACGCTACAAGCTGCCCACAAAGACAAAATGGCGGCTATCGGAGAACACCGTCGATCATCTGCGTAGTTTGTATTACGTCACTCTCGCTTCAAGATGGCAAAGTCGCCCGCTAGTCGACCAGAATCAGTCTACCCACAAACATTTCAATTTCATTGTCGACTTCTCTACAATATTTAACGATACCAGTTTAATCCAAACCGCTACAAAAGTCGTTTCAGCGTTGTCTATATCACTGAATATCACGAAAAGACTTTCAGACGGAACCTTTAGCTAGCGAAAAAGGTGGAAAATGAGCAATCATTATATACGCACACCAAATGGCGCGAGAGTCGAATGACTTCCGTGGTTCATTCCGCCCTCGGAAACAAGAAGGCGGCCGTCCGCAGCGGTGTTCGTCTCTCTGCTCCCTCCTTCAGGAAGCGACGTCGTCTGCTAGTCGACATGGGACCAGAGCGTCTGATATATCTACTCGGCAACCACTTCTGTGTTGCCTGCTATAGATCAACTAAACTCCCTCTCTCTGCACCGCGTCCTATCTTGTTTCTACGCATTGAATTTAAAATGCACTTTCTCGGAAATATAGCAGCGCAAGCTAGACAGTTAAACTGTCGCGTTCCAGGAAAGCGCGGCACTGAGCAGACGACAGCCGGCGAGAATAAGCAGACGTCCGTGTTCCTCGTCTGCTACAAGCAAATCTTACTCACACAATGCGAAATGCGCGTTTGATTTAGGCCTTCAGGAGATGAAAACTACAGCCATGCAGAAGTGCGAAACAAAGGAAGCTGAAATGCAACGCAGCGACGCGAATCATTTTCGTATCACGCGCACAACAGCACGGGTGGATGGATTCTGCGAGCGTCCCCTTTGAGACGGGAGGGTGGCCGGCGCCACCAAGTTTCTTGTTCTAATGTTGCCCAACATCCTACGTCACGCAAAGAATTCCCAGCATCACACTTTCTGAAACACTATTGGGAACTTTGTTTTTCTACGCCTCCGTTGTTCGTGGTACCCCTACGTCTCTGCCACCAAACATCGGCAACGCCATCTACCGATCAGTGGTGAAACGACAGAAGATCCATTAGTTGTCTTGAATCTCTTTTTTCTTTACTTGACTATCAAGCCCAAAGTTACATGTCAGTTGCTCCATTGTCGTAAGATGTTATTTATTTCTCTCTCTCTTTCATTTCTGTATCTGAGGGTTGAGACCATGCGAGCCGGTTAATCTTGCTTGACGTGTTACGACCTAGTACAGTGCTAAGCAGTCATCTTTGACAGATCAGACCATTCTGATGCATTCCATTTGTGTCGAATCCTTAAAAACTCCCACGGGCGTCAAGTTGTTCGTCCACTTTCATTTCCCTTTGCCTTATCACTTCTGCGCTTCAATTAAAACAACAAATAATATTCCTCTAATACTTTCTCATTGGCTTTTCACTGCATATTGGTTTCATTTGGATCGATGTTGGAAAGGTTGTATGATATGATTGTTAACGCTTGTTAAAAACCTTCCGGGAAATTGGTGGACGCAGTTCTTGGTACGGCTATAGTCGATGGGCCGAGCAGTACTATACGTAAATGCGTTTCTCACTTTACGCCTAATCTGTGTCGCCCATTAAAAAAAAAAAAAAATTGCAACTCCGACTGTCGGAGCCTGGCTGCAACTTTTGAACGACGCCGTGTACATTGTATCGGATCTTTTTCTTTTTACTCCCACCTGTTTCTCGCTCTATACGCACAGATGCTTCGTCCTCCTTACAAGATGGCTGCTCGGACTGTCGCGGAGCCTTGCTGGAGCTTGTACGATGTAACGGTGGTTTTCTTCTGCCCCCCCCCCTCTCTTTTTTTTTTTTTTTTTTTTCGTTGCAATCACCGACTGCGCTGTGCGAAAATGCCTGTCGGATGCACGGCGCAATGAAGTCGCGGATTCCTATAGGCTTTGTGTGTGCGTCGTCTGCTGTCGATTTTTACTGGAAACAAGGGAGAAAAAGACGGAGCAGGGTAAGTGCGTTGACTGAAAGAGAGAGAGAGAACACAAGAAGTAACAGAAGGCATATGCTCGAGTGCCTCCGTTCACGTCTTGTGTCACATCATGACGCACAAGGAATAGAGCGCCGCTGGCCGAAGAATGCGCTCGGTATTTCGCCGAACAGTTGCTGCAGTGAGAGCGCGAGTTAACAAAATGAAAAAGAAAAGGAGCTCACAGACACCACACGCTCGAACGAATACCGCTCGTCCGCCATGTCGTTTCGGTTGGCGAGATATAATTAAGCGCATCAAAGGCTTCGGCGTACGCCGTCTGCTTCGAAAGGCGATAGACTTCTGCTTCAATCGACAGACGATTTCAATTTGCGCCCAACTCCGTTCGAACGCTGGCTGATGTGGAGGCATCTTTTTTTGCGTTCTTTCTTATCTCTGACCGGCGCGGCCTGAATGCGAATCTAACGCTTTATTATTGTACGATGGTTAAATTAGAATACTGTCTAATACGTGGGTGTTTCCCATTCTATGAAAGACACCAAGACAGGCTACAGCTTGATAATGAAACGGCGGCTAGACAAATTGACTGTAACTAGGAGAACTGTTATTAAACTCCTGGCACGCTATCTACAAAGGGAGCTGGAATTCGAACGCGCGATAACCGTACAATTTACGCACGATAGGCAACAACCGGGATATCTGATCTGAAACAAAGATTTCGAGCATTCGAACTGTGATAGGGACGAAACAGCTTACGCCAGAGATGACGACGCCAAAGTTGATCACGTGCTGTCCATTTCCAGATGATTGTTTTTGTCTGCTGAATGTTAGCCCAGTGAGGAAACATATTTGACAGGAACAGCAATGCGTTTCGCTGTAGGCGTAGAGTAGCATTTAACTCTATAATTAATGCGGATTTTAACGGGAAACTGCATTGCACTCTGCAATGTTCGTCAATAAGCTTCCATACAAAAATGAGAGAGAAAATCCGTAATAGTGGGTAATAAACACGATAGTTCGATACCATAAGAAAGAACGCGTGATAGAAATTGTTTTGCAGCACACGTTGTAAACATTCAAGCGCTCGAAAATCCCTTTCTGCTCTTCTTTGTGAATATTTGCAACGTCGGATATACGGTTAGATTGCTTTTTTGTTCTTCTTGTTCCGTGCACTGTGTATTGTATGCTAAATGATCATTGTTGCATGAACGAAAACGAACATTTTCGGGAATGCTTTATCAGTATAAACCCACTTGGGTGTTTAGAGCGTTCGTGCACATTTCAAATAGAGCGGGTGACCGTGTGTACTGTCTTTTGCAGCCGCCGTGTTGAATTGCTAAATAACGAACTGCCACGCAAAATGTGCTTCCCGTTCTACGTGCGACGCTGTTGCTAACCTGTTCGCTCGAAACGTTGGAATTACGAACATCTGCGTCCATCTTTCTCGCTCGATCTGTACGCGAAACCAACGCAGCAGCGCACACAACAGCAGCTTGCAAAGTGACAGCGCACGGTTTGATAAAGAAACGAATTTACACACAGCAGGGAGAATTCGAGTCAACTGTGCATGAACCGACAGTTGCTTTAACACACGCACGACATCCCCCCCATTTTGTGTTTCTAAAAAGAAATAAAAAACACGCGGAAAAGAAAAAAAGTACAGATTGGACATCGCGCCGTTGTGTCCACAATTGTGGCACGAAATGAAAGGCCGGGGCCGAGGCTCATGGGATCCTGAACTGAGGACTGCGCCCACACACCGGGCCCGTCGAATGACCCTGCGATTTCCCCATTATTTTAACAAATGTTTCCTCTCTCTCTTCCCTTCGCGTAGGCATGAACCGCACTCACGGGGCGGCATCAGCGTGGTAACATACATACGTCACAGAGCGAGCTATAGGTCTTTGTACGATCACAGGCGTGTTATTGCTGTGCAGGGGACTGGCGCGGGCAGCGGAACAAAAATGTACCAAAGAAAAGCTCCGCTGACCGTTAATTATCCGAGCGGCCTACGCAGACGAACATCATAATTAAAGAAAGGGCCGAGAACGGCCGACTCGTGAAAGAAGACATAGAGAGAAGACGAGGGGACAACCTCGTCTGCGCAGGGTTTGGCCCGCGATCGACTGGCGGCGAGCAAAGAAGCCACGATTGAGCAATAAAAAAGAAAATAGTAAAAATAATAGACGCAGGTCCCAGAACAGCGCGCGCGAAGGTTAAAAAAAGCCGCAGCACCGGCTCGATTTTTCTTTCTTTTCTTTTTTAACGCCGCGCCGCCCGAGTCTATCTCGAATGACGTGTGGGCGTATGCCATTTCGAGACCGGCGTGTGCAAGGCAAAAAAAAAAAAAATGCAGAAAGAAAAGGGGAACTTCCGAAAGCCAAGGCGTGATCAGGTAAATGAAAGAACGGCACACGCTATGCTGCGGCCGCGGTAGGTTGATGGCCCCGATATGACCTCGTTCTGGAAAGCCGAAGGACCGGCGCAGCAGGAGCGCCGGCTTCGAAGCGAAACAAAGGAACACGCCAGTCGCCGCCGTGTCACACAAGAGCAAGTGGGTCTCTAAGCGACCCCGTTTCGAGCAACTTCTAAACCACAACGTTTTCTTTTTTTGTGTGTGTGTTCTGGTTTTCCGGCAATTCGGCATTATATCCGCACGCTTTGCAAAACTTCCATCACGCGCAGCGCCGTCGTCTGTTAGCAGCCGAAGTTGCAGAAGTGTGGCTGTCGTCGCCCGCGTCGGAACTGTAGTTGTCTGCAAAACGTGACGTCGGGAGACCGTCAAAGTATTCTACATAATGTTACCGAAGTTGCACACTGTGCAGTTATTGCGCGCCATCTGGATTGGGTGGCACGTCAAAAACCTCGCTGTTCACATTTACGCACAACAAGTTAACGTTGCAAGCTTGCCAGACGGCACACTTTCGATCCCGCAGTTTTCGTCTGGTGCAGCAAAAGTTGCAAACCTTCGTCTGCTCACATCGCTCGTCGATGTGCATCGTATGTCTGCACGGACATTCGGAGGAAATGCGCTACAGTACACTATTTTTCTTTTCTTTTTTTTCTTCCTCGCGCACGAGGCAAGATATTTAGTAAGCATAGCGTAAGCAGTGAACACTTCACCACGGCAGTGAGCCGAATCAAGGCTTCATCTTGTCGTTTGCACCAACCAACGGCCAATCTTTCAAGCGCGCATCCCCCCCCCCCCCCCCCCCCCGTAACTCTGGAGAGATGAGGTCTCTGACCTCGGCTCCAGCCAGTTTCGGTATGTGCCGCGTTGACAAGCCTCTCAACATCTTCGCTTCGAGCGGTCCACAAGCAAACGCACGCGATAACGTCTAGCTGCCTCTCTTTTCTTTTTTCTCGGTTCGAGGCGTCGTCGAAGAGGAAATATCCAACCACGAAGAAAAATAGTCCAGCGGCTCGGCCGTCATTCGTCGTAATGAAAGAGACGGGGACGGGTTTTTCCTTCAACGTTACGGCGAAAACTCGCACGCCGTCCCGGAATTCCCCGAAAAACAAGAGGCTCCTTTCCTCGGAATCAACCGCCTGCGATCGTGACTGAACGTAAACGCAGAGCGCTTTAAACATAACGCAAATCGCAACAGCAGCCGGGGCAAAACAGGCCCCAGGCGACGCTGCAGCGGCTAGGCTTAGCGTCGAGTTCGGCCCCGAAACCGACCGGCAGTTGCGCAAAGGCCGAACCGAGGCGTGCGCAGCCGTCGCGTTGCCGGCAGCTGGTGCTTCTCATCAGAACCGCGAAGCGTTATCGACGTCGATGCGAGCTGTTTCCAATTCAAACACCTCCTGCTAACGTGTTCCGAGTTTGTAAAGCGGTCGTCAAACCCGGGGTCAGGTTGCGTGCGAACGAACAAGAGATGAGGGGAGTGCCGATGTTCGAGCGCGCGGCCCCGAACCGACAGAACGAGCTTAGGAGCCCGGGGCTCTTAAGGAAAGAACCTTCAAACTCACCCATGATGGTGACTGAGGCAGCGAGCAACAGTCCGTGGTGGAATCCAGAGTTACCGCGGTGCCTGTTGGACCGCTCCGTTCGCACGACACATGCCAGTATCCACAGCAGCCGAAGGTTGGTCGAAGGCCCGCTGACGGCTAGGACGTATGGCGGCCTTGCCTCGTCCTTTCCAATCGATAATCCAGGGTCGTCAGTTTTGCCGAACAAATTAAAGAAAAGAAAAAAAGGAAGGGATTTAAACGCCACAAGTGCTTCGCGATTTGGACCCCTCCACGGGAAAGCCGAAAATCCTCCACCTCTCTCTCTCTCTCCTCAGTTGGGATGGTGCGCGCACAACACTTAACACGAGTTGATGCAAAAATGAAACCGCACCGATGGCACCGAACGACGGGTGGGTCGTTGCCGCACGAGAAGAGGGAACAGGCCGGAGGTCGCCGACGAGCAAGTAGTGTGGTGCGTGATTCTCAGTGGCGACTTGCGGAGCCCGGGCACTGCGCCTACCGCTCAGCTCAAGCGTTCAAACGACGACTTCGGCCGAAGCCGACCCGACGCCGGTCTGGGCCTCTCGCTGGGAACACCCTCCTCGCCAGCAACGCCGCCCTCGCCGACGCTTCGACCTCGCCGAGCGCACAGGCCTCAGGCCGCGCTCCGAACTGCACCGCCGCCGGTTTCTTCTACTGGGAATCCATCCGGAGAGCGCTTTCCAGGAACCAAGCTAGGAGGCGCTTCCCTTCCCCCCTCCTGCAGCTCCTCCTCTCTATCAATACGCGCGCCGTTCTCTCTCTCTCTCTCGCTTCTTTCTGTTCTCTGGCCTTCTGATGCCGCTCTTCATTTTTTCTTTTTGCAACGACGCCGCTACCGCTAAATTCGAGCAGCGTTGTAAGATCCACTAGTTAGGAGTCAGCCAATCAACAGGGCAAGAAACACACCGATGCCACGCGTTTCTTCCGCGGGATCGACATCGATGCAGCGCGTCGTCTGCTACCGATGAGGAGAGCAGACGACGGGGCGGACGCAGTAGACGGTGCTCCAACAAAGTGCGCGCGTAGTCAGCCCTAATTCGAAAAGTTTGAGAAGAACAGAAAACAACAAAATGGGGAGTTTATTGATATACACTGGCGCAGTGCGAAGCTACACTCGCTAGGCAGACGTCAACGCAAGAAGCACCGCCGAACACGCGGAACTACTTTCCGCTGCGCACCGACTGACTGCGCGCACCTCGTAGTTCGTGCAAGCGCTGCTGCATGGTTTTATGCTGAGACGGCTTCACTTTTCTCCTCGCCGTTACGGGGAACGAACCGGTAAGAAGAGAGCCTTGCCACGGGCGAAGAGGAGGAGGGCAGGCGGCGAAGGAGGTCGCCAGCAGCAGCAGCACATCACTGCTATTTTCATTCCAACTCGCCGCTGCTTCTTTCCTTTTATTTCTCGCTGTGTTTACTTCCCAGAAAAACGTATTCGACGCCGCGGGCTTCGGAGAGGGCGGTAAATAAAAACGCGCTCGCCGCCGCGTTCCTGTAAAGAGAAGGAAGGCACAAAGAGAGAGAGACAAAAGAAAGATAATAAACTCTTCTGCTATCTCGCTATCTCAAAGCCAAGCAAGAAACAAAAGAAAGAGCCTCCTCCTTCTCTGGACATTCGGGGAAGGAAAGACCGCCGGGAGGGAGCTTTCGGCAGGCATGTTAAGAAAGGATGAAAAGAGACGAAACAAAGGGAGCGAGCTATCTTTTTCATTGTTGTTTACTTGGTTGTGACGTCACTGATTCGTCACGGGGGTTGCGCGCTTCCATTTATCGATTTAGAAGCGCGCGATGTGACGTCACGGGCGGTCAGCCGCTCTGGTTGGTGGATTCGGTAGCCACCGTGTCGTCTGCTGCTCCTGAACGCGGAGTTTCGTCTGCTCACGCCCAAACCCTCCCATCCGCAACGTTTTCATCTGCAGCAGGGCACGCGTTCTACTGTCGCTCGTTACCTGCCCAGCACTGAAGCGCAAACGCCTGTGATAGAAACACCGAGCGTCCCCCCCCCCTTTTTTCCCCCTTTGAGCTAACCATTCACAATTACCTCCAAGAGCGGTTCGGAGGGGACACCCGCGGTGTGACCGCTCCTTATGCTGTTCACTTTTACCGACGCCCTAACCCACCGGTCACATTCATTCGCGCTTGTTACCTGTCATGAAAAAAAGCGATTTTTCACGGTGGGACAAACGGGTTGGTTCCCGTTCCTGCTCGGCACCATCGGGGCCTGTGAGGTGAGTGTGTGTTAGAGGGAACGGGGCGAGGGTGGACTCTGCAGTGCAAGCTTTCGACCATTCTTAAACAAGGGTGAAAAAAGGAAAAGAAAAACATGAAGCCGCGGTAGACAGCAAGGTTGCAGAAAGGTACAGCGCGGTACGAGAATTCGTTCGGTGCCAGAGCCTTCTCCTGCCGAGAAAGTTGCAAATGAACGGTTGTAAGAGACTTCCTTCTCGTTCTCTTTTTTTTTTCCTTTATTTCTTTTCAGTCCATTCAGTGCGAGCTTTTGTGAGCCCTGTGAGGAAATAAACTCGCACAAATCCACGACCGACGCGCACGGCTCCCGTCTGGACTCCTTTTGTGCATCGCTCAAAGGAATGAGGCACGTGGTCGGGCCGGCCGCGAAGGTGTGTACTAGGACGGCGGGGAATGCGGCTATCTGGCCGCGGTACTGGCAGCGCTTTTACCGAGCAGGAAATGCATCAAAGAAAGAGGACATGGAGAAAAAGAGGAAAAGAAAACTTGACCCTGTACTTATACTGTGCCGTGCATCCTTTCAAAGGCTTCTCTGCCGCGCCCCTCCCATAAGCCGTGACTCTGCCCCTCTCCCTCAACGAGATCACGGGGGTCAATGCTCCGGAGAGCGCAGCCCCGATCTCCCGGTCTCATGGCGGTGGGCGAGATTTTTATTGATCTTTAAATCAATCAGTCTCCATGCCTGTCGGCGTCTCGGATAACGTCGGCCGCGGGAAGATGTCCTACAATAAAAAAGAAGTAAAAAACAAGAAAGGGTCCGGGAGTAACAGTAAGGGCATAGCTGTTTCGCGGAACAATGTCGCCGCCGCCTGCCGTCTGCTAAACTTAGAGCACGTGCGCAACACAGATTTTGATGAACGCCGTCTGCAAGCCGCGGTTCCAGTATCGCCGTCGTCTGCTGCTCAGAAGAGAGAAATGAGCGGCGCGTTGCCGAACCAGACGCTGCTCGTTTAGCCGACGATTTTGATGGCATTGCCCTGTAGGCACTGCGTATACCCCAGAAGAAAAACTGAACAGAATGAAGACCAAAAGAACATTCGGTACCAAATGGCAGATCGTGCGGCAAGGCTTTGATGCATAGCTTTGGTGAGCGCCGTCTTCAAGCAGCGGCTCCAGTATCGCCGTCCTCTGGTACTTAGAAATGACCGTAAAAACAAGTTGACACTAAAAACATGTAGGCATCGTGCACCCCAGATCAAAAACAAAATGAAAACCTGCGGAGAGATCGCAATTAACATACTGTGATAATTTTTAGAAACAGAAGATCGTGTGTGCAACAAGGCTTTGATGAGCACCATATGCAAGAAGCGGCTCTCTAGAATCGCCGAAGTGGCGCGCTGTGAAGCAGACGATCTAGATCTCACGTACTCATTTGCGGTCGTCGTATATCCCCAAAAAATCTAAAGGGAACGAAGACCAAATAGCACTCGTAAAGTATCAGTTTTAGAAACAGTAAGCACGTGCGTGCTAATCCAAAGACTATAGTAACTCTAATCTGGTTTACGTAAACTTTTGCAGGTTCAAGCTTAGAGTACTACACATGTTATTACACGACGCCTGACGCTGCAGTTACATACACATTCATTCCACAAATTTTCATCCGATCGATGTTACATTTACACCTCACGCAATGTAACCGCAACGTCAAAATCTGCGCGACTGTAACTACCACGCTATATGTTTTGCAATGGAGCTGCTGTCTTCTAAGAATAAAAAAAAAAATTGTGGTTTGAGGAGTTCACGAAAAAATATTGCTCACACCAGTCCGCTTGAAGTTGACCTCTACAAACTCAGAAAATGTCATTGTGCGAGTTTGACTGTCGTTTCGCGCATGTGTCTAAATAACAGGCTGTCGTAGTAGTCTAAAGACCGAAATCCACGCTATTCTCTGAATACTCGGGTTCTTCCGACAGCCGCATTCTGCTGAAGACGTCAGTGCGCAGTGCTCTGCCGGAAACAAGAAGAAACTTGCCAGGAAGAACAGAATGCCAACAGCAGAACACTCGAAGAAAAGCAAAGGGGACAGCAGCTGCAGATGCAGAAGACGAATTCGGGCAGAAGTGACCACGGGCGCGGGGATCGTCTGCTCTATGGGAAGGACAGACAGCAACAGACGACCCGCGAACTCGTCGCCTGCTTCAGCAGAGGCAACAGGCTCTTCACCCTCCTTATCCTGGCCGCATTTCCGCGACAAGTTCACGGGTAAACCGACGCAGGTTTTCAAAAAAAGGCTGACAATGTAAGCGCGGCGGGCAGCGACAAGGATTTGAGAAAACCACCCGCAGGTTCACCATAGGCGGCAACGCACAACCGCCCCGCCGTCGTCAAAGCTCTCCCAGCTTTCCCCCGAACGCTGCTTTGCGCGGCGCCCTTTTCCCGCGTCTCACTGCGTTCCACGTTCTTCGAACAAGCATTGACTATGAACTGGTGACCGATTTCCGCGGAAAGTCCATAAAAATGGCCTCCTGTGTCGCTATTGTCCAAGCAGGGAGTCACGGTTTCGCTCAAAAGCCAAAACCCCCCTCTGTTTTCTTTCTTTTTTTTTTTTCTTCTTTGCGAGTGTGTGATTCTTTCGGCTCTAAAGACTGTGGATGGCCATTCGCTGCAAAAAAGGGACAGGCGCACCCATTATGCTGTGTTTTTACCTGCTCGCTTCGCGTACGTAGTGTCAAGAGGTGCTTCGGACGGCGGCAGCCTTGACAAGACGAGAGCGTTGTCAAGAACACGGAATTACATACCCGGAAAGCTCGTCACCTTTTGTATGTACGACCGCCTGCCTTCGCTTTGAAGGCTTCAGGCGTACAGGACCACGTGGTCTGACTAGGAACAACCAATTCGTGTCGTTACAAGCAAGAATGCTTTCCGGAATTTCAACCAGAATTGTAAGTGACCACAATAAATAAAGAACGTGACATTCTTGCGCCGTTTGACTTTAAATGACGTTTAACTAGAGCATTTTCTCACGACAGGAAGTGAAACAAAAAAAGAACATAGTCGACGTTAATAAAGAGCACGCGATTCGGAACTCTGCGAGAAGTCTGAATCGGTCTATCAGATAGCACTAGCGCTGGAGGCGACATCTTGCTCTACTGCGATGAACTGTAAAAAATTAGAAACGTTATCGCGTTTCACCATCTCGTACCCGAAAGTAACAAAGCATACGAAATTCATTATGATACTTATGTCGTCGCAAGATGTAACTACTAAAGCTGTTGCAAGCCACCGTCATCATCATTCATCGCTTCCGTATATTCTGGTACTCTGATTCGCGTCAACGCTGGTGCATACACGTGGGGCTAAAACTCACTAATTCGTTATATTCACCACCAAAAGCTACATGGACTGCTACATGACCTGCAAAAAGTGGCCGGTTACGTAACGGCTGCAAATTGCACCATAATACTATCAAGAGGACAACTACGTTATAGCCTACCACGTCGTATGCCTCCCCGGGTAGCACGTTTATTCAACGTTCTTTTCACGTTATACGTCAAACAGTAGTTCCATGGTTTTGAAACATGAGCGCACGGGTAGCCTTTCTAAACGGCTTCATGTCTAGATTTCTGAAGCTTGTCTTCTATCCTCGAAAAAAAAATTAGAAAATAATAGTAATATAAAACGTGGGATCACCACAGTTCATAATCAGCCCTTATTTCCGCCACAGGACAAAGGCCTATCCCAGCAATATCGGTCAATCCTTGACAGTTAGCAGACGCTAAGGTATACATCTACAGTAGCAGCCGTCGATTCCTTCTTCTACAAAAAAGAAAAAAGAATGTACTTACCGTTTCTGGCGTCACAGTTGTATATCTTTCCAGTGTATCCGTCCTCTTCCTCTTTGGCTAGCGCTCTTTTTTTACCTTCTCGTCGGTATACCCCAGTGACAGCATACACGTCAATGTGCGGTCCCAGATCTTACAAATATTTTCTCGCGTTTCGGTCGCTCTATCTTTTTTTTCTCTCAGGGAAAGTTCTAGACCCCTTCGGATTTTTTATTGGTTCCTTTAGAATGAACGATGAGCTATATGCAGACCGGATTCGACGCTGGCGAAATCTGTGACGTCACGGCGACGTCGCTCCTCTTCAGTGACGTATCCAAGAGGAGGTGGGGGGCGGGGGGGGCACCTTGTTTTCAGGAACCGCATGCACACCATCTTTCCGGAACCGAAAACTTGCACACCATGCAAAGTTTTCCGGAAACGTATGACAGCTTTTTTTTTTTTTTTCTTAGAAAACGATTCTCTAATAAGAACCCCAAAAAACATGCTTGAGACCAGAATCATCTGAACGACGATTCTGGTCGCTTAGCACAGGATGGATATTGAAGAGACAATGAAAAATCACGATGAGTGATATCTCTTTGTAGCGAGAAATCGGCGTCGAACGCATCAGGCGTTTACCGCAGGCAGCCCGCAATATCCTGCCCTTATCCACCATGTGGAAGTCAGCAAAGATAAAGTAAAAGTTCGCGGTATTTCTTGCTTTTCTCATTCTGAGAAGAAAAACAAAAAATGAGAAGAGTCCGCAGCAAACACGAAGATAGCAATATAAGTGCTGTACGCGGATTAGTGCAGCTTCCCACTTAGCACTATATAGAGTTTCGAGAAATATGTCCTCGATATCTGTGGCAAAATGTGTCGATGTTCCAGTAGGCACTTATCGGAACTCTGTTGTCCCACAGTGTTGATAGCGTCGTGTGACTTTTGACGGCCTGTTGAATTTAGCCGCAGACTTTTGACTATTTGTTTCTCAAATCTGGCTGTAAGCACATGATTTCCACTATATAACAGATACTTTTTTAGAATAAAATGGGGTCAACCGAGGGGCCCGATTTTTGTTAGTCATATAAGAAGCCAACAAACACTGACACCAAGGACAACATAGGGGAAATTACTTGTGCTGAATAACTGATATAAAGAAACGATAAATTAATGGAAATGAAAGTGGATAAAAAAACGACTTGCCGCAGGTGGGGAACGATCCCTCAACTTTCGCATATATACTTTTTAGAATGTGATCTATGTTTTTTTTTTTTTTAATTTAGAATGCCATTATGGTGTTAAGAGGAAGCTTTAGCTCGGGCCCAACTCCGGCGCGGCCTATTCAAATACATGTCAAACGCAAAAACGCTTTTCTGAGATAACCGCTGGACAGATTTTGATGAAATGTGTTGCATTTGAGAGAGAAAGTTAAGTTCTAGTGACTGTTGGAAGCGGAATTTCGATTTAGGGCCTGAATTTTGTTAAAACGGTTTTCAAATATTCGGCCGTTTGAAAAAAATAAAAGCACGAAGTTTACAAATTCATAGCTCTGCATCAAGAACAAATATCGCGGTTCTGTAAACGGCATCCATTAGATAATTCAGAACGGACAAATTCGATATGTCATTTTACATCTTACATGAATTTGTTACGTTGGTTACAAGGGTTCTGCAAAAGCTGTATTTACATATTACATTTTTATATTCATGTGTAACATATCAATTTTGTCCGCTTAGATGTACTATTAGATGCAATTCACATAATTGTATTATCGTTTTTCGTTAATGAGTTACAGAGTTGTAAACATGATAGTTTCATTTTTTTGCCAATTTTTAGTAACTATTGACGATCTAACTCAAAAATTAGAAACCAACAGTCACTAGATTTTAAGTCTTTCTTTTAAATGCACCAAACCTCGTTAGATTTCGTGCAGTGGTTGTCGAGAAAAACGAATTCTCATTTTACATGTATTTAGATTGGAGCACTCGAGCTAAAGCTTCCTCTTAAGTTCAAGGTATACGGTGCGGTACGTTTCTGCTATTTCTGAAAAATAAACACCATGAAATTTTGTCAAGCGGACAACTTACGCAAGCCGTGCAGAAGCAGAGCCGCATAAAAGTTCAACGCAGGGACTAGGCGACACTATATATGCAGGCGCCAACCCTTAGGAAATTCTGTCGCAAGAGCGAAATATCGTTAAAGAGCCCCAAATGGTCTAGATTTCCGCAGTCCGCCACTACGGCCTGCCTCATAGGCAGGAAGTGGTTTTGGCACGTAAAACCACCGTAAATAAAAAAAAATAAGAGCGAAATATCGGTGGCACATGTGGCGTTACCTTCTCTTCTGTGAAAAAAAATAAAATAAACATTTTATGCACGTCTTGTTGGAAGAAGAGAGGGGGGGGGAGGGCTGGAGAGAGAAATGAACTAGGCAGTACGTAACAGGGAGGGAAGTGCCGTCATTTATGCCTATCAACGGGCAAGGTGTATGTGCGGAAAGCGAGGTGTTCCGCTACCTTGCGACCTTAAATTAACTGCGCGCGCCGTCGTCTGTCACGTCGCACAGCTGCTGCACGGACGTCGTCTGCACAAAAAAAAAAAAAACAATGGCACTCATGTCGTCTGCTATATCCGGTCATTTGCTATTCTCTTTCGTCGCGAGCGGTTGAGTCGCAAATTATGATGGAGCGTAAATCAACGCGTCGAAGTTACGCCATTTTATTCCAATGTGCTGCAGACTAAACTGAAAAGAATGTTGAGGTGATAGAACCACTCTTTGTGCATTAGATATAAGCCAATACTCATAATTACAGAACGATCCCATTCCCTGCAGAGTATTATCTATGCGCGCTCCAGTTAATCACTCTGATTTTCAATTAAGAGCTCTCTCTCTCTCTCAGTTAGGCCTTTATTTAGTGCATAGTACGTGCGTAGAGTACCGTATATAATTCTATGACGTAATGCACTGACAATTTGTGCGATTTTCTTTTGTCCTATGTCCTTCTTTTTTTTTTCAGCTATGTGTTCACCATGCTCGAAGAAGTTCGCAACTGACGTGATGATCGTGACATGACTGCGGTGCCATGGCAGCCAACTCTAGGAATTTAGGCTTATATCCCTATATCTAAGGGTTCGGGGATTTTCAAAACATACCGAGAGCAGTTTCCAAGCACAGATTCACACACCTTGGAGCGCATGCTTTGTGAGTATCCATTTCGATTCCCACTAAAACATACCGAGAGCAGTTTCCAAGGACAGATTCACACACCTTGGAGCGCATGCTTTGTGAGTATCCATTTCGATTCCCACTAAAACATACCGAGAGCAGTTTCCAAGGACAGATTCACACACCTTGGAGCGCATGCTTTGTGAGTATCCATTTCGATTCCCACTAAAACATACCGAGAGCAGTTTCCAAGGACAGATTCACACACCTTGGAGCGCATGCTTTGTGAGTATCCATTTCGATTCCCACTAAAACATACCGAGAGCAGTTTCCAAGGACAGATTCACACACCTTGGAGCGCATGCTTTGTGAGTATCCATTTCGATTCCCACTAAAACATACCGAGAGCAGTTTCCAAGGACAGATTCACACACCTTGGAGCGCATGCTTTGTGAGTATCCATTTCGATTCTCACTAAAACATACCGAGAGCAGTTTCCAAGGACAGATTCACACACCTTGGAGCGTATGCTTTGTGAGTATCCATTTCGATTCCCACTAAAACATACCGAGAGCAGTTTCCAAGGACAGATTCACACACCTTGGAGCGTATGCTTTGTGAGTATCCATTTCGATTCCCACTAAAACATACCGAGAGCAGTTTCCAAGCACAGATTCACACACCTTGGAGCGTATGCTTTGTGAGTATCCATTTCGATTCCCACTATTTTGCCCTCCGTTGCCAGATGGATGACACTGCGACCAAAAACCCGGGTCACCCACTCGAGGTACGCGAAGGCTGTCATAAATCGAGAAGGGTTCATTACGCAATGCGGCCTCTGCGATTTGGCCATATATGTAAATAGCCAGCTTCGCGAGGAAGCGAAAATAGCCGGTGATTGGTTCGCATTTTCGCGTCACATTGTTGCGACGTCGGGGTCCGGGCGGCCGTTAAGTTTCCGTGGCTGTTGATCTGCCAGGTGCAGGGCGCTCGACAGGTCCGGCGCGACGTCCAAGAGATGAGAAAAAAAAAGGTTTATTTACAAATTTACACGGTGATGATTTGCAAGTACGAGCAGACTTTTCAACGCTCCACTTTTTAAGCGGTTCATTTCCCCCAATTTCTCTCGTCGAGGGAATTCAGGGTCCGTCGAACTTGTCTCGCAGTCTGCAAAATCCGACCCGTGGGGGATTTGATTTATTTTTATTTTATTTTTTTTATATTTATTTACATCATACTGCAGGCCGTGTTGCCCAAGAAGGAGGGGCAAGGTAACAAATAAAAAAATACGCGTACAAAAGGAAGAAGTGCAAAATATAAAGCTTAAATGAAACAATATAGCACAAAACCGCAATGTTACTTAGAGTCTGAATTGATTCAGGGGAGTTCAGATGATGGAAAGGGATGAGGTTCCATTTTTCTATAGTTCGAGGAAAGAAAGAAAATTTAAATAGGTTTGTCCTGGCAACGTAAGGGGAGAGAGCGAGGGGGTGGGAATGACGGGTTTTCCTGAATGCAGAAGTAGTTATGTATGGAGTAGGATCTAAAGAAAATTTACGGTTGATGAAGGAGTAAAGGAACTTCACGCGTATTATTTTTCGCCTCGTTTGAAGGGTTTGAAAACCATTTGTCCGCAGTAATTCAGTTATAGGCTCTTCTCGGCCGTATTTGGAAGAGAGAGAGAGAGAAAAAAAAAAGAACTCGCTCCACCTCTGGCGTCTGAGCTTCGACCCGCCCTCGATACAATACGGATGCAATCTAACGTGAAACGGCAAGGTCGACGCTTGTCCCACGAAGTCCTTCAGCCTAGGGCTCTTTGCAGCGATTAGCAGGTTGCACAAGGCAGACGACCCCTTCACAGTTTGGAGTCCCCAAGACTCGTCTCGTTCGTCGGCTCCAGGTCCATCGACCAGACGAACACGCGACTCGATCATTATGCCTCGTCAATCATCTTGACGTGACGTAAGTTTCGTCGCCAGCTTTTTGGCGTTGAAAAGACGATTCAGCCTGTGAATGGCCTTTCATGTCTGCAAGTTTGCCGGTGAAATATTCTTTGTCCAGAAGGCCCGAGAGGTACAACAGCATTCCATAGCTGCAGGTTTGCCGGTGAAACGTTCTTTGTCCAGAAGGCCCGACAGGTACAACAGCACTCCATAGCTGCAGGTTTGCCGGTGAAACGTTCTTTGTCCAGAAGGCCCGACAGGTACAGCAGCATTCCATAGCTGCAGGTTTGCCGGTGAAACGTTCTTTGTCCAGAAGGCCCGACAGGTACAGCAGCATTCCATAGCTGCAAGTTTGCCGGTGAAACATTCTTTGTTAAAAGGGCCGCCGGGCGCTACAGTGCTGAACGTCAATCGTATGCCAACGTATATCTTGTCGAACGCTGACGTTCGCGTTAATCTGTAGGTTTTATTAAATTATGGGGTTTAACGTGCCAAAACCACTTTCTGATTATGAGGCACGCCGTAGTGGAGGACTCCGGAAATTTCGGCCACCTGGGGTTCTTTAACATGCCCCTAAATCTAAGTACACGGGTGTTTTCGCACCTCGCCCCCATCGAAATGCGGCCGCCGTGGCCGGGATACGATCCCGCCACCTCGTGCTCAACAGCCCAACACCATAGCCACTGAGCAACCACGGCGGGTAAGGTTTTATTAGCTATAGGCATGAGGTGTAGAGGTTGGAAGCAGGCGCTTCTCGCCAGTTACATATGGGCTTTGTGAGTGACGTAAATTATTCGAAGAAACATTGGTCAACGTGAAAAAAAAAAAAAAAAGAGAACGAATGGCCTTTATATGTATGCTTTGTCCCGCGGGAAAGGAACATAAAAACTGATTTTAACCCATAACCGCTATCCAGATGCTAACGAAGAAATCTGTCAGCGGACTGGAATACGCGTCGTATAAGAAACTCAGGAAATTTGAAAGATTTTTGTGTTGGTGTCAAAGTGGTTTGTCATGCTAAAAAAAAATAGATGCAAGAAAGTATATGGGCTGTCAGAGCAGCGCTGCAGCGCGGTGGCGTAGCCAGAAATTTATTTCTGGGGGAAGGGGGCGGGGGCGGAAGTTGATCACTTTCTACGCAACGACGTGCAAAGTGATATCACGTGACTCGCGCGGTTGCCGCAGCCTATATGCGCAGCTTCCTGGTTGGCCGATTGAAACCTTTATAGTGGGGCTGTTGACAACGTTGTTTCATTCCCAAGGCATGCAGTTTAATTAGCTGCCCGCTCTTGCAGTAAGGCTTTTTTTTTTTTTTTTTTGACTGCTTGGTGCCAAATTGCAGGACGTATTTGACAGAAGCCCGCGGTAAGTCGGCAGCGACGTATACGTACGTGCTTGGCTGATAAATTCACTGAAAACGAAATATAACGTGGTGATCGTAAGAGTTGAGCAAGCAAGATGAACACAAGGCCTGTAGCACCTCGACGAGGGTGGCGATGTGGGCTTGTTGGTCGGTCGTCATTGAGAGGTATCTGTATAGCGCAGCAGAACAAGGACACAAGAAGAACCGAAGACGAAAGTATGACCGATCCCGGAAGTAAATTTTCGTTGTTGATATAGTTAGCGCTTGTCTTCGTCTTCGTTTCTCCCTGTGTCCTTGTTTTGTTGCGCTACACACATACCTGTAGCACATGCCCGGTTATGACACCAGTCGAACTACTCTGTGCAGGGACGTACGCGCACACGGCAGAAGCGCGGGTCGAGGTGAAAAAAAAAAACTATTAGCGGTTGAATATCTACCTATTATATGTAATAGACCGGCGATAAATCATTGTCCCGCCATAATTCTGCCGAAAGCATCTCTCCGCGATGAAGGCTGTGAACGGTATACTGTTGTTATTGCGGCAAAAGTGTGTACAGCTAGCACTTTTATGAAGGACCATGCGAACTGAATATGCAATGTCAAGTCATCAGGTTGCACGCTCGCTAAAAGAACTCGCTGCCGTATGCGCAACCGACTGCAGGATGTACACGCTACAGGTTCGTCCTCTTGCAGCCAATGCGGCCAGGCACACGCAACGCTTCACACATTCAGACACTCGGTATTAGGCGTGGCCGAACACTATGGGGATGCCGCCCCCTCTCGCAGGCGGTGTCACGTGATGTCGCCTTCTACGTCACGGAGATATTCCGGCAGTTGGCGCCACGGTATGTCTTCGAGGCCAATGAGGAACGAACAAGATGGCGCGCACTGTTTTGCCAGTCGCCTGTTCACGCTACGTTCAACTAAAATTAAAGCGCCGTAACTAAGCTTTGCTCTAGAACTTTGGTGTTATTCTATAGGCAAGCTTTACTCACTCTCGCTAACCTGCTGCGACTTGTCTGATGAGATGTTCGGACGGAACTTGAGATCACGGCTTTGCGATCCTCATCGCGCGTCGCATATCTTTATGTGATCTCACTTAGTCCGAAACAGGGCTTTACTTCCTATAGAAGCCCTCGTGAGTATTACGGCATCGGGCGTCTTGCTCAGGGTCGCATCCGTAATTTCGCAGTAAAAAAAATAATGGCTAGCAGCTTCGAGAGATTTCGAAACCCGGCCGTTTCTGAAGACGGCAGAGATGATTTCTTTTTTTTTTTTTTGTTAGGACTGGCTCTCCGCAGCAAGCAGAACGTGTCGCGACGGGGTAATGCGGTGAACCGCAGCTGGGCGACAGGCCACGGCCGTCTGCAGTGGCGAGTGATTGGACAATGATTTTCCATTTTTTTTTTTTGCCACCGTCGTGCTGGCCGCTTTATGCACGTAGAGAAGAAAGGAGACGCCAGAAACTCGCTTGGCCTTTGCACCGCTGGATGGATGGATGGGTGGATGTTAAGAGCGTTCCCCTTGGAATGGGGCGGCCAAGCTCTTGCTATTATACCGCCTAATGTCTTACCTAGGCTAAAAAATTAAAAATAAATAAAAAAGCCACGATGAATTCCCATAGCCAAATTTTCTGACCCCTTATTGTGAACTTTGTTTTCGTAGGTCTCCGTTTTTTGTTGTTTCCTTACTTTTCTTCCACCAATCTTACAATCGCCTCTTACTAATCTCTATTGCGGACATGTTTACTTTTCCACTGCTCTCGCTAACCCAAAGGCTTCAAGGAGGCCAGTGGTGCCTAAACCGACCGCTGGGCAGACGTCTTTACATTCTAATAAAACGTGCTCCATCGTTTCCTTAGCTTTACCGCAGCAATCACGTGCTTCTTCTTCGTTTTTATATCTCGCTTTATAGGTGCGTATTCTAAGGCATCCTGATCTCGCTTCGAAAAGTAACGAGCTTCCCTTTGAGTTATCATAAATAGTTTCTTTCCTGATTTCGTCTTTTCCCCTTAAGTAGTTACTCATGGCATGTTTATTTTTCATTGCCGCTACCCATGAGATTATTGACGAGCTGCTTATGAGCGCGTCGAAACGTGCACAATGTCCCCTGGAGTTCCCTGGGCGTCGCCACATTGGCCTCTTGACAGCTGTAATTATCCGTGGCCAAAAGCGTCGCAGAAATAGCAGCGCTTATACCTTTCTACTAACGTGCGTGTCCAGAGGGAAGCTATCGATGGAATGGTAGGTCAATAGCGCGTCTGTCTGAGCGTGTTAGCAGAGAGTGTTAGTAAGACACGACAAAAGACCTTGAAGCGCACAACGAGACCAGGACGGTGAAATAGGCAGGAGACACACGAGCGGTGGTAGGGAGGGGGACGGGGAGAACAAGCAGCTTCCATACAGTGTCCATACGGGGTGGAGGAGGATAAATAAAAGGCGACGCTATAGAAGGCAACGAAACGCTACTAGACACGACAGCCGGTTGCGGGGAAACTGGATAAGCTTAAGTTCAAGGTATACGGTACGATACGTCCCTGCTATTTCTGAAAAATAAACACCATGCAAAATATTTCAAGCGGACAACTTATGCAGGGCGCGCAGAAGCAGAGCCGCATTAATTAAAGCGCACCGCAGGGTCTAGGCGACACTACGGAAGCGGTCTATGTAAGGTCTATATGACTCGATTCGTGTAAGATTTCCATGTTAGCAGAGTACATGATTATCGAATTGTGTTATGCCGAGCCGAACGTTGCATTGCCGTGACGTTTTTCTCTCCCCCCCCCCCTTTTTTTTTTTGCAACTGTACGATGTGTGCCGGTCTTCTGTGCTTGCCTTTCGCTTTTCTGTGGTGTGTGATGCAAATTTGGATTTTGGAAATTCCCCACTATGTAATGCACCTAGGGTCCCTTGTGGTATGTAAATAAATAAATAAATAAACACTTCTGTGCCCGCCGCGGATTCTTTGCGGAGATGGCATTGCTCAGGGTCGCGGATTTGATCCCGACCGTTCCCTTTATATTTCTTGTGGCTTCAAATAGGATTGTCACGTTACGCTTCCTCCTAGTTTTTTCCTTACTCTTCGTCCGTGGCACATCCAAAACATGTCCCACTACTCGTGCACCGCTTTGGAAACCATTCGCCGGACATCCAACTTCGGATATCCTATCTAAGACGTCCCAATGATATTACGCCTGTACTTTAATTCATTCCCGACCCATAGGTGAATATAGTTGCTCACCTGGAGGCCCTTTCGTCCAGTTTCCTCGAGACAGAATTGCGCTTTCTCGTATGAATTCAAATTACAAGCCGGTGCTATCGTGTGTACAGCTCACGTGTATATACGTACATATCCTACTTTGCGAATTTTCTGGCGCAACTTACTTCGAAAACTTCAATCAATTCAAATACGACACTTTGCGCCTGGAGGAAAGCCTAGACGAATCAAGAAGCACACTGCACATTCGGACGCGTACCTGCAGACGTCATGTGTCTGTTCTCGCTGCGTAAGCGCCTTCTGCTTGTCGCGTCTGTCACACGACGTCAGCTGCGAATGGAATACGCGTTATAATTTATGGCAGACGCTGTATGAAGGTATGACCGCGCAATATACTCAGCATATCCCTCGCGCACAGTGCAAGCTATGTCCGCAGGACACGAAAATCTCGGCCGAACGATCGAGCGAGTGATATACATAGGATTCCACCGAAAGTAATTGCAGTCACTGGGTTCGCGCATTGAGATACTCGTAAGGCCTCTTCACGACCGCTGTTTTAAACGATCCGCCCGCTAATTCATTAATTTATTTGTTCGCGCAATGCTAAATATTAGAACTCCTACAAACAGCGCCATTCAGTTTGCGCGCTTCCACTGTGCCCACGGTCAACAAAGCAATCGACGCGCGCCGATACCAAAACACTCGAGTTGTGGAACAGGTGTCGCCACCTATTGAGGCGTTCTCGCATTTTTAGGCGTCCGGGTCGCAGCGGCAGCTTTAAACGTCGACTTCCAGCGCTACCACTCGCCGAGCTGCCTGTCGCGGTTACGTCGGACGCGTTACGGCGTTTCGGTTGTTATGGCAAGAAAACAGAAAACAAGAGATAAGGAATGTGTTGATGCAAAATACTGTGCGAAGGCTGCCTTTCTGGAACGTACCACTATCCTTCTCGGACCCGAATACAGCACGGGTGCTAACTCGCTTTTCCAATCGACTCTTGTTACAGAACAGTGTGCTGCAAACGCCGTTCAAAAATTAAATTAAAAAATGTAAAAAGAAACTTTTAAAGAAAACAGCTTTCGCTCACTCTTTTGCCCGCTTTCAGGGTCGGTGGGGACTTTGACCGCCGATACAAGGCGCTGAGGCAAAGGACACGCGTACAGTACACTGGCGTAACCGAGGGCGTGTTCGCCGCCTCCCGCCAACAGCAAATATATCAGATTAAAGAGAGAGAGAGAACAACTTTCGATGCGAACGCAGTTCTCAGGAACTTATGACTTCCAGAGGGACGGTAAAACAATTACTTCACCAAATTTCACCAAACGGGGTGTTGTCGGAGCTTCTGAAAACAGCCAATGGGCGACACTGCGAAGGCAGAACTCGGCTTCGTTATAGACATGCCTTCGTTACAGGGTCTGGTGAGCGTAAAGTATCGAGTTGTGCTTGCAAGCGAATATAGCCGCGCCTGCCAGGGCGTGCTCCCGCTAGCGTTGGAAACTACCATTTATAGGACAGAGCGCCACGGCATGAAACTGAAGCCATAAAATTGACGTGTATCGGCACCGTCTAAACGCGTCATGTAGTACGTATGAGACGCGTGCTGCAGCTAGGCTCCTCTCTCGCGCTTCCCCCTGGACACACCCGCATAACCAAAGTGTCACACACCCAGTTACCCCGAGTTAGTCGTATGGTTGGTCTCGAATCCGGGGTGCTACTTCGGGCATCGAAAAATTCCGCCCCTTTTCGAATTCGCAGTCTTCTCCGCTCTGAGCGATTGGCCCAGAGCATAACTAGAGGGCTGCCGCGGCCTCTCTAATTAGCTCAGAATGACGCCGTTACCAAACTTAAACAGCACCCCCGGTGCTTTCAGCATGGCAGCCCGATATGCTCGACCCATTAGACCATGGACTACCCAGTCACACAAGCTAGCGTGAAAGAGGTTACCCGAGACAAACGTACAGACATATAGATATATACCGCAAAGTGGGCGACGTACCCAAAGAACGCTAATCGCCCAATGCGTGATTATAGAGGATTTTAGTGCGTCCGGTATTTCGGGCAAGCGCGGGCGGTTTGCGGGTTGAACGGGGATCGTAAACGTGAGCGGCCAGATTGGTGGCGCCAGCTGGTGGTGCAAAGCTCAACCACACAAACACAAAGCCAATTACTATATTCTGCTTAGCTGCTGGTGTACATTTTCGACAGCGCTGCCGAAAATTTGCACCAGCAGCAAAGCAGGATATAGTGGGTTACTGCAATTTTTAACTCTGTGTTTGTCTGGTTGAACTTCTGCGCCACCAGGCGGCTGCACTGCTCCGGTCGCTCACGTTTACGCCAGCACACATCCGGCAATTACCGGCAATCCGCTCAAACCGCCCCCGTTTGCCGGAATAGCGGACGCGCTTAGAGAGAGAGAGGATGAAGAGGAAAGGCAGGGAGGTTAACCAGATATGAATCTCCGGTTTGCTACCCTACACTGGGGATGGGGGATAGGGGTTAGAAAGATGAGAGAGAGGAAAACGCAAAAAAAGGAAAAAAATAAAACAACAACACGTGGAGACACACACACAAAAGGCGTTCCAGTTAGACTCGTTCACACAGGCCGGTAGATCGCAAAAAGCACAATAGCACTTGCACGGCATTCTTCTGTGACGGTAGGTCCTTTCAATGTTGTAGAATTCTTTTTTCGGATAGCGCGCTTAAATTTTAGCATCTCTTACTGATGCCGCGCTTAGCGCACGCTCTTCCGTAAACGCAACGAGGACGATAAATTCGCAGGTTGCAATAAACGGCCGAAGCTGCGCAAGCTTATCGGGGAAAATGGTAGGCGACCCTAATCTTTTACCTAGGTGTCTCTTAGTGGCACTCGCACCTCGGCGTTCTTTAGGTTAAGCAAGCGGGCGAGGAGCGAGGGAGGGTGAAGAGAAAGCGCATGTTACGCGCCCTCTCTGGCGCTGACGTCTGAGCATGTAACGAGCGCGAGCGAGCAGGTGAGCGCCAGGAGAGGAGAAGCGAGGAGTGACGTCACATCCGCTGAGCTAGGCAGATGTTCAGTATATGCCAGGCAACTATTTTCCATTAAACAGCCGGTTAAATATCATGACACCTTCTTGTCCGTCACGTCATTAGCGACGCCATTACTTCCGCTTTCTACTTCCGGGCTTCCAGGAATTTCACCAAATTCGTGCTCACGTAGTCTACGATTCTGTGCTTCGGTAATTAGTGATTTCTAATCAAGTCTAAACAATTTAGTAACCAAACTTGTTACTAAACTTCTGCTCTGATGTCATATGTACAATGAAACCGGTGAATTTTGTACTGTGCTATTTTTTTGTTGCGATTTATTTTGAATTTCATCCCCCGGTTTTCTCAGGAGGTGAACCGGAAGTGCTGTGCAAGAAAAAAAAAGTGTTTCACTCAATGCTCGTGCCAACAAAAATATTTATTGCAGCTCTATACGCGTTTCCATTATGTGATATATTAGTACTGGCTGATGCGGACAGTCTGTCCTGTGCGTTGCGTGCAAACGGAGCGAAGTGTGGCGCGACTGCCTCGAGACTCGGGAAATAGTGAGAGGCAGCGCGTGGGAGCGATTCATAGCAGCTGCCGCATACAGACCTCCACTCATGGAACATTTTGTTTCCATATATGCCATCGGTGGCATCACCGGTGGACGACGCGTTACTATGACGCCATCCAGTAGCCATCGTCGCTGCAGACGTCTTGTGCGGCACTACGCTTTTCTTCTCACACTTTTGTCATACTCTCCTCCTTGGGTTCTCTTCGCTACCGCCCTCTTTCATCCCCCGCAACACTCCACGTTCGCTCTTTCATCCTTCGCTGTGCTTTTCCGCTCGGTTACAAGGGACGCCGACGCAGGAATGGGTACCCAAGAGCTGAGCTCTAAAAAGAAATGCAGGAAATGCTTAAAAAAGCTCCAGTGTACTACAACAGAGCACCCGAACAAGTGCGCATCGATTAAAATTAACCTACCGGGAACCAAACCCAGTGGGCCTTATACGCACTGGGCAGGGTCCGCCGAGCACGAAGTGGCATATTTGGCTGACCTTCCTTGAAAACAAGACAGCTTCCCAGATTTCGCTTCTGAAGACTGGCTGTGTGACGTCATGCTCCCTCCCAAGTTCTTTCCTCTCTCCTTGAGCCCATAAGGATAGGTACGCCCTTTCCGACTAGCCGTATTGGTCTGGCTCGAAGCACAAACATGGCAGAATTTGGCAGTGTCCAGAAAATGGCTGCAACTGCACTTGAAACTGTCTTGGTTTAGCTGTGACCAACTTTCTATTTGACTCACCTGCACAGACTGCATCTGCTGATCTCGTTCATTAGTGGCACATCATGAATGGGGAGACAGTGCCCCCCTTTTCAGAGAGATGTCTGCACATTTGTGCTCACATAATTGAACAGGCAGCAAGCAGCACTTTCTGCCACATTAGATTCGACCCCCCCACTCCCTATGGTGTAGTTATGTGCCATTCATATTACGCATGCTTATTTAGACATACCTGCGAGCTTTTTTTGATGCTAGCTTTTCGCCAGACTTTATGCTTTCAATTAGAATACATATGTGCTTCCTGCAGGGAACTGCCACAGTACTGTTTCGCACAATGTGGTCCGCTGGCCACAAGGGGTCTTCAAGTTAAAGGGTGCGTCCAGGAAAATAAGGTTATCCAGTCTATGGTCACACCTTTCATAATTCTATCAATAGACCAACTAAGATATCTGGTGTGGCATTTCTGACGACCTGTGTGAAACTGCCTTGTCTACATTGACTCAAGCCACAGTGTAAACTGCGTTTCCTTCATCAAGATCAAACCAGAGCTCGTGTTCACAACAAGCAACACTGCTTTGGTAATGGCCCGAATAGGTACGTTTTGGCTACAGCTATTTGTGTGTATGCGACAGCGCAAGCCTCTGACGCTCACCTACATGCCCAAGTGGCTCATATATGCGTAAAAGAGCCTGCAATGGTCAGGATGGGCAAGCTGGTAAAGTAAAATGCCTTGTTGCAATAAAAAAAAAAAAACATAGATACAAGCAAGAAATGCTTTTCTTCTGTTTCTTATCTACATCCGCATCTTCTTGCATTATGCGATACGGAAGCATGTGATGGTGCAAGTCTGGAAATGCCTGTTAGATTACGGCTCGCCAGGCAGGTTACAGAAATGTGCTCGGTTGTCATGGCAACCATGGTGACAAGCTAGTTCTGCACCTTGGTCACTCAGTCACCCACACTGTGTGTGAACATTACTTTGCCACACTAAATTGCAGTACTTCAATTCCTGTGGCTCAATGCTCTCACTTTACACTCACAATGAGTCAGGCACACGGTACAGCTTGGCTCCGACAAGCACTCGTGTATTTGTACAGAAGCATGACATAACATCGGCCTGTACACAGCTGTCAAAGTGAAAACAAACAAACAAGTACATATCGAAGTCAGCCGAGGACAAAACAAGTTGCCCGGCTGTGATGCTACAAAATATACAAGAATAATTCCAACAAGAGATGGGGCGAGGGAAGAAGGGCATGTGGAAAAGTTGCATCGAGAAATAGTGCATATAGTATCTTGGCAAGGACAGGAGGAGGCAACTAAACAGTGACCAACGAATGTGTCGGCAGCACGTCCAATGCATTAATTGAGCACGTTGCCCTCGGCGGTGGGACTGCAGACAGACCTACGTCAGAAGTTTATTTCTCACTGCTTTGTGAGCAAGTGACAGGCACCTTGTCTTCGAAGCCGAACTGCGTTCGGCGCTGCTTTCAAGGAAAGGCAGATACTGCTGAATGAGCAGACACTTTCAGCATCATTCGTACGGTTATCAAAATAGGCTTTCGCGTTTGTTTAGTGTATGTATTTCACATATCGCGCTAGCCCATTTTCCACCGGAAATAGGTGCTCCTCCAATGCGGCAGCAGCCAGACAAAACCAGCTCAGACTCAGCTCAGATCAACCATCCACACGAGGACTTTTCCCAACCAACCCACGAGCTACATTGGAACAACCCCAGTTCCAAGGCCATCAGATTGGAAAAGCTGCAACAATGCTGATCCTCACGTTTGAAAACTATTATAATCGGCAGGGAATGCTATCAGTACAAGTTGTGGGCAAGTGTGGCTTCCAACAATGCCTTCAAGGGCAGGAGTTGCTGGTGTTCCAAAATGACAAACACTTGGCAGTTAAATTTAGATTTCAGGCTTCCAAGATTGCTTGGTGCGCAGCGCTGTTTAAAAGAAAAGAGCCAAAGACAAAGCCTCAAATAGTCCTGGGCATCACTTCCACATATCATTCCTGTTCCCAGTCTGTTTGCAAAAATGAGATTCCAAACTGAGGCTAAGCTTTGAGTGCAGCTTGGCCAAACATAAAAGAGCCTTTCACTGTACTGTACTGCATTGCCCAGATGCAAGTCACACGAGCCAAACATCCACACAAGTACAATTCCGTCTTGAAATTTCAGAGAATCAACAGTGCGACACTATCACTTTAAGCATAGAGAGTACGGCAGCAGGCACCAATTCTACACATTTCGGTCAGCTCCCAGTAGACACATAAGATGCAGGTGCAGTGGCATTCGTCATTATCAACAGCAAAGTCCTGACGAACCATTTGAAAAAGTAGGCACAGAAAAAAAAATGCAGGTGCTACAGGAGTGGGAAGAATGGCACAAGCTCGTCAGTCTTGTTCCTCTAGTGTCTTGTGTTTTCTGCACCTATCTTCAAACCGGGAATCCTTATTCTCTTTGCCGTCTATTGTTCTAAGGCAAAGTTTTGCTTACTAGAGGCTTGACAGTCATTTGCCAAGTACTAAACTGAAATCCGATTATCAGCAGCAATGCCTTGCTTGCCGATTGCTCACCGATGACTTGCCGACTGCCAGTGCAACGACACGCAATTACCAATGGTAAAACCTTGATTAGTGACTGCTGGGTAATCACTTGGCGCCTACTAGTGTTGCAATGTCTGCAATGCCTTGCTTGCCGATTGCTCACCAATGACTTGCTGATTGCCAGTGCAACGAGACACAATTACCAATGGTAAAACCTTGCCTAGCGTCTGCTGGGTAATCGCTTGGCGCCTACTAGGGTTGCAATGTGCATTGTTATTAGTGGCAATGTCTTGCTTACCAACCGCTCCTAAATCGTGTCGACCGCCAGTGCTGCGACTTATTAATTGCAAAATGTTTACGGCTGCTTGCCAACATTTGTTGACGCCATTAGCGTTGCAACATATGCCATTCCTGGCAACAGTCTTGCTTGCCAACTACTCACCCATCATTTGCTGACAACCAGTGCTGTGATGTGTTATCATTAATGGCAAAGCCTTGCTTATCGACTGTTCGCCAATCATTTGCCAAGTGTTGCAATGCATGGATGTCAGTGGCAAAGTCTTGCTTCGTAACTGCTCACCGACCGTCTGTTTATCTACCAACTACCAGCATCGCAACAGGCATAATTATCAGTGGCATTCTTGCTTATTGATTGCTTGCCATCAGTGTGGCAAGATACATCATTCCTAGTGGCAAAGCATTTTTTATCCACCTGCTCATTAATCATTTGCTGACAAGTGCTGTGATGGGTTATTAATAACAAAGCTTTCCTTGCTAAATGCTTGCCCATCATTTGCCAAGTGTTGCGACACATGGCTATTAATGGCAGTCTTGCTTTGCAACTGCTCACCAATCCTACGAAACTACCAGCATTGCAACAGGTACAGTTACCTATTAAGAGCACAGCTCGGCCATCATCAGCTGTTAGAGTGCAGCATCAAAGCCTACCCAACAAAGCCAAACTGAACGACAGTGTGGTACAAATATGCACAAAGAACGACCCGTACATAAAAAAAGCACATGGGCACACTATCAAACATAACAAGAACTCTGCCCAACTGCATCTCTTTGGCGGCCCAACAAACAGGAAGGTGCGATGATGGGAACACAAACAGACACAATCTTTTGGCAGCACCAGGTTGCCAGCTGTGGTAAGGGCACGGAAGCATCTAGACTGCACGAGGCTTTCAGAAATGAAAAGAAAGAACGGACCACCAAGACTGCCAGGTTTCTCAGAACAGCCAGCAGACATGCATGAAAGGTTGCTTTGGCAAGGTGAAAATGATGCCTGTGCCAACAGCCAAATGGCTAGAAACCTTGTTTTCTTTCAAATGCGTGGCAGGAAACTTCAATTTTAGGAAGACCAAACAAGTGCACGAGACATTCACTATTGAAGCTGCAATTCATGGTAGCAGGCATCAAGAGCAATCTGCTCCATATAAATTTTTTTTTTCCAACCGAGATACAGGAAAGAGCCATGTGAACAAAACACTGACCGCTGCTTCATCTTCCAGCCGACATGCCAGAAACTTCTTACTGCTGTATAAAGTGCAAAAATCATACTTTCAATCGGTCCCATTTCCCCTCTCACAGGCACTAAAACCTATTCCAAACTGAATTAACCATGCACAAGTCCAGCGGGTCATGCCTGATCCGTGGCAACTATGCGGAACATATCTCTTGATGCACTTTTAACATAGCTTCCACTGACCTCAACGCAACTGTTTCACGCTGAACAAACGCATCTTCGTCATCATAGCTGGAGCATGCACCGCGCAGTCCCCGTTTTAGTTTGCAGGACACATTTTGGCCAAGTTTTTTTACGGTGCGGATGTCGTGCACCATACAACCAACATGCCAATGCTTGGTTACGCAACCTCAATAGCACATTTCACATGGATGTCCCATCACTTCTCAGTCTGTTTGCTGACCAATTACAAGCTCTTGCACATACATGCATACACGCACAAAGAAGTGCTCCATAGATAGAGACCACAGTTGCTCTCTTTATATATAACAAATGAAAACATTTTTTTTTGCACTCCTTCAGCTACTGCAGCCCCTTAACACAACCTGCACCAACATTACTGCAGCTGGCAACTCGTACATCTCAACCCTTTTCTTCACCAGCCGCAGGAAGCCATCAAAGTAGCTGCTACATGCTGCCTCATTCTTAAGCTGCTCTTAATGGCGGTTGCTAGTTCTCCCGCAGTATTTTGACGGCATTGGCGAGGCCTGCAAGTGGTGCACATGTCCAGTGTACTTTTCATGGTGTGTAACCAAATGGGGTGTCAAGTGAAACGGTCATTCCAAATTCCAAAGCATGGTGGAGGGCTTGTTTTGTCTGTAGATAACAGATGGCGCCACTGCTCCTTCTCGAATGCTTTTTTTTTTTTTTTGCGCCACAACAGGCAATTGCATGCACCTGGTCTATCCTTAAAGAAACAGGCAACGCAGCGAAACATAGTATTAAAATTTATGCACTGCTTTAAGCCGCAGCTGTGTTAATTCGACCTTGAACAAGCCATTGCTTTAGCTGGAAGAATCGTCTATACTTGGCCCTCCTATTTATGTAGTTACATTTAGAACTTTTCAGTGCAACTTCGCTGATTGAAATGAAAAACAAAAAGTAGCAAACTTCGGAAGAGGAGGGGGGGGCACTTTTTGTTGACCTACACGGTATTGCTAAGCTGTGCTACGTTCTCGCTGAGCAAGGCACATTGCAACCTCGACCACTACCTCCTAGTGGGCAGCTTTTTCCAGAGTTGTCCCATATTTATAGCAAGCTATTGAACATCTTGTTTCTCAATGGAATATAGCTTCAGGTAGTCGTTTTCTCTGATGCGGTCTGTCGTTTTACAGCTTCCCTCGCAATCCCCCCCCCCCCCCCCACCTTCTTACGGGGGTGTTAAAACATTTCTTCGACAATTCAGAGTGGCACCCTGCTAGACGCACCTGGCCTTTGACCTGTGCCCTTTGAGCAGGGCAAATGTGACATGCTCGCAGACGCAAGCCAGCACTTCGATGACATCCCGCTGCCGCAACAAGACACTACTCACACACCAACAAAATCCTACTCTCCTTCACAACAACAACAAATCTAAAAAATAAAAGGAAATATCAGACTCAGAGCAATAAACACAGCTCTATAAGTGAAACAGAAGCATGAAAAAGAAATGTAGTAAAGAGTGAGGAATAGTCTGTACAATGCTACGACACAAGCCGCGTAAAGAACCACAAAAAAACAGTGGCAAATCGTGACTTCCATCCACCACAAATTCAGTGCTTGCGAGGTGGGCCGGTGATGGCAGAGCCCGAAATCTCGCTTAGACGGCATGACAATTTGCTGGCTCTGGTGTCCAAACAGGCCCATCAAAGCTTTCTTTTTCTTTTTAAAAACGAGGTGACTGGATGCTCCTGTAACTTCTCTCTCAAGTGTGAACAGCAACACTCCATCTTCGAAAACTGCCAACTCGACTACTTATCAACTACTCGCCGATTATTCGTACAGTGTGACACCAGGTTGCACGTGGTTGCAACCATGGTACTCTCGGCACTTGTCGAGAGCCAAAGTCCAGCAAAAGAAGAACATTTGTTTGTTCGCTAATAAATCAGACAAAATGACAGCTAGCGACAAAATGTATAGGGGCTCCAGCTATCAAAGCAGGACACAAGGTTTGCGACCCTCGGTGAAATCAAGATCTTGCAACAACGCAACGAAAAGAAGTTTCTTTTCTCCTACAAAACTGGGCAAAATGCAAACTGGAATATGAACCCAGCGTTAAGGCAAGGAAAAAAAAAAAAAATGCGCACAATGACATATTGCAGCATCATTCCAGCTGAACCGGGTCGTAGCAAATGCCACATCGCAACCTATCTGCAACAGTCTTCTTATTGCCTCCATCTGATAACCAACACTGCTTGCAGTGGCCTTACTTTATCTTCAACTTTGGAAAAGCGTCACCCAAGATAACAATGGCATGTTTTTAAACGCGGTAGTGTGGCTACATTAAGAAATCTTTTAAACCTTGTACATGAGTTGGGACCGATACGTCCAGATAATTAAAAAAAAAGTTATCACTACAAATAGACCAAGAACACACAAGTGGGGCTACTACTACGTGGGGCCTGTTACTACATACGACATGTTTTGCATAACGTCGGACACTTTTTTTCTCCCCAATATCAATGCAGGAAGCGGTGGGCTTGCGTGAAGTGCCTCGATTTTTTTTTTTCTAGCGAAGCTTCGAAAAGGCAGCACAGTCGTTATACTTTCATTTGTTTGCACCCTTCCTCTTATTATAATACAGTCCCGCGTTTTGCGAGCTCCGGTCTACCTAGGGTTGCCCGACCACACGATCGAGCAGAAAAGAAAGGATGCTCCTTTCGTTGCACCTTTCCCACCATCATACCTACGATGTAAACTAAACTGCCTATCAAAAAGACAAAACAAATCAGAGGCTGGGTGGCAGCAATGACAGAAAAATAGAAACTCTCATGACACTGCCAACACTTCTCTCTCTTTCCAACTCTTATTTCAAGGTGCATATGTTTCACCTGGCTCAAGAAAAAAAAGACGAAAAGAAAAAGACCAGTCGCAGATGTTGCCGTCACACACTTCTTCGCGCTATGCTACCTCTGACAAGAGTCTGTGCGAGTCTGCTCGAGACCCACCCCAACCCCTTGAATCCAATCACCACCGGCGAGTTAACTTTGCATGCACAGCCAACATCGGTGTGACAATACATGTACTGTTGAGAGGCATGGACCGACCGTGAGCCACATAGAAGAAACCAGGCTTGCAGCGTGTGGCACGGTCATTTGGCAAGCGGTCAGAGGCTGCAGGACGAAGCAGCATTGTCGATCCCAGCACGCCTCGCCGAGTTTCCATCTGGACTCACTTCCGCCAAATGCTTCATGCCGCAGGGCTCTGCGAAAGATGCAAGAATGCCCGCGAGGGCTCCTGCCGGAATACTGTCCATCGATGCTGCGGTCTGCATCAACGCCGTCAAACCACCGAGCAGCTAGCAACGAAGTTGGAGTCCATCCTCAGTTCCTGGCTGTCTGCACGATGTCCACGCCCAATGGCAGCCAATGCGCAGTCTTGCGAAGGCGGTGGCCTTGCAAAGCAAAATGCCACGTCTGCGAAGTCGCTTACAACGTACGGCCTCCACAAACCAGTCTCGACGAAGACAAACCACCACCTCTGCAACACACTGCCATCACCACATCCATTTTTTTTTGCGACTGCACGACACTGTTTTGCAGCAGACGACGACAAGCGATGCTCAAGAGATCTTCCTTCCCGAAGGAGGGGTTTTTCTTATTTCATTTTTTTTTTTTTTGGCAGCGGGTTTTTGACTCTGCACAACTGCAGGGACTTGGTCTGAAGCAGGTGGGAGAAAAAGCCTGTGACGGCACACAGCGGCGGGGAATTTGTTGTTATTTTTTTGGCGCGCGGCGAGGGAGGAGAACTCAGATGAGGCGTGGCCGTTTGTGCGTCGGCGAGTCCATCACGACATCTCCGGGGCTCGCGCTTCCCGGAGCAGTCCGCTTGCGTGATTCAACGTGGCGCGCAAACTCCTCGGCGATGAAGCTGCTCAGGCTGGCCGCACTGCGGAACCCGGGCGGCGATACGCTGCCTCCGCTGTGGCCTCGGCCCGAACCCAGGGCTGCAAGAGAACAGGAACGGTGGTAATATGATGCTCACATATCAAGGCCAATGCATCGGCTACAAAACAATGAGACGGCAGCCATGGAATAACACATCTTCATTATATGTTTTGATGAACAGTAACACAGTAGTAATCCGAACTCATACCTGGAGCCAACAAATAAGCTACGAGACAATGCTCATGACAGCTGTGAATTACCATGCTCTCATGCACATAACCTGTCCTTGTGTACTGATGAAAAGAAACAGTTATAATCCAAGTTCACACCTGCGGTCAACAGATAGGCTATGAGCCAATATCTACGGGACACTGATGACAGCTGTGAATTACCACACTTTCACGTGTATAACCTGTCCTTGCATATGGTGACCAGAAACAGTGGCAATCAAAGTTCCCATCTGGAGTCAACGGACAAGGTATGAGACAAAAACTACAAGACCACAACAGAGACAGCTGCGAATCACCACATTTTCGTGCATACAACCTGCCACTCCATTTCGACCGATTTCCAAGTACCGTACTTTCCGGGCTATACTCTGCACCCGGTGTATAATCCGCAGGGGCCAACTGAGGCCTAAGATAGATTTTGTTTAGCTCGTCTGCAACTGGTAAACAGTAGGTAAGCAAATCAGCGCCTGGGCCCTTTATCTGACTGCATATGCTCTTAAGCTCTCTTGGTGTCATCACAACTGTTCTTGTACTTTGCACCTAATATGAAGTTGCATACTGAATGCGTTGCGCATTTCGAAACTTGGTTTTGCACAAGTACTCACAAATCTGAACACTGAAGAGCAGCCACCTGAAGTATCACAAGCAGCATTCACTTGCACATCACGGGCGGCCAGTATATAGGCTCGAAATATTGCTCATGCGAAGCGATGATCATAGCGGCGCTGATTTCTCTAAGTCACTAAGCCGGGGAAAGAATTTGCAGGCACAGTCTGGCCTCGTTACTTTCAGGTGCAGCTCTAATCTTTAAGAAATAAAGTCGTGTATAGCCTGCACCCATAGAAAGTCTGCACCCCTGTGAAATTTCAAACAGACGACAGTCCAGAAAATGTGGTAGGTGGGCTGTAGCATCACACAGCAACACTGATACTGTGGAAGATGCCGCAGTGGAGAACTATGGATGAATTCTGACCACGTGGGAAATTTCCAAGTTGTACGAAAAGCTAAATGTACACAGCCATTTTCTGCATTCAGCCCTCCATCGGAACGGGCTTGTGCATCGAACTCGCAACCTTGTGCTATAGCTGCAGAAAGCCACAGTAAGGGGACTGTCGTGCATATTACCCGCGCAGATAACCGCTTACAACAGCGTTCATAATCCTTATCAAAGCAAACCGACTGTCAGCAAAAACCACCAGAAACAGTTTACTTCTATGTCCAGCGAAGACCCGTTTCCCCTACTGCTCCCTTTTGAATCGCGATGCAGCTTCACGGCAACACAAATTTCCCCTTCACGTGTGGCTTCACTGCAATGTGAAGTGATTCGTCACAAAGTTGCACCTGAAGGCAGCTTTCCTACTCAGTTCTTAAATTATGAACTCTTTCTTTTCAGCGTGGACTACACGGCAGTGATGCAGAACTATTGATAGTACTATCAATAGCAGAATTACTATCAAACCATCAATGAAAAGCCCTCTCAATAATATCACCGACAGTACAGAAATGCATGACGTACGTGATGTAATCACTGCAACATCAACTTGGCAACGTTTTCCTGTTTATCCCAAGCCATGCAGACTGTGGTAACAATTGTAGCCGTCTATATACTTGCAGAGAACGCGTAACTGAGCACAGCAGACGGATACCCTCTGCATTATGGCAACAGAGTTTGCACATGGTACAGCTTTCCGTGCTGATGGTATAGGTAGCACCACAATGTTCACCAATACCTGGAGTTACAGCCACAAGCTAGGAACAGCTACCCCTTAGAATTCTGGAGGCAAAGCCAAAGCTCCACAATGCCACTCTCTGAAGTGGCTAGGAAGCATACTTGTGTGTTCCTGTGTTATAAGTAACACTAGGCCGCATGTTCTCAGCCGCCGGATAAACATAATTTCAAACGGGAGGAGTGGACTGAAGGACAAGAAAGCTGGATGTCCAACTGTCCAGTTAAAACAAGAAAACTGGTATAGATGTGTATAACTGCAGTGCCAGAAATTTTAATGAACTATAATCACTTACATGTTTAGATTTGAAAATAGAGAAGACAAACTATTTTGTTGGTATGGTGTAACGACAATTAATTTTGAATATGAATACAGTCAACTTCCGATAATTCCACCCAAACGGTACCTATAAAATTCGTCGACTTATGCGGCGATTCGAATTACACAAGATGCAGAAAAAAAAAACAGCAGGACACCGCTGATCCATTTGGCTGCATATTCGCCCGGGTGTAACACCCCCCCCCCCCCCCCCCCATATACGCACCCACTTTGTATGTGTCCAAAGTAGAATTCAAGGTGCACACAACATTTAGAGAGAAAAATTGGCAAGGGTCTAAAGTCCGCTTCTCTGCAACGCATTGTGATATGAGGTAAAGTATACGAACGCCGTGAAGGCAGTTTGGTTTGGTGTAGCTACCTGTACAAAGATATTACAGATAAGCCTCCCAAATTGGCTGGTTGCGCACCGCAATCTCAGACAGTGGCAAATTTCCTCGACCTTCAGGCTAAAGCGTAGGCTTAACAAGAACTGCTTCATCAGGTGTCTGCTACATAAGTTATGGTTTGGCTTGGAGTTGACACAGTGGCTCTTTTTCACATGGAAAGCTAAAATATTGCATTGCCAATGATATCAAGGGTGTTGCGACAACCTGACCGGCACGACCCTGTTCGCGGGTGACCTCCGCTCATTCAAAAACATTGTTATGCAACACTGTCCACGTAATAATTATATCATATTTTGTGATGCAAAAATATGAGTACACTTAACTACATAACACTACTTTGCAGTTGTGAAAGTGAGGTAGTAGTAGTAGTAGTAGCATTGCCTGCTTCGCATGAAATACAGTCAGTACTTGTGTGTGCATCGTCTGCTGTTCTACCTGTTCTAAAATGCTGTTTCTTCAATTACCCAAGTACTACACGCTAAGCAGCTGAAATCAGCACTCTGCAAAGCATGAATATTTTGCTGTGTAGCAACAAAACTTTGCTCTGTGTCGGTGAACTGAACTCACCACTAACAGTGCTGCATGCCTGCCAACCAGTGAACACCGAAATCCGTAAAAAAATCTCACAGATACAATAGCAGTAAGGGGGTGGGTCAGTTAGCATGAATTTTTATCCAAGTTGTCCCTGAGTCCACACCTTTCGTGGGATACACATGCACTTTACAAATGATGATTTGCCTTTTAGATGCAACACATAAGCAGCAGCCAACTTGGAACAGCACAAACTGACAGGCAAGACACAGTGACGCTTATCAGCGACTTTGCTGTTCTCAATTTGCCTTGCTTTAGCAACTTGTCCGAATCTAATTGCTCGTGTGGGGGTGCCCTAAGCACACCCTTCCCCCATTCCTCAAGCAATTAATATCTAGTGAGGAGCCGCGGGAGGCTGCCTTGCGCAGCTCGAGGCCCGACCTTCAGGAGGCCATCCTGGAGTGGGCTAAGAGGATAGAAGAGGCCTACTTCAAGTAGTTCCTCCCCCCACCCTCTATTCCGTTGCCCCCTTCCTGTAAGGAGGGATAAATAAAGTTTTTCATTATCAAAGCAGGTACCCCTCTAGAGTTTTTTTGCTACTGGAAGACTCCCCGTGGGTAAAGCCGGAGATCGAAATATTAAAGTTTCTGTGAACAGGATCTATTTGTCATAGAACTCAACAAACCATTCGAAAAAATCGCAGATGAGCCCACAATCCGCAAACATTATGAAAAAAAATTTGTGACAGTTGGCAGGTATGGCACCGGTAAGGAGAAAGGTGCAGCCCACCTGACGAGATGGCCAGCGCCTCGCGGAACGTGTCCAGGTCCACGTCGTCGGCCTCGTCCGCCCCCACGACGGCCGACCGCTCCCCGGCGGCAGCAGGGCTCAACCTAGACGGCGGCGCAGTGGCCGCCACGCGGGGCTCGAGGGAGAGGCGTGGCCGGGGCGAGGCCCAGCCATGGTAGTGGTGGTGGTGGTGGGGTGCCTTGCCGCACAGGAAGGCGAGCAGGTCCTCGCGCCGAATGTGGCGCTTGCGCTTCTTGGCCCACGCCAGCAGGTCCTTGGTGCGGCGCTGGTAGCCCGACTGGAAGCCCAGCTCGCTCACCCGCTTCTGGGCCTCCAGGCACTCTGCGCACAAGGCGGTCGATTGATCGACACGGGTCAAGATATGGGAACAGCAGATAATTGGCAGTTATACTCATTTCACGTCGTAATTTTTCGGTGACAATCGAGTCGATGGTCTTCGATATTCGCTTCAAAACTCTATTGACTTGAAGGAGTTTCATTGCTCGACAGCTGTTGAAACGCCAAACTTGACAGCTCTCGAAATCGTCATCTCACTGCATCCACGGTTAAATCAAGGTTTAACGGCATGCTAACAATACGAAAGTGGACAAAGACAGGCAAATCACACGAACACTGTCAGTGTACACATAATGTATAGCCAACAAGCACACGTCCTAACCCAACACAACGTGGAGAGTAGCAAACATGACCACCAAGCAGTTCCCTCCGAACAGGACCAAGAACAGATAAAACTTCACAAATTATCAGACAGCAGCATGCACCTCAGTGTTTGCACGAGTGTTTTAAGTATTTTCGATTCAGAAAAATAATCCTGAATTCATTAAATCAAGGCTTAACTGTATATACTAAAAGCACAGAAAGGTACAAAGACAGGGGAATTGCATGAACACTGTCGGTATATCTCCTTCAGGCACTACGCGCAAAATTGTACTCCAAGATAGTGTATCAAAACCACTGAATTAAGTAATGATATTTAGAGCTTATTGCATACAAGGACACTTCTGGCTGGACCAGTGCTGCAAGTTTGAACGATGCGTGTAAAGTGCCCTAACAAAACGACTTGGATGGTATACCTGGCTGGATGTTTGCTAACGGAGTCAGTATGTCGCCGTGCAGTAGGTTTCTGCCTTTCAATGATTTCCGCAATGTTTTACATCAGACATATTTTTCAAGAGCCTGAATAGGTTCTTAGTAGGCTACACACTATTTCATGTGTAGTAGGCTACACATGAAATAGTTGATGTTCTCATATCTTACGTTCCTGTACAGAGAACTGTCCACATTCTGTAAAGCTGACAAAATGCAAGGAAGAATTTAACACTGTTAGTCCATTAGCAGCTATGCTCTTTTCATGATTCTGAAGATGCAAGATATGTGGTGAAACTAAATTTTGTACGGACAGAATTACTTGGCACCTGAAGGGGAAATCCACAATGTATTACTAACAAGCACAGTTGTGATACTCTCTCAACATTTCTTTAATGTAGTGTGTTAGAGGAATTGCAAGTGTGACTACATAGCTGCCAACCCGAGAACTTTAAAATATATAAAATTTCCACAGACACAACCCCCAAGGGGAGCCAGGAAGGAACGAGTATAAAGATTTTTGTTTACTTTGCTACAAGTACACACTTCTTGCAGGGCCCATCATAAATTAATTAACGATAATTTACCTTTAGATGCTGTAGACAAGTAGCAACAAACTTGGAAGAGGAGAGACTGACGAGTAGCACATTGTTTTGAGGTTAAAAATGATTTTTTCGTGACTTTGCTGTTCATTTTGCCTGATGCAGGAATTATTTTAATAAGCTTGCTCGAAGCAGGTTTCCTTGTGGTGCGAGACTTCCAAGGACATTTTTGAGGACCAACAAGCGAAACGTTTTCTGGAACATGCTTTTTCGTAAAGTTTGATGACACATTAGTGAAATTGTAGCACGAGCCCAAATTCGTAAACTTTACGAAGAATTCGGGAAAGTTGGTAGGTATGCAGTGCCTCTCGCAAGAACCGAAAGGAAGAAATCTCAAGTGATTAGTCGGTGGCTCCATCTGGTGGCTAGAGAAAAATACCAGTGCACTGGCACTACGGCCTCAGAGCTGGTAGTTGGTAGCGACAACTGCGCACAGCGTGGTAGGCAACAGTACACAAGCGAAAGAAATGCCATGAAAAAAAAAGAAAGACGCTCAAATACGGCTTTTCACTTTCATGTGCATGTTTCTATATGTACGGGCCTGGAATTCATTGCGTCTGTGTTTGCTTTTTACTTGTCTTCCCCACTGTGCCCATTTGCCACCACACAATAGCAGCTGTGTCGGATGGCGAGTGAAGCTCAAAACATGAGGGACCTGTCCTTGCTTACTAGCTAACAGGAGCACTGTTGGCTGCATGGATTTATAGGCAGCACATTTAAACACACACACACGCATAGACAAAGTCCTTTAACATTTACATGCTGTAGTGCAACCACTGTTCTGAAAACTCGCCAAGTTTGTCGAGTCTTGGGCTGCTTTCAATGGAACCGAACTATTCTTTATCGACAAATGGTTAAGGGGCCAACTAGAGAGAAATAACACGAAGTTTAAGCTGATAAAGTATTCTTTCAAAACCACAGATTTGCTAATTTCACAGTAAGAGCTCGATTACTAGAAGATTAAATGGAAGCCGAAGTTAAAAATTTTTAAATTCTGTGCCACAGCCCCAGTGTGACACCACTAATTTCGAACTATCTTGTACTTAAGTTGTTATAGCAGTTAGCTTCTGAAACTTGTAAAGTTACATTTTTTTTTAGAATACATACAATGTAGTAGTCATTCTTTACCAATAAGAGTTAGTAGACTGGAGCAAATACCGCCAAAATCTATGACTGCACCGTAAGCTACTGCGGGAACTTAAAGGCATCATCACGACTTCTCTTTGGTAATTTTTTTCTTTCTTTTTCTGGCTTATCGAGCCTCCTCTCAAGGTAAAAGTTGCTTGTATTGTACAACAAAGTGTGTGGTGTTTAACGCAAACAAGCCGTTAAATGCTTAACTAACACTTTTGTAAGCTCTAGCTGAACCAAACGTCATGAGATGGCGCCACCAGCTCTGCTGCTCTAAGGCCCCGAGATAAAGTTTTGAAGTAGCCCCATTTTTCATCTAGCCGCCATGCTCATCATAGTGCTCTCCCACCATTGCCCGATCGGCTGAGTGCAGTGACATGGCATTTCAACCAGTTAGCAGTGGTGGCTATTCCTTTTCATTTGAAAATGTTCCAAAGCATAGTTTACACCAATTTACTACATATGAACAAGGATTTACTGCATGAAATGCAGTTTTGAAATGAGTACTAACAATAAATATAGTATGACACAGACTAAAAGCTATTTGTTCTAGCATGCTTGCTGAGAACTCTGGAACCTTCTTGTGGATACTAGCTGCGCTCAATTCAGGAGGCAGATTAGCGGAAGAGGGAAGCGGGAAAGGAGAATTGTGCTACCTTGAAGCATACCTAGGGGCCTTATGCTGCTCAAGTCCATGTCTCTGGTATTCCCTAAATGGTAATATGTCATATGGACCGGCTAAGACTGTTCGATGATGTACTGAACATAAACACGTTAAAATCTACGCAGTGGACTGCCCTTTAGTAAACTGCTGTTGCGTGCAACAGTTGAGTGATTCCTTTCTAAGCCACCAATATTTTTTTTGTCTAGAGCAAATTTGGTGCCCATTCACGCCACAGTTGCACATCACGATTTTGAATGACTGAGTGCAAAGCATGTTTCAAACAATGAAATTTCATACTGAGCGCTTTGGAGCTGCAGTAACCACACGGGCGAAGCTCACGTTCCAGTTTCACATACACCAATTGGGACTCGCAACTTTTGCACTTGCAAACACTTCGCAGAAGACCCGGGTACCATGGGCACTTTTGAACGGCTATGCTAGCCTATGACTCGATAGGCAAAGGCTCAAGTTGATAACGGTGCTCGCTCCCCACTTACTTTTCTCATCTTTCGTTTCGGCAAAGTCTAAGCTGTGGTGGGTCGCATCGGCAGATGGATGGGGAACGAGGGACAGGAGCTCCTGTGCTTGTCATTAAACCAACAAGCAGGGCCCACGAACGTGATGAGGTAAGACATGTTCTGTTATTTATGCTTTGTTAGACTGAATGATGACTAACAACAAATTAGCTTGTAAGCACTGCTGCTTTAGGCAGGCTAGTTGGTTCCTGCATTCATCACCCGTGTTAACAGCGCAAAATGTTTTGATTTTTCACTGGTAACTAATCACAAAACTTCCATTTCTGACCCCTATTTGTGTCTTGTGAGAATAAAAACACCTGCGCCTTTTGTCTATTGGCCAGCGCTTCATGTATTGCTAGCACAAGATGCTTTTCTGCTGGCAACGTGAACGCAGCGAAGGTTACTTTAAATTGAATGTTTGTTTTTTCTTTAGTTAAGTAGTGGCATATCTGGGTGGTCATTTGAGAGCCCTCTGACCATGCTACGAAGGTGGTGCAAAACAGCTTTAAAGCCATGTTACAAGCATAACCAGAGACGGAAGCAATGATCCCACTTCCTTATCAGTGGAGCTCGCTGATGCAAGCAGTAACGCTTTGTAGCAATTGCGTGACCTTCTAGCGCTGCCAGAGTACTCCGAAATGACCACCCGGATATGCCATAAATATGTCACCACATTTCAAGGTGAACAATGGCCCATGGCTTTCAGCTCAGAATGAAATTCCCCCTAATGGAAACAAGGCAGTTATGCAACAGCTGATGAAATTTTCGCCAGTGAAGCATGAATTTTAAAAGATGACGTTTCTTTTGAACTTCATTTCCGAGTCGTATCTGTTTCATGCGGCTGCAAGCATTGCCTCCGTGTAATGCGCATGCACGGCACATGACGTAATGGGGTCGAACCCAGAGAGTTTCTCGCTAGATTACCAATAGGGAAATCTGGTGCTGCTGCGCTGTGGTACGCATGGGAATGTCGGTGTATTGTAAACTTCACTGGAAGATGTAATATGCGTGAATGGAAACATTTTATGAAGATTTTACTTTGAGAATGCGTTATTTGTGTAGCCATATTCACGTTTTCGACAAGGCCTCTTACAACACCACCCAACACAAGCCTCGCAGACACATATACCGTCATTCCCTTGATGGCACAGCGCCTTTAAGGAAACTCCCATAGACGGTGGTGCCAGGTTTTCCTCTAGGTGTTATAGTGAGAAACTCTATGGTCCAACCCATAGAGTTTCTCACTATATTACCTAGAGGGAAATCTGGCGCTGCTGTGCTGTGGTATGCATGGGAATGCCGGTATATTGTGACTTCATAATGGCATCGTTCTCGGAGAGCCAGGACACCTTGAAGACTCGCCTGGCAAGCACCGTTCCGTCTGTCACAATGATCCATTTTCTACTAAAACAGCACATAAAAATCTGTTTTAGCTTTATTATTACACAAAAACATGGTTTGTTTAACTATTTGAACTTGTTATTGCATGTACAATTATATGATACGTAAGATGTATCGGCGGGCCGCTAAAGTTGAAGGACAGACAACAAGATTTGCGCTCGCTTTGAAACAGTTTGTCGTCTGTTCTTGCTTTTCATCGCTTGGTCATGCATTGTAGGTGAGTAAAGATGTAATATGCGGGAATGGACATATTTTATGAAGATTTTACTTTAAGAATGTGTTATTTGTGTAGCTGTATCCACGTTTTAGACGAAGCCTCTTACAACACCAGCCTCGCGGACACATATACCATCATTCCCATGACGGCACAGCGCCCCTTAGGAAACTCCCATAGACAGTGGCGCCAGATTTCCCTCTAGGTGTTAGAGTGAGAAACTATGCTGCAAGCACTGCCTCCGTGTCATGCGCATGCGCGGCACACGACGTAACGGGGTCGAACCCTTCCATTCTTTGGACGGGCTCGCTGACGCATGGCTCGTTCGAACCGATGCGATATGCGTGCGACACCCCGCGCTGGAGCCGCCACTGTGCACGTTTTCGCAGTTTTGAAATGCGTCGATATCACGACGTCGGCCACATGGCGTCGCGACAAGTTATTTCCCTGCACACAATTAGAAACGCTGATTTCGGAAAGGGAACAGCGGGAAACACCACATGCAAAACACGAGATAACGCGATCGAAGTCACGTTACACGATAAAAGCCTTTTTGAGATTACGCATTCAGGCCTCACCTTTGTAGAGATTGGTGACGCTCGAAGCAGCGTTTTGGAAGGGAACCCACAGTGACACTCCGTGCTGGCGATCTGCAGACGGCAATGAAAAAACTATTTCAGCGCCAACGCAGGACAGATGATTGTTCGTTTAAACACACAATAAAATCGACCTGTCTCACCGCGCGCGTTGGTACTTTTGCGAAGTGTTCGGTAGAGTAAACTTTCGGTCGAACGAGCACAAGACGGCGCTTGACGATGAAACGAACTCGGAAATGTGCGCCCCGATCCGAACGTGTCGGAAACGTGATATTTAATGCATGCCTTTTTCTTTTACAAGGCTCGTCGTCCCTGGAGACTTGGGCAACTCGCACGGATCTGCTTTTGCGAATTTCTTTTTAATTTTTAAGCCGCGATGGTACTATCCAGAGCTCGAGCGAACTGCGTTAAAGAGGCCCTCCGGAAATGAATAAACCATCGAAAACATCGCAGAGTGACGTCGTGGGAGATTAAAAATAAAATAAAGACGGCAGAGGCAAAAGAGACTATTCGTTCGTATTACACACCCTCCGCCAACACCCCTCTCCTCGTTTTCCTAGCAGCAGCAGCAGATCGTGCCCCTAAGCCTAGCGGTGCCTGGGTGTAGAGTATACATACGCGTACGGCACAGCGCAACCCTCCCACCGACGCCTTCGGCTGCGGGGTCGTCCAGCAATAAAGTCGTCACCGACCGACGAACAGCAGTAATAACACACCGCGCCCAGAACTTCAGACCGCTCGAAGCTCGGTAGAAGTATAGTACCTTTGTACAGCTGCGCTACGCAGGTAGCCGAGTTTTGAAAGAGGAGCCACAGCTTTTGAGACGATGTGTCGCGTTCGTTCTGAATCTGGCTCTCCAGATCGGGCGCCCGTTCGACTTCCTCGATGCACTGTCTCTCCCAATTGGTAATCCACGAGTCCAACTCGTCGGCTCGTTCTGCCATGGCTCTCTCTCTTTTCTTTTTCGAGGATGGTCGTTTGATGGGTTTCACCGCCGTCGCACCACTAACAACGACGAGGCTGCAGCCAAGGCGGCTGGTGGTGGCGCGTAGCAGGCGCCGTTTGATCACGAACGACGTCCGCTTCTTCGCACCTCCCCGATTGTGTCTTTTGTTTTCGAAATTTTTTCACGGACGAATCCCTCGGGCCGGGCCAGGCACAGGACAGTCTTCGGGGCGACTCACACGGCCGCGCAGCACTCTTTTCTTTTTTTGATTCACGATGCAATAGCACACACAAGGCAGTTGCCTTTCGGGAAGGCCACCAACAACTACGCACAGCGAACAGGCAGCGGAGAAGAACGAGCCAGTCGTTGGGCTCTGGCCGTTCTGAATGCAAAATGGCAGCCAGGGGGCGCCTAGCGACAGATTACGCAACTAACAAAACAATAAAACTGAAATTTACTGCCTACCACGCAAATTAATGACCAAAGTAGGCCATCCCTGAGGAAAATAGAGAACCGATACTCTTTAAAGGTGAACCTTTGCTAGAGAACATTCAATTTTCGCGCATGCGCTGATGGGAGGACAGAGTATTTATGAACGCAATCTTTATTTTAAGCACGCGCATATTGCAGCGAAAGTAATCGCAGCGAATTTCCTTCGCTCACGGTCACTCCGCAGTCGCGGTGTGTATGCGTGCGTGAAACATTTCGGAACAACTCGCTGTTGTTGCGCAGTTCAGGTTCGCGCATTCGCCCGTTCGTTATCTGTCATTTTGCCAGCTGGCTTTCGAAAAGAAAACTTGGCATTCAAACGACACACAGTCAAAGGAGATCTTGGCAGGCACGTCATCGCAGGGCCAGGCATATGCTGCGAAAGGAGCGCTTCACCCAACCTTCGACTTCGCGTTCGTTCTGCCCTGGCCCATTCTCACGATGTACGCAGCCCTTTGCAACGTTCTCACCGTAGTCGACGCGGAGGGAGCCGGCCCGGGAATAAGTAAGTTCAGTGGCGTCCCCATCACCACTATACACGGTATTTTTTTTTTCTCTCTCTCTCTGTCTCTTTACCCCCCCCCGTTTACGGGTCGCAACATACTTCCAGTGGGCTTATGTAAGCTTACCCAGCGTGCTCCGCGCCACTGCTCCCTCTGCTTTCCACCATCTTGTTTACTCTGATGTACCGTGCGGAGTCGGCTTGCGCAGCGCAGCCCCCAAGTACAGCAGTTTGTCGTTGGATGGTTTCCCCTGTCTGGGGGGCTGACACCAGCAGACATTGGGCGGATTGCGAGCAAGCACGTCAAAGTGACCGTGTCCGGCAAAAACTCCCTGGCGCCTGGCAAAGAACGCGCGAACAGCTCGGCCCGATCTAAACGAACGCGTGAAAGCAGCAGCTCTGCCGTCGAACTCACTATGAACAACGCTCTGAGCCCCAATGACAAAGACAACAATCACGCAGACCTCTCCGAGGCTATGGATACACAAGAAGGTGGTATGAGTTCTCCAAACTACCCTTTTATCTGTTCGTTTCCGTCGCCGAAAGTCGGCGTGCTGCGCCGCCGTGGTGTGTGTGTCTCTCTATTCAACTCCCGGGCTGCGCGACTACTTTCTCTAGCGCTGTGCTAGCGGTAGTGTGTGTTCGGGCAATTGCGGCGACGTCGAAAGTGATGACGGCTGCGCGAGCTCGTGGACGTGGAAAAAAGAGAGAGAAAAAAAAGATTAGCTCCGAACGCAACGTCGCCGTCGCATCCGTAGACGGCTTTTCTTTTGACGTATCATTGCCGGTTGCGCTGGCTCACTGCCGGGACCCTTAGGCCTAGGTTAGGCCTAAGTTGTCACCGATTTCGCCGGGGAAGACCCCGTGTCGTGAAACGGGCCGGCGAGGTGCCGTTATGCGAGCGCGTCGGGATCGGGACCCGGCAAAAAGCTGGGACGACCGCGCCTACGTTACGGCGTTCGTCAGTGATACGACGGCGATGATGAAAAGTGTGCGACATCGCGGTTCGTCTTATTTTTGCGGTCGGTTTTCTTTTTTCTTCAACTGGCGGCCGCCGCTTCGTTGGATGGGGAGAAAAAAAAATAGCGTAAGAAAAAATAACGGTAGTAGTGTTGGGCGCAGCACCCAGCTGTGCCCGGCGTCGTCGGTGAAAAGTCGGGAAAAGGAACAGAAGCGCGCTTAGCGAAACGTTCGGCGTCCGAAGACGGTTGCTCACGGGAAGGCGAGAGCGGCCAAAGCGAAAACGGTGTGTGTGTAGCGGCCGAATGCTCGTGCCCTGGGTTTGCAGTAGGCGGCCGGCCGCACGAGGACAATCGGCCACCCAACCCGAGCTTTGCCATGAAGCCACCGCGTGAAAGAGAAAAACGAAAGGAAAAAAAAAAAAGGGGGGGGGGCGAGCAACACCGTGGCGCTTTTGCTGAGCACACGCCCTGTGTTAGCGAGCCACCGGTCGGGACCGTGAAGCGGGACGGAAGTCGAGGAAAATTTTTTTTTTTTGCTAGCAGCGAGCCCCGGGTTCTCGCTGCCGCTTCGATGAACGGACCGGTGCCGTGACAGTCAATCGGGCGATGACAGGAGCAGCCGAACGTAAGCTGCGAACGGTGATGCGTGCGTCGTTTTTCTGTTTCTTTCCTTTTTATTTTTTTCCCCCCCAAAAGCCCACCCCCGCCGCTTCTCCCTTCCTCCGAGCTCCGCAGTTTCGATTAGGCAACCGGACCCCCCCCGCAAACCCGCTGCCTGCCTAAACGCCTGTGTGGGTGTGTGTGTTTGTGGTTGGCGTGAGTTGTCCGCGTCAGGTTTAGCGCAATGTGTGTGTGTCGGGATAGTAAGTTACCGTGCGGCCTTGCCGCGATATGTCTCCTAACCCTTTCTCGGGCGCCGCTTGGCGTGGTCGGTCCGTTAATTGCCGGAACTGGGCCGAGGACTCTGGCGTCGACGTAGGGACTTGGCTTTAAAAAGATTGTTCCGCCATGCTTTTTCGTTCAGTCCGCTTATGTAGCATAGTCGTGGCAGTTTGACTAGCAAACGCAATCCTGTGTGCATGTAGGACTGTTCCAAGAAAACCGGTAGCTCTCAGTAGACAAGCACTTAAACCTCATCTGGTGTCCGCCTTTTGCTGTGTCTTGGGATCCAGAGGGGAGTATGAGAGTTTGAGGGGGGAGTACGAGAGTATGAAGCTATGAGAGTTTGGTTTTATGTTTAGAAGCTGTCTACTCGGACGTGGTTGTGTGTACATATGGGCTTGCCAAAACGTGCACAGTTACTGCAATTGTTAGTTTCCTGCCGTAGCTAGACTTTAGGGTCGCTATTTTGTAGCACTACCTTTTCAATGCCAATGCCATTTCGTGTGCGCGAGTGGCCGAATTTCACTCCGCCAGAGGCGGGGTGTCGCTTGACCAGTTGTGAGCGTACAAGGTGCCGAAAGGCATTAGCATCGGGGGAAAAGACATTGCTACAAAGACTGTTTCCTCGAATCGGGCTGGGGTTGGGTCGCGTCTCGTAGTCTGCTGTTTATTTGATGATGCCTGTGCAATTGTGGCCTGCAGAACTTAGTTGCCGGCGCTGTTCGTCATACCTTACAGTGCAGTCTTGGTCAGGCAGCCACAGTAACTCGCATTTGTCGCTCTGTTCCATGTTTGATGCGATTAGCGTTCGTTCGGGACTTTACCCGTTCGATTGGTTTGTCCGTTTGTATCTAACCTCTTTCGCCTGGTGACCCAAGTTGTACACTAGCTGGGCCACCAGGTTTATGCTGGCTGAACAGACATGGGCACATCTGGGCAGTATGTGCCCAGAGGGACAACTTGCCGCCGTCTTGTCTAGGAGACAACTTGGGTCTCTGGGTATGTGCCCAGACAAACGTTGGCACTGCGTGTGTGATACTGGTATGTGCCCATCCTTGGTCGTTTGCTCAGAATGTATTTGCCAAGGTGCCGCAAAGGCATATGTAGCCTTCAATATATTAAAGCGATAGTGTTTCATCTGCAACAGACACCTCCACATCTAGTGTGGCCACTTGATGGAGAGCCGTTGCAGTGAAGTTGCAGTCGGAATACTAGGGATACTACAGAGTTTGAACGGGTGCAGCGATTAAAAGGAGATATGCTGTGGTGTGGTATCATTTTGCATTGTAGTTGACAGCAGGATTGCCACTTGGCGTGTGTGTGTGCAGTGGTGATACAGTGTATCACTGTGTTGCTTCTATGCTAATCACATTAATGCCAACATTCATTGTGAGATGGGTCCTGCAAAATTTTTTGTTTAGAGCAAACGCCTATGCTGGGTTGGAGCAAAGGAAGTGCAATGAAGGCGAACTGGTTGAAGAGAAAAAGCATGGTTAGGGAGGAGGGTACCTTGTCACCATCCATAGCTTTCTTAACATGAGACGCTTGACTTACATTGTGGCGCAGTTGTTTTGCTGTAGCGTACAAAATTTGTAGGAACCGTTTCAGGCACCCTTTAACCAACTTTTGTGTAGATAGCGCAACCAGTACGTGCAGCTCGTGAACCTTCGTGAATTATTTCTCAAAATGCAGGAAGTGACCAAGAAATTCTTGTACATGTCGACTCTGGCATAGAAAGCTTTGTGCACAGGTGCCTGGACAGGTTGATTCGAGCATGTATGTTAGGGTGGAGATGTTGGGTAGGTTTGCTTGCCTGCAGAATCTGTTCGGGACACTTAAAAGAATGGTAGTTGGTGACAACCTCGAATTGAACGGTGACAGCCAGAATGGAACGGAAAATTCGCAGCTGTCCATATGAAAGAGAATTTGTGTAGATACACCAGCCAATTACATTCCCTCATTACTCTGATGTCACGGAGCGAGCTTGTTTCAGTAATCGGCACTCTGCTGGGCACTGTTGTGGAACAGAGATAAGATGCAGTGCAGTTCTGTTTGAAAAGCTTGCATTGAATTCTTATGCTCCATTTCACACTTAGCGGGCGGCGCTGCATAGGCTTGCAAGTAGTGCAATTATCAAACGGAAATATTGTCATGTCATCCAGTGTACTGTGTTGCAAAGCTACAAAGGAAACCCAAGCTTTTGTGATGCACGAACTTGTATTTCGGACGTAGAATCTTGCAGCGAGGCTGATCTGTATTGGAGCATCTGAAACTAGGTGTTTTACATAGTCTATTTGTACTTGCAGTTGGCCTTTAATACTCTGTACATAACACCTTTGTATTATGTGACATTCAAGTTAAAAAAAACGAAAACCTAGGTGTATGCTAGTAGGCAGAAAAATACTTGGAAATATTCATCAGCTGAGCAGCAAATGCTCTTTACATTTAGCGAAATCTCGTTTGACACCTGTACGTTTCGTGATACGAGTACATCAGGGGGTCAAATTATTCCAATCGGCCAGTGTCCAGACAGAAAACCGGCACTTGTTATTACTTGTGCATGAATCAAAAAGTATTAAACTTAGTAATAACACAGTTAGAGTCAAGTTGCAGTCAGGATGCCGCGTTTGAACTAAAGATCACGATGCCATAGCTGGTGAAGAAATTTTGATGTGGCAAGTCTCTTGTGTGTTTGAGTGTGACGTTGGCAGTAGAAGGGTTTTTGATGGCGGAAGTGGCCAGATTTATTTTTGCTGCTGTTCACAGCACCACCATTGCCATAGTGGTTGCTAGTACTTCATGTGTACTAAATGGCAGCTGTCCTTGGTGGCAGGGTTCTCTCCCCTTTTTTGCGTTTACCAAATTTTATGGCAAATTGGCGTATGCTGTGCAATGTGTGGTGTGGCTCGGCAGCTGTGACCATGGTCCTTCGATCCTGATTACAACTTTTCAGGGTTCAACTCTTTGCCAAGGCGGCCACATTGTGACGGCAGCAAAAACTAGTGTGCCGTGCTTTTTGTACGCTTCTTTGAATGTACACTCTTGAATGAGAAAAGACATATAAATACCCCTCAGATTATACATTTTTTTATCTAAATGTGCAAGACGCATGGACAAGCATAACAATGAGGACAAATATTTTGTGGGAACTTTTTCACCAACACTGGCAGAAAACTGGAAGTGGGCTTCGCCCCAAGCCACCTGTGGCCTTTGTTTACAATTTTTCCAGACAGCTGCTGTCATGTGAACCATAGGTGTACATATTTGCTTTACGGGTTGACCATTAACGAAGAGATAATGGGGATTTGAGCAATTGGGGAGTTGCTTATTATTAGGAACAACGGTCGAATAGGAGCGCGGCGAAAGTCAAATTGGCTGCATGTGCGTTGTTAAGTAGAAGTTGCCCTGAGTACTTGTCTCTTGCTTGCTTGTCCCTTGGCTCTTGCTTTGTTTTGTGGTGAACTGGTGCTTCATCTGTGGCACCTTCTTCAAAATAACTTCGTAGTAACCCTCTGGAGTTTTGAACATTTACCACACCTTGCGATCGTTCTTGTTGAGAACTAGGATGCATTTAGGAAAGAGATAAAAGTCGCTCAACAGATGAACCCTTTAAGGTGCTGTGCACACATTTGTGTACAACAAGATTAGTACATCAACAGCGAAAGCATTGGTGAAAGTAGACATTTAAGACGTGTCTTGTACATCTTGAAACGCTTGTAATCGGAATTGTCCTGCAAGTTTGAATGCCGTGTCCAAAATGTTTTACTAAAATGAGTGGGAAGGTAGACAGATGGCTGGTTGTTCTTCCTCGATGTATGTCGTGTGTAGCGGGTTTACTTCTTCCATTGTTTTTCGCAATGTGTTGCACCAGGCGTAATCTTCAAGTGGCTGGTTAGGTGCTTCTCAAGCCTGCTAGACTGCACAAATATCCTTTCACCAACTTGAGAGCCTGGTTGGAAACTAGCTTTCAAAGAGTGAATGACTGCTGTGCGAGTATTTTTTAGAAAACGCAAAGTAAATGGTTGCTGAAGAAAGATGTGGCAGAAAGTCGGATGTTGTAGAGAAAGAAAGAAAAAATGCTTCTGAAGGACCTGTGCGCCTTAGGCACATGTAAAAGGAAGGCATCAGTTTGCAGCGTCAGAAATAAAACTGCTACACGACGACATTGCCAGAGACGCTAAATGACAGACTGCAAGCAAAAAATTAATGGTTGTTAATGGTTGTCATTTAAGCATACAAAAGTGCCTGTGTACCGTGCATTTGGTGCACATTAAGGAACCCCCAGCGAGCCAAATTAATCCAGTCCTCCTCACTACGGCGTGCCTCATGATCATATTGTGGTTTTGGAACGTAATACCCCGGAATTTCATTTAATGTGGCAGAAGTGACCCACTGTTTAGTTGACAGCCCTTTGAATCAATTACCAGCAGAAGACATGCTCTGTGACAGTGATGCCTTGTCTCCTGACCAGGGAAAAATTGGAGGCATAAATAAAGTCGGCATTGACAAATGAAAACATTCGCATGTTTTTTTAATGCTTGCTAGTCTCGTTTACAACATTTGTGCTAGTGCAGGATACTTGAAATTTTTTAAGAGAATGTGCGCGTGTGTTTTTCCGATGCCTGCGCCTTCCCTAGGATATTACAGACGGCCATGTAATGATTTTGCAACAGTTGCATTCATAGGTGGGCCCCATCCTTTACAGTACTTAGTGCTGTTAACTTTCACTAGCCACTATTTTTACTTGGCCCATTTGTTATTTATAATCCTATGGAGATAACAGAAAAGGAAGCCAGTAAAAGCATAGGGGAAGTGGTTTAATTGAAACAAGGAAATAGACGTGACTGGTCACAAAGACAACTTGCTGTATGTGGAGGCATGACCATAATCTTCCGCACTATATGTGGAGGGCTTTACCAATTAAGCTACCACGGCAGCCATCCTACTTTCAACTTTCTTGTGTGTGTGTGTGTGTGTGTGTGTGTGTGTGTGTGTGTGTGTGTGTGTGTGTGTGTGTGTGTGTGTGTGTGTGTGTGTGTGTGTGTGTGTGTGTGTGTGTGTGTGTGTGTGTGTGTGTGTGTGTGTGTGTGTGTGTGTGTGTGTGTGTGTGTGTGTGTGTGTGTGTGAGAGAGAGAGAGAGAGAGAGAGGGAAATCATGGGGACTGTTAGCACTGTTTTCGGACATGGCGATGGATGTGGAACGTCTTCAGGCCCCCTCATTCTTCTTGCTGGCCCTTTTGTGCACTTTGCGAATGCGATTGTTGTGTTTTCAGTGGGCTTGCTTTTTTGCCTTCATTTTGTGACGTCTGTTTTGTCCCCGGCACATGCAGACGACCACGTGGCAGTCCAGCAGCAGCCGCCTCCCCCGCAACCACAGCCACAGCCGCCCCCCTTAGCGGCGGCTCCGCCGCCGCCCCCGGCACCTGTGGCTGCGCTCGACGGGCAGCAGCAACAGCAGCAGCACGCCTTCAACGCCGTGGCTAACTTGGCACAGGCCGGAGCAGACGACGACCCAATGGGTGGGGGTGGTGGTGGGGGGGGTGGGACACGACCGATGGAGCCCGCGGAGGAGCCTATGGAGGAGGAAGATGAGGCTCGATCGGAGGCTACATTTCGCTTCGTTGTCCCCGAGTTCTCTCGCCTCAAGGAGTCCCTGCTCAGCCCACCCACCTATGTGCGCAACTTGCCGTGGTAAGTTCCGTGCAATGTCCGGACCATACTGCATGCTTGGGAGCAGAGGGGGAGGGGAACTTCTCTTGTCAGGTGGCCCACCACTTTGTGTGCCTCGTGTGTACGCATAAAGTACTGCAGTAGGTTGAAATTCAATCAGTTTTCCTTTACGCCGTCTTGCATAAACCCTTGTTGCCTTCGAAGTTCGGTTGCTGTAGTTATGACCCAACAAAATGTTTCGTAGAGCAAATGCATAAGGTTGGAGAACGCAAGCAGTGCACAGCAGTATCGACATGCAAAAAAACAATGAATGCAAAAAGTTCGTTCAATTCTGGCTTGATACCCTGCCTGCCAGCTCTCTTGAATGTTCTCTGTGCTTGCTGCTGCTTGTATGTGCAGCATCTTAAATCAAAGTGCACCAAAGGTGTGTTCTCAGGGCAAACTTTTCTAATGCATTCTATTCACCTCCTCCCCACTTGCTGTTTCTAGTCCATGGAACTTTTACCCATTTTAATGTTTGGAAGTTGGCAGGTATGTAAGCATTTGACTGTTCTGGAACATACTACAGGATTCTTTGTTTTCGGCTAAAACCCAATAACTCCAGATTTTTTGCAATCCAAAAAAGTTCTGTAAATATTGGGTTGAACCAGATTCCTCCCCAAAGTTCTGCCCTTTTGTAATGGGGCAAGATTAAATCCAAGTGTTGCAAAACCAGTGAATGCTGCAGTCTTTATGTGGGCAAGAGGTCTAGATAAATCTTATATTAACATTATCTATACATAAATATGGTATATGCTTTGTTTTCGTTAAACATTCAAGCAGAAACCAACATTCTTCCATAGTGTATTCAGGGCCTGCCAGACTTTGGTGGATGAAAGCTTGCCTCCCCCTCCCCCTTTTAAGCCGCGTTTATGTGAATACGATAGTGACACATCGCATCGCGCTTCCTGCACGTAGCATATACGTAAACGACAATGCACTGAGCTGACACAGCGCTGACATTGCATTGCAATCTGTAGCTCTGATGTTCAGGATGCGTTTTCCCAACCAACGTACATTCAAAGGCCCAACAGGTCTGGGGTGATAATCGCAATGCTCAAAATTCGAACGACAATGCATGTGAACTAGCGTTTGCAAAATGGGGAAAAGGATTGCACCTTTTTGCGTAGCATGCCCATGCGCACTACTGTTTGTACTTTTTTTTTCTACTTATGTTAATGTGTAGAAGCAAAGTAATGCACGTCTATGTTGTTTATGTGGTTTCCTTAAAAAGAATGTATATGGCTGTCATCGAGGTTCTTCACATGGCTTGTTTAAGTGTTTCTGTCTGAAAGGAGACCATTACCTATGTTACCGGGAGAATTCGGAACTTTGGGCTGGCCAAATACCAGGACCCATAGTACTCCTTGTAAACATTTAATACCCATTTTTTACCCTTCAAACTTAAAAATAAAAAAAACAGGATGGCTCTTAACCCCTTAGGTGTTTTGGATGCGCTCAGCTCAGTGGTAATCCAGTTTTCAAAGCAGTTTGAAGAAACTGTACGTCCGCTTATATTTTATTCTGCTACATAGACAGCTGCAGCACCAATGTTTGAAATCTGCGGGTATTTTGCCCTTTCTTTTGCTTTACTACAGAGATGTCGGCACTTCTTTAGCGCCTCGAAGGCTGCATTGATTGTCTTTGGGTTCTGCAACATTGATGAGTCACTTTGTTGGAGCTAGAGGGTGGCATTTGTTGTGGTCCGTGTTCTTTAATACATAAAGGAAGCACTGTGTAGGTGCTCAAACATCATGTCTTTGGAAACAAGTGTGTTCTGCACCTTTTTTCAGATTTGGAATGATAACGTCTGCCGTTCGTGGCAATGACACACACACGCACGCGCACGCACGCACACACACACACACACACACACAAATGCATATATGGCATAGTGAAGACATAACATGTTGTCAAGCCTAAAATGTGAAGCAAATTGGTTGAGAAAGCTTTAGAGGGGTTTTCTGTTGAGTGAAGCTTAAAAATAAGCATTAAAATATTCAAAGTAACACCTACGGTGTTAACCTTTTCAAGCCACCTTTCTTTTTTCTTCGTGAAACGAAATATCCAAAATCACTTGCTACTCAGAGTGAGATTCGTAGACTCGTTTAAAGAAAACAAACACTGGTATTAACACAGAACAGTGCCTTTATATTTGCATGCTTTTGCAATGACCCAACTAAGACTTAGCACATGAGCTGTCTGTCTGAACAGTCTGTAAAACAGCCGGCAGTGCAGAGATGGCAACTTCAATTTCTACACCTGAATGTGTGGAATTCCTTGGTATGTTCACCCTCTTCGGAAACACCATGTGAAAAGCATTGTTGTCAGGCAGTAATGGTGACGTGCCGAAGATTTTTTAAAATTTATTTTGCTGAATCGACATTCTATTCGCTTAAGTGTCCCATTTGGATTTATGAACTTGGATGTGGTAGGTTGCAAAGTCGCAACAGGCTAGAAGAGATTGACATAGTGTGTGGCGGTGCTTCACTTTGACTTTAACGTTTAAGTTGTTACAAGTTTCAATAACTAAATAATTTCAGGGTCTTACCGCTTTAGTCATTGTGCATTTTCTGGAGAAAAGAAATCAATGGCGTAGTAAGGACTGATGGGATGTCCTTGCTGTAACGCTACAGTTTTGGGATGTGAAAGACCATTAGTCAATCCATAATTGATCAAATCAAGACGCATGTTTATTAGCTGTAACTGCTCTCAGTACAGCCAATACTGCAGTGGCGTAGCATGGGAGGAACGAGGAAGAATGCCGCCACTGCACATCTGCGCCTTAGGGGTTAGACTTGGCTAGAGCCGGGTGTCCATAGGATCAACTGTCTGTCGCCTCCCTCCCCAGTCTGTCACCTCCCCAGTCTGTCACCTCCCCAGTCTGTCACCTCCCCAGTCTGTCACCTCCCCAGTCTGTCACCTCCCCAGTCTGTCACCTCCCCAGTCTGTCACCTCCCCAGTCTGTCACCTCCCCAGTCTGTCACCTCCCCAGTCTGTCACCTCCCCAGTCTGTCACCTCCCCAGTCTGTCACCTCCCCAGTCTGTCACCTCCCCAGTCTGTCACCTCCCCAGTCTGTCACCTCCCCAGTCTGTCACCTCCCCAGTGTGTCACCTCACCAGTGTGTCACCTCACCAGTGTGTGTCACCTCACCAGTGTGTGTCACCTCACCAGTGTGTGTCACCTCACCAGTGTGTGTCACCTCCCCAGTGTGTGTCACCTCCCCAGTGTGTCACCTCCCCAGTCCGACACCTCCCTCTGCGGCATCCAGTGCCACAGACTACCCTGGTTCCCGTTGATCCCTCTCCCTTTCACACCCCTTGTATGCTCAGGAGATCCTGTGCCGCCTGCTTTATCACGATCTTGGGTGCTGTTCCGAGGCTTTCGTTTGCGGGCATCATTTAAAAGTTTTCCAGCTGTGCCCTTCCCAAAAACCATAGCGGGAAAGATCTACTAGGGACATTCGCATTGTCGGTACAATAAACCACAAAATTTCACGGAACACGAAATCTGGGAAAAGGCTAAATGTCTGCGCAGCCTCGCAAAGCACCCTAGTACGTGTATTCGCATTAACAGCCTCTACAAGTATATGTGAAAGACATTGCGATGTTCTTTTACTGACCACTGTGACAGGATGCTTGAAAATTAAATGTTTTCAGAGATCCTGTGGTCCGTACACTATTGTGGTTAACTGTACAGGGCCTACCTCTCTACATGAAGCTCATTTCCCAAGGTGTAGACGTGTGGCGGCGGTGTGCTTCTGCGTGACAGCGGCTGCAGTTGACAGCGGTAATGGGCGAAGCTTGTCGTACAGGCTCCTGGGCGATGCGGTTACTGAAATGAGGGGCTTGCTTTCTCTTCCTGTGCAGGAAAATCATGGTGATGCCACGAACCAACACGGGCAACGACCGGCAGCCGACAAAGAGCCTCGGCTTTTTCCTACAATGCAACGGCGAGTCCGAGTCCTCGTGAGTCCCATCCCCCCGCCCTTTTTCCGCATTAGTCTGCATTTCTCGTTGCCTCTTGGCAGTGCTTCTTTGTCTCCTACTTTGTGCAATACCTATTGTCCTATAGCATTTTTTTTTTTTGCATCAACGTAACTATATCTGATTACCATGCTGGGTTATCTCGAGCTGCAGCAATCGTTGGTTACACAGGGCATTGCAGTCAATCTCCAGGTCAAGTTTAATGGCATTTTGCAACCTCACGCGAGTTCCTGTTCACTGCGCTGTGGAACCTGCCTAGATGTAGCTTTGTTCAAAAAGGCTGCCGGGACAGCATTGTGTTTTGTACAAAGTCTACACAATTGCCAGAATTGCAGCTCGATTGGGAGTAGCCAAAATAGGGAGTTTGATTAAGTGGGCAAAAGTCTGGGGCACACTTTCTAGGCACATCTGGTCCCGCAGGCATTTATCGCCGCCCATCTTGTCTTCGCTTTGTTTAAACGCTGTGCACCCGCTACTTTCAGGTCATGAACAGCATGCGCGTATCAGCATTACATAGCATTCTCAACCTGAAAGTTGCACGTGGACTTTGCTAAAGAAAGGAAATGGCACACAGGGTGGATGACTGGTTATTGTTGGGGGACAAGAGCAGCTCCAAAGAGGGTAAATTTTGTATAGTATGTACCGCCGGGTGCAGACTTTTTCATTTTTTACATGGCTCTATAGAGTGATCAAGCTTCTGTCTCAAGGAAGAAGTTCCCCCACAAATGGCCTTGCAGCTGAAGTTTTCATTCGCTTGAATGTGCTTTCCAAACATTGCTGGTTTATGTGAAGTTTTCACAACGGTTCATCTATTGGGCAACGTGTTACAGCTACTGCTGGAAACAATGTGCTAGTTCTGCAGTGCTGGCCTTGCTTGGCAGAACGGCTCAGGGACAGACAGCAGACAATGTTGTTGCCTGTCCGCTATCCGCCGCATTTATTGTTCTTGATGCACTTGTCGTTCCTCTGTTGATGTCATTTATTATCGGTTTGGCTTGATTGTTTAACGCTCTTGGTTTGCCTTGTCCTGCTTTTGATGCCTTAAAAAGATTCGGAAGTCTGGGATAGGCGAAATCTAGCAGGGCGATGTGTACTGCCTGGAAGCTTTCTTTTTCTGTCTAGCAGCCACCTCTAGAGGTGTGCAAATATTGAAAATCTTAAAATAGAGAATCAAATGTATTTTTATTTGATTTGGTGCTTGGTCTAAATAGTCAAGATTTGAAATGCCAAATATTTATCGTTTTCAAATGGTCAGCACCGAGATGTGAGCCGCGAAAAGGGAAAAAAAAAAAAAACATAATTAAAACAGAAGGGGTTCATTTTTATTGTTTCAATCCTTAGACTACCTGAATATGACAAATAGCCCAAGCTTTTATAGTACTGTGGGCACAGTATTGACATTACCATGTGTTTAGGGGATTGGTTTATCTACCGCATACAATTTAACTTTCTGTTGACCATACCTTCAGCGGTAGTCCAATACGCTTGCTTCACTTGTGAAGCTGCCATTTTCGTTGAATTTTAATGCCACACTTTTATTTAGCAGATTGTAACTAAACAGCACATTGCTGCTGTGTCTAAACAGTCACTGCTCTTTAGTAGCTTATCTTAGTTCACATTGACAAGATAACACTTGGAATTCTCTAACGATAAATTTTCAAGTGAAAGATTGCGAAACTCAAAATTGAAAGAGGGTACCTTATTATCAAGCTATTCTAAAAGTATTCTGTCTGGGTTCTAAATTATTTTCGCACCCTTGCTGCCAATCACTTAACTCATGATCACCTGCGCGATGTGAAAGAAATCTGTGCGTACCACATCACGTCCGTGTCCTGCATAAGTCGGGCACAGGTACCACTTTGATATTGTGAGTGGGGCAGCAGACGTTTGGTACCCACATGCCAGACAACCATGTTGCATCTTCTTCTCGGCGTTGAGACTAAGAAAAGCAGGTTTTACAACAAGCATGAGGAAATTCTTAGCTTCTTCACATACATGGAGAAGCTGCTTCCAACATCTAGCTGTGGTTATTGAAACAAAAAAGGCATTTTTCAAGTTGGTAACCTAACAGTTGGTAATAAGAACGGATTTGAAAAAAAAATTATCCTGTCCTTCATCAGTCTTCGGGTCTCGAGAGACTGGGGCAGCTCTTGTAGCCCTGATGTTGCTTCAGGACATTGAACCCCATCAGTCGCTAACATTCTTTGTGGTCATAATGCACATTGTTGCATGGTTAATCAATAACTGACATTTACATTCATGAATTAGCATGCAGCTTTGTGTGTTGATACAGTGGCAAGCAGTATAACGAAACACCCAAATTTGCTTTCAAGAAGCGACCACGCGGACTATGTCTACGTGGAAAGCTGGAAAGCTGCTTCCTGCAGGTTTATCTACTCCTCACTGCTTTTTGATGTGCAAGTTAACTTTCTTTTTTTCTTGCACCTTAGGGGAAATGTGGCGTGTATCCACTAACAAAACTATTTGACATTTCTGCCTACAAATCAAAGCTGCCGACAAATGCCAGGACATAAATGAGCGGGTGCTTGCTTTACATGCTCGCATGTCGGATTCATAACACGCGAGGAGTAATCATTGCACCAAAGCTTATCGGGCACTTCCTAAGGTATTGCTTCCAGAGTTCTTGCAAGCCTGTTAGCTGCAGTGAGGCCAGACTGTCCTGTCCTGTGCCAGCACAGTATGAGGATTTTCGTTCTATTGCTTTTATTTTTAATTCACTGTTCTTGACCGGTCGATCACGGGGGTAAATGTGGGCAGAGTGCTGCTCGGACCGAGTACTCCACAAATGCCGTCACTACTCGGACAGCTGGCAAAGTCAAAAAGGAATAGCATTGGATTAGAATCATGACATTATTTCTGCCCCGTTTTGCATTCTCAACACTCCCTTCATGGTGCAGTGGCTGTTAGTCATCCCCAAGAAAAATACCTGAAGCTGCCGTTGTTTTTCTTAAAAAAACATTGAATCCCTTGCATCCTTGCAGGGAAGCCTCCGAAGGCGAAGACAGTGTGCCGTAAGGAAAAAAACCAAATGTTTATGGGTTTTGTGCTTTATGTTTACTTTTTTGTGTAGTAGTTGAGGGCGTGACCCTCTGTAGCATTTCTGAGCCCTTCTGCCAAGCCGCAAGCACATAATGAAGGAAAAAAAAGGAACCTTTTCAAATTGACTGCACAGCGGCTTAACGTTTTGACCCTGCTCAATTTGGTGTGGACACACGCCCAATATTAGAACTGCTCGTTAGCTGTTCTTGCCAAGATATTGGCCTCTGGTCTCGTTGCAGAGTGTCACGTCCTGTCTTCTTTTGCCATGTCATTGCTTTTTGCTGCTCGCACACGTGCATTGCTTTGTGGGGATGGTTGCTTTGCAGCAGGTTGTCATTTGATCAATCACATTATTTGACCAATCACAGGAATATATGTATATAGCTGTCTGATCAGACAGCCTACAATGGATAGACTACTACAGGGAGTACAACAAAACAGGTCCACTGCAAAGAAACAAATTTTTACAAACGTGTATCCTTAGCTATGTGGCAAAGATGAAATGACTACGGTGTCCTAGCATTTAATATTGAACTGGCAGAGCTGAATAGGATTAGGAATTCCAAGTTTACCTAATTTTAGGGGGGCTTCCAAATTTTCTATTGTGAAAACCCAAATCCATAATTGAGTACATTGTGTAATGTCACCTGAATATTTGCAACGGTGCATTAGTTGCTCTGGCATTGGGCTACTAAGCATGACTTGGCTGGTTCAATTGTTTTCTAGTAAAATCGCGTCTGGGCCGAATAATCTGGACTGTACCACTAAGAAATCCTGTGCGTAGGCGTTAGCCTTGGCATGTTAAACCCAGTCGTTTGATCAATCAATAATTGACTGCTTGCTTCTAAAGGTGTGGTGAGGACTTCTAGCTTTCCTGAAGATTTGATGCTTTCTAAGCTTCTGTGAAGCTCCACATGACATTGTCTGTGTAATCATTTACATGGTGATTGGCGGCTGCGATTGCTGCGTGCGTTAATGACTCGTGTTGTTTGCCTTGCAGAACGTGGTCCTGCAATGCCACTGCCGAGCTGCGTCTAATTAGTCAGAAGGAGGGCGTTGAAAACTTTGTCAGAAGTAAGTGCACATCGTGTGAAACTGCTGGTAATACATTGCCTCGGTTGGACGTGAGCTTTTGGCAAGATCAGTTTTTGGACAGTCGAATCTATTCTATGAATCAGCTTTGTGTACTGGGGCAGTTCGTGTTACTGGCATTAGCCGGTTAGCAGGTCCCTCGTCCTTTTTGCGGTGACCGTCTGTAGGCAAAAAATCTTTAATGGCCTACTGCCTGTGGGGGTGTACCATCATGGAATGTTTTTTGTCGTTGAAGAAAGCGCAGCTATTGTCGCAGTTCTGCAATAGTCGTGGCTTGTCCCGTTACGAAGTATTGGGTCGCCCGAGACATGGACGCCAGTAGGCAGCACTCCTACTGACATTTTTGGGGCACCTTGTCCAACTACAGATCATTGGAAATGCTTAATGTTAAATGTGACTTCGATATTGGTAGGAAAAATAGTGTCAGCATGTACATTTGCGAGAGCCATTGCTGATGACACTGGAATAGATTCTTCTTTCTTACAATAAATCTATTGTTGAGGTATTTCATAATTTTTTCACGGTTTCTTGTTTAAATTTTATTTGTACATGCTCCAGCCCTATTGGGATATTGCAGGACTGGATGTGCAAAGCAGAACAATGACAAATAATAGAGGCAATATGAACAAAACAGACCAAATGAAAATAACCACCTGGTCAACAGTTGCTAGAAATAAGTTCAAACGCAGAGGACGACAAGGACCAGGCATAGGATTGCAACATCCAATTACGCGGGGAAAGAAACTGAAATGGTGATTGTATACATTTCGTGTCGTTACATATCTTTCTGTGTGTGTGTGTGCAGAAATTCAGCATCTCTTCTATGGCAAGGAGAACGACTGGGGTTTCAGCCACTTCATGACGTGGAATGTGAGTGTCATTAATGCTAGTTGTCATTAGTACTAGTTTAGCCCCTGTCACTCTGGAAAGCTCGTCATTTGTAGGTAATGACATTTAATACATCAGGTTCTAGCCATGCTACATGGAAATGTCATTCACATAAGATGATGTTAATGTATTGAGTAATACAAAAGGTGCTGTTGCGTTTGCAAATATTCCAGTGTCTTTACTGAACTTTGGTTTAGAGATTTACTTATTGTACTTCAAAGGGCTCGATGCGAGTAGGAATGGGAGGGGCCGGCACAAGTATGGTGGTCGAATAATAAAATGTTCCTCAATGCCGAACTTGAATTGGAGATTATCCGCTATCACAGCGGTCTGGGCAGAAAGGTCGCCTTTCACAGTACGCAAGAAAGATTTCTGATAGTTCGTTGTACTGGGCTTGTGGAGGATGCAGCTTTTGGCGGCTGCTGCGTGAAATGCGATCTGTAGGTCAGATGAAGTCATTTGGTGCTAAGAACTTCTGAAAAAGGCAAAGGTGTGCTGTCGTACGTCAATAGGCGAGTGTGATTTGAGCACGGTAGCACTGGTATTGTAGGAGTAGTTGGAGAAAACAAATCTGGACTGCAACCTAATTTATAGTAGTAGTAGTACAACTTTGCGTCACATTTGCCTAACGAACAAAGTTGAGGAAGGCCTTTGACAGGTTCGATGAATGCACAGGAACCAGGAACACATATGGATTTCCTTTGTAGCACTTAGCTATGTTTGGGTGGGTGTGTCATTTTCCCTTTATTAATTCTCTACCTTGTGGGTTTCCACTGAACTATTATATCAAACTCTTGCCTTTGCTTCTGAGTTGTGGATAAATTTGACTTCGCCTGCCATCTGCTAGCTGCTTGGTTGGCTCGGATGGTAGAGCGGCTCCCCCAGAAAGGCGGTGGTCCCGGGCTTGAGTTCCGGACCAGGACGAATTTTTCAACTGCGAAGCCCTTCTTTCGAGGAACCCGTATGGGTTTCCTTTGTAGCACTTAGCTGCATTTGTGTGGATGTCTCATTTTCCCTTTATTACTTCTTTATGCCCGATAATTCATTGACTGTGTTGACATTGAGGTTGCAAAGCTAACAATGAGGTTCGTGAATTAATGACTGATTACTTAATAAGTACATGAAAGATACCAGAGGCTTCTTTAGAAGTTTGCAAACAACATAGTTGGTTCTGTCTGCACAGAAGACTTTGCCTTACCTTTCTCCATGTGAGCTGGGACATCTGGCATGTCTTCGATGACTGTAATTTGTTTCTCATAACCTTTTATTTAATTTTTATTTTTTGTATCATTAGGACGTCTTGGATCCAGAGAAGGGGTTTATTGTGGACGACACCATCATCCTTGAAGTTTGGGTGTGCGCCGATGCTCCACACGGTGTCAGGTTGGTGTCCGCAGCTTGCAAGCTCACTCCACTTCTGTAGTCTTTTTTTTTTTTTTCTTGCACATAGATTGTTAGTTCTTTTTAACTGGTGTGGTCTCTCACGGCGCACACGCTCTGGTCGCACGCGCTGAGCGACTACCACGGGTTCGAGCACTCCAAGCCATCATGCATACAGGGTGCCACGTCCTCGCCATCTCCACCCACTCAGTGTGCCGACGCACCGCTGTGCATGCCGGTCTAACCGGTCCCAGCTGGGGGAAAGGTGAAACCGCGCAGGCATCGAGGGAAACCCCAGGCGAAGCTCTTTGGTCAGAAAGACAGGACATTTATTGGGCTGGGTTTTGATAGAATACATTCTAGTAACAATAGAACCGAATCCGAATCTAATTGCTTTACGAGAAGGGGTTGCAGGTGGCTGCTGTCGGTGCACTGCGACAGAGAAAAAACAAATGGTGGGTCAGCGCTTGCCATCGTGCACCCCACAGCAGAGAAAATAGAATGAGGAGCAGAGGAATGGCGCATTTAGGAATTGCTGCCTTGGGGCAATTGAGACAACAGAAGCGTGCATGTGCCCATTGAGGCCAGGGCCCTGACGAGCTGAAGTAAACGTTTGCTGGCAGCAGACAAAGAGTCCGTCGCCAGCAAGGAGGAACACATGCACTAGACTATCCACCATCCGAAATTGGTCTCCCCGGATCCCGTCTTGGTAACGCAAGCAAGGACCCAAATCCCACTAAGGAATTTGGCCAGTGGGGGAAGCCCGTCGACCTCCCCGCCCCGTGGGCGAGATAACAGCCGAGTGACGGTGTTTTATGACCCGCTGTCACCCGTGCAGGCAGGTAGACAAGGGGCGTGGAGTTCTCCGAAACGCAATACGACGGCGGTGCACAACTGGTGCGAGCGCTCGGGACCCCACGCTGGCAAGGAAAATCGATGCCACTAAAGTCCCAGTAAGCCCAAGTACACGATTGCGCTTGGTCTGCCAGACACTAGGCAGCAACAGCAATTTAAGTGCACCTCTTGGGAACAATCTTTGTGTTCCCCATACTGCATTTGGGAAAGGCCGAAGCTTGCTCTTGCACTCTTGAGTGACAGCGCCGTGCAGCTTAAATGTTGCGGCCCTGCTCAAACTGAGTGCTCAGATTTGGAACACAGCCATTTTATACCTGTTCAAACAGTGATTTCATGATGTGTTTCACTACTTCACTGCTGCCATAAAAGGTGCCAGCAGTATGGTCAGTGGCAACCCAGGAGCAATGCAGTGGCAAATACACTGCTGTGGAAATATTGCGCTGAGTGGAGAAGATTGCAGAGCTAGGGAAAACGGGACAGATACTTGCCTTGCTCGGTGCGTCGTGAAAGCAACGAGCCTGCAGCATACGATGTACTGCTCACTCAGAGGAAATTTGAATTGAAGAAAAGTGTTCTAAAATAAATATAGCTTAGCAACAGTCAACTGTACACCACTGTCCATGACACTGAAAATTTTTGTGGTGTCAGTCGGTCATGTTTAGTCGCTTTTATGACGTCGCCCAGGAGCCATTGCTGCGGCCACAGTGGAGTAGTGGCGCTCGCAACCAAAACGTAGCGTATTGCAGGCTGAAAGCACAGTGGTGAACAAGCTACACATAAGATGATGTAACCTTACGTACAGAAGTTGTAGTTGGACGAGGACACGAACCAGCTCAAACTTGCAACTAAGTTTACTTCACTCAGTAGTCAGTATAAGCACGTTACCGCACTCCTGCAATGAGGCAGCGCACATTCTCTTTAAAAAAAAAAATCATATACATACAAGCTGATCCTATCACTGCAACATGCTGCAAGAACCTCTTCCTGCCACCACACAGGGAAATTGATGTCGCTCACGCATGCTTTACCGTTAGAGGCGATTGTAGATATGGTTGTCTGACAGAATCGGGATTGATACTTGCCCCCTCCACCTCTGGCTCAGTAATTCCTTGGGAAAATTCTGGTGCAATTGCTTTTGGCGTTAACCTTCAGTGAATGCCTTGAAGTTATGCCCAGTTTCATACATCGTAGACAATGCTGCATAAGCCACACAGGTACGGGGCATCATGGTAATGACACTTCACGCGGCTTTCCTGTGTAGCTGTCCTATATCTACGAGGCTTTCCACAGAATGGCAGCTTCATATATTTAGCTACATGTGGACACGAGGTGACATCAAATTGAGTGTTATTTGAGCATTTTTTTGCTTTCTGTGCCTGAGTTGTCCCGTTTTGGCCACGAGCGCAAGTATTGCACTGCGGCCTCTGCTTGGCAAAAAGAAATGTGCCGCCCCACTCATTTGTGGGTAAACAAGTTTAAATCTGCGAAGCCTTTCATGCCCATTTCGCACTGTAAATGTGCGAGACTTGGTGTGTTGTCAAATTTCATGACTTAGGCCTCTATTTCTTCCATACGTGACGCACTGTTTCTTGTTGGCGAGTGCAAGCAACGTGAAGTGATTGTTGCCTGCTATCTATGAAATGGAGTACAGTCGCCGACCATTTATTCGGACCTCACGGGGACTGCGGAAATGTCCGAATAAACAGGTGTCCAAAAAAGCGGATTAAAAAAAAAAATGAAATCCTTTATTTCCACGCACTCATTCGGGCTCGGCAGTAGGCTTGAAGAAATCGTGAGTGCGCCATTGCACGCTGTTCCGTTTACGCGCAATCAGATAAGCCTGAATCTCGGAGAGGGTCGTACGGTCACTATAGGCGGCTGAAAGCACAGTCACTGCTTGTGCACGCTCCGCATGCGACGGCAGCGTAGCACATGGTGCGTCATCTTCCGACTCGGAGGTATCGTCCGGCGGTGCCGTAGAAACCTGACGAATGATCTCGCCGTCGTCAAGTTCTGCGCATGTCAATACAGCAGTGTCAGCACCTGTGAAACTGTCAAATGAGACGGTGTCCGGAATCGCAATGCAACCAGGTTTCGGCAGAACATTTTTCGCGTCAGTAGGGAGCACATCGGAAGGCGACAAATCTTAGGCCTCCCGGCACCCGCTTGCCGACATTCCCCAGCGCAGTCTGCGCGAGCACTGTCGGCGCCATTAGACACTTGACGCGATGTTTCCGTACGCCGCGTTGGATCACCGAAACCTCGACACAGCACACAAAGCAAACACCACCGAGCCGACACAAGTCGCACAAACGAAAAACGCGACCTGCTCGCAGCGTCGCGCGCGAAACAAACAAATCGGCTGCTGGATTGTCTTGACATGGCTTACTAAGCTGAAACCGGAACTGCTGTACGGCTGCTCTATCGAACCAGGCAGAAACGATGATGATGAGTGGGGATTTCCAGTAGCGCCACTTCGTGGGACAGCAAGGAGGCTCCGTTCAAATTAAAAATGGCGTTCAGCAAGTCGAACTACGCGCCGGTCAGAGTCGGTGCATGATGCCCTCGATCGAGTTGGCTCAAGGAGTGTCCGAAAAATCAGACGAGAGGTTGCAAGGTGTCCGAAATTTCGGCAGTTGTTATACATTATGGTCTATGGGAAGAATGGCGGTGCCGCGAAGCTGACCGAATAATCGGGCATGTCCGAATTTTTGGAGTCCGGAAAATCGGTCGGCGACTGTATATAAATACTGCTGGAAACAGCCAGAACTACTCGCACCATATGGCATTCAACCCTGATTGTGCCGAGATCAGTTGAAGAAGTTTGAGTATTCTCACGCACGCTTCATTTATTTATTTATTTATTGCTTGCTTGCTATGATGTATTACTGCACAACTTGCTGCAGCATGCAAAGAGAAATGTCCTTAAAGCAAGACTTCCTTTTTTTTTTCCCCTTTCTTTTTCTCTCCAGCATTGCGTAAGTATAGTGAGCCAGCTCGTTCAGTTCCGAGCTGGAAGGGGTGCCACCTTCAAGGGGAGTTGTTGGCCTGAGTGGTCGCTTAAAAGTGCAATGCTGAGGAAATTGTGGAGTGCTAGAGTTCTGTTCAGGGTTGAACAAGAGGCTTGAAGGTTCAAGTATTGCCTAAGTAGTCGTAAAACTTGGCAAGCTCGGAAAACAAAAAAAAATTGGCTGCATGAACATCAATGTTCCTTAGATCCAATCTCTGCCTACTCTTAATTTAGTCTGATAATTTCGCATGCCTTCTGCGCATGAATAATGACCAAAGGTACGTTGTGATTCCTGTTATTCATACTGAAATCAATACGAATTCTGCAGTTCTGATACAAGTGATCTGTGAAGTGTAGTGAATTATGAGCGTGCAGCCTTATTAGCTTTAGCCCGTCTGCATACGTGCATTGGCATTTACGAAATAACAAAGTACTGGAAACACATGTGCACGAGCACTGCCGGCGCCATCTTGTGATGCCGAGTTCAAACTGAGCACAAATATTATTGCAATGGCTGGCCACGTACAACTCGGCAAGGGGCTTAAAATTGTTCGCAGCAACATAAAGCTGTTGTGTGACTAGGCTGTCCAAAACATTAAATGAACTACAAATAAAATGACAAGTACCGTAAAATCCCGAGAGATAGCTGCTCACTTAAAGTCGAGAGAAAATCTAGGGAAAATATGATGTGGGCTAACTTTCAGTGTGGTGGATAACTTTCACATGGGTAACTTTCAGTATTTTTAAGTCGGGAACTTAGTGGGGGGCTATCTTTCGGTGGTGGGTCATCTCTCGGAATTTTAGGGTAATTTCTTGCTTTGATAAGGTGTAGAACACAATGTTTGACATTCTATGGTTAAAAATAAAGTAGCCACAAGATGTCACTGCGATTGCCACTCAGTGACCATTCATATCTCCAGTAGTATTCCATTAAAAGTAATACATTCACGAGCAGGCCAAAACTTTGCTGTTTTTTGTGTTTGGGTCGTTCTGAAAAGTGCCCGACAGGCACAATTAATGTGGAAGAATATTCACGTGAGAATCTTAGTGTAGTGTTAGAGGCCATGTAGGTAGTCATCTAACTGATAGATGGGATACGAGCGTGAAAAAGTTAAACTGAAGTGGTATTTTCGAGTGATCACTTTCAGGCGACTGGCGGCAAACCCTTCGAAGTATATGGTTATTGAAGTGTTCCTGGCACTGTCCGACTATGGCAAACTTCGCACAGTGCCGGGAATGCTGCCATTTGTACACGACCGTGTAGGCACCACATGCCAGCTGCCGTGTCACCTAAAATTTCTTGAAAGTGATCGTATCTCCGAAAGTGAACACTCAAGAACACCACCCCTGTATGCTGCTGTCTAAAAAATGACTGACATTGCTCGCAACAAGTTCTTATTCCTTTGTTTGTCTCCTGTGCAGCTGGGACTCCAAGAAACACACGGGATACGTAGGCCTCAAAAACCAAGGTGCCACCTGCTACATGAATTCGTTACTACAGACGCTGTTCTTCACGAACCAGTTACGAAAGGTCAGTGCGTGCGCATTTTCTTTTTGGGCTCCCATTGCTCCCTCTGTTACCGCTCCATTTGATGAGACGCATCTGAAGCGCTTCTAAAAAGAACTCTAAAAGGATACGTTGAAATCGATCGCGAGTTGCTCATTTTTGGCAACATTTTAAACCGGCCCTAAATCAAAACTTTTCTTTTGAGAGCTGCTAAAATTTGGGTTTACTTCTTAAGGGGGGACATGGGTTGTGGAGATTATTACCTGAATCTTATGGCCAAATCTGATGAAAATATACAAGCTTACTTAGTTTTTCGTGCTGATTTCAAATATGCAATAATCTTTCTTGTAGGTTCATTAGTTCAGGAGATTGACGGTGCTGCCACTCTATTGTTTCCGGAGACAATGGAAAAAAAACTGCTCGGCAGAAAGTGAATATTATTGCATAGCTAGATACTATAATGTGCAATAACTGCAATGCTGCAAAAAGTTTTCAAATGAAATTTTAATTAGCCATTCTGCAGGTGATCAAAATTCTTTCCTTGACCTAAGGCTACCACACCAAAAGAAAATTCATAAAATGGAAATATACATGCGCACAAATTTGAAATTCTGCTCTCAGCACTTTGTAATATGTATATTAGGCTTTCTGCTAAAGAAAGAATTAGTGCTCTAGCTGTTCTAGATCATGAGATATCACTTCGACAGTCTAGTGAAGTGACCCAAAAACATGTTTTGAGAAAAGTGAGAAAACGTGCAAAACCCTACTTTATTTACAAATTTACAGCTGTAACAGCTCAGTAGGCACCAGGCATGTAGTCCTGCTGACTCCCAGCCCCGGTGTGCCGCTTTTTGAGGGACTGGCGCAAATTTTCTGATGCTTTGCATTTCTTGGCTGATGCTGTCATTTGACGCCTATCTTTCTCGGCCATGAGGGTGCGACTTTGCTCGCTCGGATTTAGACATAGTTCTTTCATTATGTCCTTTGAGGCCCTTGCCCTTGCATACAACGATGTTCCCAGTATGACCCACGTTCAGTTCGGCGTAAAGTTCGCGAACCGACCGCGCGCAGTCGCTCGTCAGATTACGCGCCGCGCGATCGGCCGCTGGCGTCAACTTCGTCTTCACGTAGCTCTGGCACGTTTTCGTGTGAAGAGCCCGACGGCTGATGCCCATCGAGACAAACGTCATTGAACGTGGTCTGTCGGTTCTCCGTTGCCTGCATGGCACGCGTAGCCAAAACGTTCACAGCAAAGGGTTTCATTCGTTCAGCACTGTGAACGCGCGGCGAGCTCCACACCGACGCAATCTCTCCACAATTTGCGCACATAAAACGCAGCTTCACAGCGAGTCCGTATTCCCGCTCGTCTCGGACGATTTATAAGGCACCACTGCAGATGTTGCAGTTCGCAAATGTTAATAAAGTGTTCACGGCACTCAAATCCACAATCGTAAACGCCGTCCCATCAGGCGGGCGAAGTGCATCGTCCGTACTGTCATCCACACTCGCGTTTCCTCTCCGTCTCTGGAGCGGAAGACAACTCCGATAGCTTTGCTTTGGCTTTCGCTTCCTCCTCCTCCCGCTTGGAGGGTTGCCGGTAGATCGTATCTTGCCGTACGCTAGCGCTGGGTCGAAGGGTCAACGGCAGGCAGACTTGTCACAGTATCCGCAGCAGCCGATGCGGTCGTTAGGCCTGCCGTTGCTGCATCGACGATTTCGGCATCGGTTGCTGAGGTTGTGGCGTCCTGAGCGTTTTGCAGTGTTGAGCAGCGTTTTTTGAAGTTTTCGATGAGTGTCCGTCTCACTTTTTGCGCACCAAACTTGTGCCGCGTTCGAAATTTGCGTTCCGTTTCAGATATCGCGTTGACACTGGGGCAAGATGGCGCACCTCAGTGCGCGGCTCCAAGCGCGGAGCAGACGATGGCCATGCAGTTCCGCCAATCGGGAGGCAAGCTCAAGTCACGTGCACCGAGTGACGAATAGGAGGGCGTTCTAGTACCTTTCTTTGCCGTGCATTTTATAAGTGGCCAATGGCTGAATGGGGCCCGTTCTGGCGGGAATTTGAAGGGAAAAGTCGCCTCTTTCAAATGAGACCAAGATGTCCGCGCTAGCACACGTGGAAGAGCAGGCGCGCGTTTCGGAAAATATGCCGTTTTAGCGCAAGTTCCGCCAGAAATTCAGCTAGTACATGTCGTATAACGTGTCACTGCGGCTAAAATACTGATGTTATCGGTATGAAATTAACAATATAGATGCAATAATAGCTGTACATTCCAAAAATGCAAGAAAAAAAATCGAGTTTTTTTCGCGATTTTTGGTCGCCACAACCCGTGTCCCCCCTTAAATGTAACTAATTTTATATTGGTTCAGCAGTTGCCCAATGCCAGCACTTCTGCATTTTTGATGTATTTGGGTACAGAAAGCGGAATGTGCATTCAGGTAACACCTCCTCTTTAACGCTTAGCATTCTGCCCATTGAAACTTGGCTGTCAGTGTCTCGCATGGGATTTTGACATTAGACTCTTGATCAGCAGCAGGAGGTCATCGTAATGTTGTAACTTGAGAATGACCAATAATTTTTAGGGGTGATAGGTTCTTGAAATGCCATCACATTAGTCATTCAAGTGAAGCACATGGATGTGCAGGTCTTTCAGTGGCTTTGTACACCAATTGCAACGAAAATATGGATCATGTAAAAACCCTGGTGTTGGGTTAGTGTGGAACACAGTGCCCTCCGTGCAAAATCTCGATTTGAAAATACCGGTTGATGTGCCGTGAAAAACCCACAAGAACACATTTTTGATGCCGAAACAAGCAAACAAAACTCTTGTCAGAAATGACGCAAGTTCCAGATATTTAAAACCAGCGCAGCTCCTCATCACGGCCGATGAGATCTAACCGTGTACGCAGCATGCCAGATATCTTTAAGAAATTGTACTGCGATTTGTGCTGTATCCACCAACCTTCAGGGGCACATGTCTGCTTCGGTGCCAGAGACTTTTTGTTTCTTTGGGCTAGTTAGTGGCAACAGTGCTACTACGTACAGCACGTGCAGATGAAGGCACGCCAAGGAAAGAGGCAGGATGGGTATGCCAGCTGGCGGACTTTATTTGGGCACATTCCTGGCTAAATGACACGACAAGAACTTTATTTGAGTCCTGAGGGACTGAGATCTTGGGGAGTCAAAACCAAAGGCTCCCGAAGATCAAGTCGGTGGCTCCGCCCACGATGGGACCGGGAGATCAAGTCCCGCCGCAATGTCGAGGGCCCTCTGGACAACGTGGAGTTGAATGTGGAGATTGCTGCTCTAGAGAGATTCGTGCCAATGTTCTTTCGTGATGGGTGGAGAGGCGTTAAGGGCTGGGCACAGCCAGAGCATGTGTTCAAAAGAGCATGAGTCAAGACCACATTTGGGGCACGGCTGTGAGTGGGCAGGATCTATCCTGTTAGGGGACCGAGGAGTGGGATACGAACGGGTTTGCAGAAGTCTGAGTGGGCTAGCTTGAGGTTTGTTCAATTTGTGGTAAGGGGGTGGAAATGTCCTCCTGCCCAGTCTATAATGGGAAACAATTTCGTGGAAAGTACATAATGGATCTTTGTGGATGTTGACCTCGTTACAAGCCTGGCTACCCATGACAGCGCGGGACGTGAAATCATGCTCTCCGATGGGCCTGCTCGTTAGGATTACATCCAAGCGGGTTAATTGAGCTATCTAGATGGGCTGGGAACGAGATGTGGTATCGTCCTTCGCTGCCCTCCCTAGTCCTCTGAAGTGCTTTAACCCTTACGCTGTCGGACGTTTCTGGCCGTGCCGCACCCCCAGTGTCGGCTTGGTTTCAGGGAACGAGCATAACAGGGAATGAACATAGCAATTTATTTTTGATTATGATTGGTATACAAATAACATAGTCAATGCAATATGCACATTTCAGTGTTCTGCAGCTGTTGTTAGTAAACATCATCATCATCATCAGCCTGACTATAATATCCGTTCAACATCCGAATCTGACGATGCGGAACCCTCTTCCTCTCATGCGACTTTGTCCGAGTCCGAATCCGAGCTCGGCTCGTATTCTAAATCGGAATTCAGCCACCGCTCCCATGAGCAGACGAAGGTCCCGCGCGCCGAGCCATCCGAAAGTAACCGTGCGCAGGGAGGATGCGCTTTCAGTCGCCCGCGCAACAGAGAGAAATGGGACGTTGCGTGATCAAGAAGACAGAGGGAGATGGAAAAAGGCTAAACAAAGTTCGAAGGGCTTTACGTTTACTGCTGCAAGTCGGAAGCGAGGGTGCGGCGAGAGAGCTAAAGCAGCAATCGAGTCACCCTTTTTGGAGAGGCAACGGCACGTGCGCCTGAACGTGACGCGCCGTAGCAGGCACACCAACAGAAGAAAAATAAAAACCTTCAAACCAGCGGAGATTACAGAACCCTTGAACCCATAACCACACGCGCGCGACGCATGATCCAGCGAACGCGGAGCCACCACGCCACTCAGCAAAGAGAAAGTGGGGAGTGGCAGTCGCACCGTACTCTTCAATACATGGACTTACACGGGTCGGAGCGAATATACGAACTTGTAGAAAGAGTCAACAGATGGCGTGGCCAATTCAGGAGCGCCTGCTTTGCGCTCAGGCGCGAAATTTTGAACGCACGATAGAGAACGTACCGGTACGTCAGTGACACCGTGGGGGGGAAGCGCGATGACGTACCGGTACGTCCGTGACAGCGAAAGGGTTAATCAAAATACTGTTCGCATGTTCAGCTAAATGCCTCCTGTATTTAGCCAGGGATGCAGTTAGTGTTTGTAACAAGCAATGAAATATCAAGTATCGGCACTCCGTCCGGTCTCATTCATTGCTGTGTCTTCGTCCACTCGTGCTGTATGCACCTGCAAAGGCTGTTCATAAGAGAATGTGAGAATTACATGCCCTAACACTTGGCCCAGATTGCTTCAATGGTATCTGTACTACTGGTTTATAACCAATTTAGCTAAAGTTGTATTTCGTTGCAGTTGTCCTTGTAACATAATGGGAGCACCAGTGGGGTAGCTGCTGTAACTTTGTCTGGCATTGCCTTTTTTCCATTGCATGAACGTTCTGTTTCATTGTTCTGGGGCTCTACACAGCACATATAGGAGACAAGAGGAACACTAACCAGTGAGTAATAGGCAAACTGACTCGAAGCTGTTTTTTTCCAGGTTGGTGTTCCTCCCGTCCCCATTAGCCTAGGCGCTGTATAAAGCTAGGCAGACAGCCACCGTCTTAACTCCTATTTTTACAAGCCAGCAAGAAAGGCTGCCTCACAAAGGTGGCATCGAAGTAAGAAACATGGCAGGCTACTTCGCTTGTCCGAACAAGATGGTGGCTGAGCAGAATGCTTGAAAACTCAATGGAAAGGTCGCCTCCAGTACAAGAAAACGTGCTCTCTTATGTGTCTAAAGTAACCTAGATTTTTTATTTTTTTTCGAAACGTTGCTTGTGCGAACCTTAAAAGTGTTAAAATATAACAGATGCTTTTTTTCGCTTTTTCTTGATGCAACGTGTCGTCAAGTCGCAGAGATGTCTTGAAGCTGCCTTAGGTGCTAACATATAAACTGCCAGAATTCAATTGGAGCACACCCTTAGTACTTGCTGCGCAGGGAGCAAGAACAATCAATGCACACACCGACTGTACCAATGCATCGCTTTGTGAATGTCCTCTGTAACTTTTTCCTTCTCTTCTGCCCTGTTTGCTGAACTGCTTCTGCATTGGCTATGCGTGCTGTTTGTGTTTGCTTGAACTGTGCTGAACTGTTTTGGATTGCAGGCTGTCTACCAGATGCCTACCGAGAGCGACGACTCGTCCAAGAGCGTGGCACTGGCGTTGCAGCGGGTGTTCTACGAACTGCAGTTCTCTGACCGACCTGTTGGCACCAAGAAGCTCACCAAGTCCTTTGGGTGAGCAACAACTCATCGTTTATTCTGGAAAAGAAATCTTGCAAAAAAGCGTGTTCAGGCATATGGATTCTTGCAAAATTCTTTCGGATTCTTACATTTTCATTAAAAAAATACGTATGGGGCATTGAGTGGATAGGTTGTAGCAAAAACGAATTTAATTCCTGCATTGCCAAGACAGTTCTGCATCGGTGAAAATTTCGACAACTTTTTTCAGCCTTATTTCTGGTCATGGAGAGTACATTTGTACAGAAAGAGGAAATGGTAATTAAGGGGAGACGCGGGTCTTGAAATGTCAAAAAATCGCAAAAAAGTCTATTTTCGGAAAAGTGCGTTTTCGCTACGTTTATACATTCAAGAATCCCTCCGCGAAATCTAGAACCTAAATTTAATCGGAAAATAATAAAAAAAAACACAGTTATACGGGCCAGGGTGGCCGCGGAATTAGCGAAAAATCTCCAAAGATGTTCGAACTTCGCGCGTTGTCATTTGCGAACGCGTTGGCCGGCGGGCGCCATTTTGAGCTTGTTTGGAAGCTGCTTTCTTTGTGCGTATTTTGCGCCGGTTCAATATGGCGTAGGTGAGGAGGAACCGACGCTATCGCGTCATTTCTGAAGGATGCGCCCGTGCCGCTGATTGGCCAAAGCACGCACGCCCCCCGCGCGCCTCGCTCCTATTGGTCTGGCGCCGTTTGAGTGCCGATTCCCGCGTTCCCGACAGGCTGGTCGCTCTCGTGCGCACTGCGTGTTTGTGTGGTTTCATCGCGCCACTGTGAACGTTTGGCCGCTCGCTGCTCGACAACGTTCGATAAAGTGTCTTTTTCGCTGCTCGAATGGCTGGAGGACACCGTCGTATGAAAACTACTACGCGTCAAGTGTTCGGCAAGGCGCGAAGGCGGCCGTGGAATGCGCGACAGAAGACGGATAAGCCTGTCGTGTACCCGGAGTTGCCGGCTGCTGGTCTGCCTGAAGATTCTGCCGGATCGAGTTCCGAGCTGCAACCCAGTACGTCTAGCATCAACACTTCGTCCACCCACGCCTCGCGTGTTGGCGCAGACCGTGTAGATACGTTTTCTTCACGACCGAAGAAAGAAGCAAGCGCGCAGCGATCGCCGATAAGGCGCAAACGTGCCTGGCGTCTCAGTCTGCAACGGAGCGAAAGTTTGAGCTGCTGGGTGTTGACACGAAAGAGGACGTCAGCGACAGCGGAACGGAACTTGCGATCTTGGATTTATCCGTGGTGCAAGACTTTTTTGGACTTATGCCGTGTCCCGTGTGCGCCAAGAAAACGCTGATGCTTTCGAAGGACCCCGCCAAGGAGTACGGGCTCTGTGCCAAGCTTGTGCTGGAGTGCTCCACGTGTGGCATGCGCGAAAGGATCGTCGGAGGCTTCACATGTCCAACAAGGATCACACAAACAGAAATGCTTTGATAAACAAGCTTGCAAAGAGGCACAAGCCACCAACAGACTCTGCCTACAGTCCTGGGCTTTTATAGGTATAGGTGTGACCTTTTGCTGAATGCACAATTGTGAGTGTGTGCAAGAGATAATTTTTTTTTTTTAATTTGAGTTCTGGGATTTTACGTTCCAAAACCGTGATATGATCCTGGACCAATTTTGACCACTTGGGAAGCGCTACAACACAAGCACAGGAACTTTTTTGCATTTCAGCTCCATTGAAATATGGTGACCACCACTGGGATTTGATTAAAATTTTTTGTTGTAGCCATAAACTTTGTGGAAAGGACATATTTTGTTGTGGCCATGAACTCTGCGCAACTTTATTTGCATAGGGATGCCATTTGTGTGCCTTCTGTACAACAAGGAACTAAAATAGGAATGTGAAGCTCGTGGTGCTAGCTTTCTGGCATTGCTTTCAGTGACTATGCATGATTTTGCAACCAATATCTCAATGTTATTTTTGCAAAATGGCCATATATATGTCATGAACTTGTTGCTGAAAGACAGGGCTACATGGTGGTGCAATTTATATTCCCATATTGTTAGTCCATTAAAAGTTATAGTGAACTGAAAGTTCAAACTCGTTTTTTCTCAGCTTCATTTTTTTGGACACCGCACACTGCCTTACGGGGGATCTTCATATGTTCTTTCTAAGTACCAGCAAAATGTTTGGTATCAATATATTTGTGTCGAATCGATCTAGCCGGTGATGCTATTTATTTATTTCTAATGTTGCCGGCTAAATTTTAATTGCCACTAAATACAAATGAAAATTAGCAAAGATATTGAAATTATGTTTACATCAGGTATTTTTGCATTATAATTGCACTGAGAACAATAAAAATAGCATCACCGGCTAGAGCTACTCTCTGGCATTCTGGCCGTATACTTTGTTTTTCCTCTTGACAAAGTTAAGTTTTTGAAAAGTCCCGTAAGAAATTGATTGAATTTCTGTATTAAAAAATTTGCATCATTTGTTCTAATGAAGATATACAAAATCTAATTAGATATTTGCAATCAGCAGAAAAAGCTGAACAATACTGTTAAATATCATCCCGTTCACACTAAAATTAACAAAGTTGGTTTTGGGACCCACATCTCCCCTTAATGAGTAATCTTTGTTGAACTGTCCACTGCTGGAAATTCCCTCCAGCACATCAAAAGTGCCACTGCGGACTTTGCGTTAAGCTTCCTGAGCTTGAGCACTTTTAGGCATCAAACTTCGCACAGAATGTGATGCATAGGGCATTACAGGGTTAATCATGTAACTTGCAATGCCCAACTAGCTGCCCAACTTGTGCAAGGAAGTGTCACAGTATGGTTTTCTTACTGACGTCTGATTCTCTTTATTTCTTACTGTTTGGCAGGTGGGAAACCTTGGACTCGTTTATGCAGCACGATGTTCAAGAACTCTGCCGAGTGGTGAGTTTCGTTTAGGTGGCTCCACACTTCCTGTTCTGGTCAAGTAATGTTGGCTGCGGACAACGAGGCGGTTTCACATCTTCTGTATTTCTGAAAGGACAAGCTTAATAGCTACTGTAGCTCTGCGTTCTTGAGCGCACATTCAATATTTCTTGAATATTGAACAGCTTGTATTGTCCTCGCGTGATTGGTCAGGGCGGCGCTTTCGTCGGCAAAGGCTCGATTCTGACCAACCACGGGAGGCCAAGCAAATGGTTCAAAATAAGATCACGTCCTTGCTCGCAGGTGAAAAAAAATAATGGGGGAGTGGGGGTGCGTGTGGTAGTGAAGAGCATGCCTGGAAGACTTGCATCTTTTACGTCCCGTAATAATCCCGTAATAGTCCCGTAATAGTTTTTTCTGCAGCAACTCTTCAATGTGGGGACCGAAATTCAAACTGCGTGCTGTTTGATTTGCAACTTGAAAATTTGCAGACATTTAACCCCCGTCCCCCTCCACCCGTTGACAGTAGGCCACGCATTTTGTTTCGTTCTCTTGCCAGCTGCTGGACAACATGGAAAGCAAGATGAAAGGCACCTGCGTGGAAGGCACGATCCCACGGCTCTTCGAGGGCAAGATGATCTCGTTCATCAAGTGCAAGCACGTGGATTATGCGTCTCGGCGCATGGAGCCCTTCTACGACATCCAGCTCAACGTCAAGGGCAAGAAGAACATCCACGAGAGCTTCCAGGACTACTGCGCCACCGAGTCGCTCGACGGGGACAACAAGTACGACGCCGGGGAGTACGGGCTCCAGGTGCGTGCACGCGTTTTTGTGCCTTTCTTGAACTTTGGGGGTGCCCAACCGCCTTTTCTGGGTTTTCTTCGACTCTCGACGTTGTCCGTAGGTCGGAAGTGGAAAAACAGAACGCCAGCGCCAGCACTAAAAGACAGTACTGTAGCCATTACTATCCGCAGCCGCACAGTACTGCATTTCTGTGTAACGGTACACCATATTGACTGTGTTCAATGCGGGAATTGCGGACACATTTTTTTTTTTTTCCCCCCGAAGTTCGCTCTCGGAGAAACGCTGGCATGGAACATACCGTTTCAGTACAGCACTGCCTACAGCGAGTGAGCCGAGGCAAGTGCGTGGCTTGCGTTGCATGTTCGTCATAAATGCCGTCTGTATTTCGTGCGTGTAGTCGTTTACTGTTTACCCTCGTTGGCTTGCATTATGGGCGAGGAAATTTTCTTTTTTGTCCCGCCCTCTGAATTTGGGGGACCGGCCTAGACTCGTGAGTAAATGTGGTACTACTCATGTGTTGGTGCTTTTCTTTCTCTTCTTTTTTTCATTGTCTTCGCGGTCTGACTTGCGACACTGTCTCACTTTGCTCGCTCAGGAGGCCGAGAAGGGCATCATCTTCGCCTGCTTGCCTCCCGTGGTGCACCTACACCTGCTGCGCTTCCAGTACGACCATGTGACCGACAACAACATCAAGATCAACGACCGGTTCGAGTTCCCCGAGCGGCTGAACCTGAGCGAGTTCCTCACCGACGGGGGCGCCAACTCGAGCGGGCCAGCCACGTACACGCTACATGCGGTGCTAGTCCACAGCGGGGACAACCACGGGGGCCACTATGTGGTGTTCATCAACCCTCGCGGCGACGGCCGCTGGTGCAAGTTCGACGACGACGTGGTGTCGCGCTGCACCAAGCAGGAGGCCATCGACCACAACTTCGGCGGCACCGACGAGGACGTGGCCGTGAGCCGGCACTGTACCAACGCCTACATGTTGGTGTACATCCGGGACAGTGCCATCAGTGAGTGCCGCTTGCCACGAGGCGGTCGTTGGCGCTTTGGTTTGCGGTCAGTGGGGGGGTGATCCGCGACGTGCATCCCCGCGGTTTCCCACTTGTCCCCCCTCTCTTCACGCTTGGAGTTCTCAATTCAACCTCACCGTGCAATCGACTAGCCTCCCGGTTAACCGAGATGGTAATGGCTGAAAAAGCGTAGTCTCCCTCAGCGCAGTTCTCGCATAGCAGGACGAATTTTTCATTATCGGTGCTTTCTTTTTTAACAGTCCACAAGGTTTCCTTCCTAGCTTCATGCAGTGCAAAGACGTTTGTGTGCCTTGCGTCGGGTGTCTGTTAAAAGAATGCCGAATGATCAAAATTAGTAGTCTCGCCACTGTGACACGTCTCATTATTAGATTGTGGTTTTGGCGCATAAAGCACCGGAATTGAATTTCTTTTATACTTCTTTTTTTTGGCCGACAGTTCTTCCTTTTCACATTCTTCCACCACAAGTATAATGCCAGGCGAGACTTCTTGTCTCTCTAAAAGTGAGACAAGAAATACAATTAAACATGTCGCAAACTACGTGTTCCGAGGCTAGAAATAAAAAAAAAAAACATTCTATTCGTGCAAATACAGTAGTCGTGCAATAGCCTGGTGGTAAAGCATCCGCCTCATACTGAGATGTACTGGGTTCAGATGTCTGTGCCACCGACAACCCACCTCTTTTTTTTTTTTTTTTTTTTTTTTTTTAATCGGTAGAGACAGCTTGGTGCTTGGCTAATTGCTGGGGTTGCCATCTTGAAAATTTCTAGCCATTGTCTCTCTGCGCCCCTCGCCTAACCATAGTCTGCATCGTTGGAGAGCATCAGCCACGACTGTGGCAGGCAAACTGGAGTTGCCGCCAGGTACCAGTTTTTAAAACAGGCACTTTTGCACTCTTGGTCTGGTGTCCGACCTTTACATGACCTCAGTGCTGGGAAAGAGCTGTATTTCTCCAATCCGAGGACGGCCCCCCGCCTAGTGGTTGTTTTGGGATGCCACGTGGGAAATTGCCATTGGTGGACCTTGTCACTGTTTTGCTTGTACTGCCTGCAGTGCCGCTTTGCTGTTTCTTTTTTTTCTCTTATTGCATCTGTTACCTAATAACGGACACAATAACGGTATCTGTTGGTCGTCTGCTTGCTGTTTGCAGATGAGGTGCTACAACCAGTCACTGAAAACGACATCCCCGAACAGTTGGTCGAAAGGCTTCAGGAGGAGAAGTGAGTTGGCTGGCTTTGGCTTGGCTTGGCTGCGGGGTGTAGAAGAAAAAAATAATGTGCACGCCAAAAAACCGCCAAAACGTGCAGTGGATGTAGCTGGCACCACCATTACTTCAGCTAATGTGCCGTGCAGAGAAGTGCTCTTGTAAATTCGGAAATAGTTGCCAAGAGTAACACGTGTGCCAAAGGAACGAAAGCAGTCAAGGGTTTCCAGCCACTTTGGTTGAAGCAATTATACGGGGAAATTTTTCAAGCACGAAGGAACGGGGTTGTCTGATCGGTCGGCAAGAGTTGTACGACCGTTTTCGAGATGATTGGCCGCTCTCCTTGCAGGCGCCAGGAGGCCCTGAGGAGGAAGGAACGAAATGAGGCTCACCTCTACATGGGCGTCCAGGTGCTGACCGAGGACAACTTCTCCGGTCACCAGGGCAACGACCTCTACGACCCCGACAAGGCTCACTACAGGAACTTCAAGGTGGGCCTCTTGGCACTCCCCGCTTTGTCACTGCAGTGTACATTCTTCTTGTGCCTCTCGTATTGAGTCCATAGCGCTGCAGTGAACGTCTAATTTAGTTTCTAAACGTATTGACATTTCTGCATACATAAAATCTTTGCCACAAACTTTAACTAAGGTAATATGGAGTTCTGAAAATAGCAGACCCAAGCGCCTTTGTGTAGCCAAGGCACCATCCCCTACTTTGTATTGTTTTGTACTCCTTTTCCGTTTCCTCTTGCACGCCCCGCGGTAGTTACTGAGGTAGATGAGACGTCTGTGCGCGTTTAGCACATCTACAGTCGCCGACCGATTTTCCGGACTCCAAAAATTCGGACATGCCCGATTATTCGGTCAGCTTCGCGGCACCGCCATTCTCCCCATAGACCATAATGTATAACAACTGCCGAAAGTTCGGACGCCCTGCAACCCCTCGTCTGATTTTTCGGACACTTCTTGAGTCAACTCGTTCGAGGGCATCATGCACCAACTCTGACCGCGGCGCATAGTTCGACTTGCTGAACGCCATTTTTGTTTTGAACGGAGCCTCCTTGCTGCCCCACGAAGTGGCGCTACTGGAAATCCCCGCTCATCATCGTTTCTGCCTGGTTCGATAGAGTGGTCGTACAGTAGTTCCGGTTTCAGCTTAGTAAGCCATGTCAAGACAATCCAGCAGCTGATTTCTTTCTTTCGCGCACGACGCTGCGAGTAGCACGTTTTTCGTTCGTGCGACTGGTGTCGGCACGGTGGTGTTTGCGTTGTGTGCTGTGTCGAGGTTTCGGTGATCCAACGTGGCGTACGGAAACATCGCGTCAAGTGTCTAATGGCGCCGACAGTGCCCGCGCAGACTGCGCTGGGGAATGCCGGCAAGCGGGTGCCGGGAGGCCTAAGATTTGTCGCCTTCCGATGTGCTCCCTACTGACGCGGAAAATATTCTGCCGAGACCTGCGCAGTGGTTGCATTGTGATTCCGGACACAGTCTCATTTGGCAGTTTCACAAGTGCTGACACTGCTGTACTGACATGCGCAGAACTCGACGACGGCGAGATCGTTCGTCAGGTTTCTGCTGCTCCGCCGGACGATGACTCCGAGTCGGAAGATGACGCACCATGTGCTACGCTGCCGTCGCATGCGGAGCGTGCACAAGCAGTGACTGTGCTTTCAGCCGCCTATAGTGACCGTACGACCCTCTCCGAGATTCAGGCTTATCTGATTGCGCGTAAACGGGACAGCGTGCAACGGCGCACTCACGATTTCTTCAAGCCTACTGCCGAGCCCGAATAAGTGCGTGGAAATAAAGGATTTCATTTTTTTTTCTTAATCTGCTTTTTCGGACACCTGTTTATTCGGACATTTCCGCAGTCCCCGTGAGGTCCGAATAAACGGTCGGCGACTGTACATATTCCTACAAAGCATGAACCAACAAGTACTATTTTACGTATTTTCCAGCATTAGCACAGTGTTAGGCATATTGTAGTGTTGTCTATATCGTGTATCATAGTGCACATGCCCATCTTCAACCTTGGTAGCACATGGCTGTCCTTGTTTACACATGAACGCTACACTGCCTCGTAGCATTTAGCTGGCCCTCTTGTGTTGTCCCAACGTCAACATTTTATGACATTTTGATCTCTGCTCTTGTCGCCTAAGATTCACTCTTGCTTGTTTCGGTACATTTGGGGCTTTGGGGCATGCTGGAGTTTGGTTGAACGAGGTTTTGCAAAGGTGGTTTCCTCGGTCTCCTCATGTGTGTCCAGGTAAAAAAGCTGGCGACACTGCGAGAGTTGCTGGAGTTGGTAGCGGAACAGATGGGCTACCCGTTGCAAGGCATTCGGCCGTGGGCCATCACGTACCGCTCCAACCAGACCTCTCGCCCGGCTGCCATCGACCTTGATGCAGACCTCAACAAGACGGTGAGTGGCGCTTCGTAGGATGCCGTTGCGCGTTAGTTGTGAGCAGTATGAGCGAGAACACTGAATTTGCTTTTAAACGATGATTGCTGACTGAATTGAGTGGATTTGTTAACGTGCAAGCTGTAGTTTTCCCGTTGACCGGGCCGTTCTCGAGCGTAACTAGTCTGGCCATTGCTGGACTCTACTGGCTGTGCCCAAGATAATTCGTGAACAGCAAACATCCTTAGACTGATTGCACCATCTACTCGCAAGTTGGCTAAGCTGAAATTTTATGGGAGGTTTTGTTTTTATGACAAATGGTGTGGCAAAGCTATCTGTGTTGCTTGAACGTTTTCTGACATGGTGGATTGGCACGGAAGCCCTCGCATTTTTTTTTAGTGATTCATAAATTCAAGAACTTTCATACAGAAATTGAAGGACTTATGAACTGTGATTGAGATGACTTTTGGTGCTGATTATGATGCGTCTTCAAGGGACGGTGACAGCAGTGGAGATGTCGTAGTGCCTGGTAAACTTAATTAGTGCTTGTGCGAATACACTCGAACCCAAATATATCTGACCCGTTCAAATCAAATTATCCTCTACGTTGAACAATTTCTAAACACGGTGTAGTTACAATGAAAGTATATAGCAAAAATTATGCTTACGTCAAAGAAAAATAGCAGTGGCTCCCGATATATGTAACATCAAGCAGTGCAAAAGTGCCCTTCAAAAATAAGGGGGAGATAGAGCTAAAGCAGACGAACGACCCGCTGCCCGTGATCCGCGGGTCCACAGGCCCCATGGGTGACCAGCTGGCAACTAATGTGAATGCATGTAAAATATGATTTAGTCTGTGTGCCCGCTTTATAGACAAGGCTACGCAGATTCACACATTCATGCATGCAGCCCAAACTGAGTGCATGAAAGCGTAAATCCAATTGCGTTAACACACTTGTACAATCTCTGTGCCTTCCCGTAACGGATAGATTCGATCGTCATACATGCTTTCGGGCTTTTTGTATACACTGGTTTTGTTGCCATCATCTGTGTCACATATTTGTGTCACTTGGTTCTGTTGGCCTGGATCAATCTAGTACTGACAGCCTGTGTGCCATTGAACATCTGTGTATGTTGTTGTGCCGATCTCGGTTGGGCCTCTTCGTATATACCAAATATTCGAAAAACCAGACATTCAATTTGCAAATAAAATGCAAGCATTCGCTATTCAATTCGTAGTCATATACTATATTTGCACACCCCTACTAAATATAAGCATTAATTTTTGTTTGATTTACCAGGCCTAAAAAAGTTGTAAAATGTTCAATGTATCACCAATATTAAATTTAGCGTTTCTGTTAACACTGCTAATGTGTTAATACAGAAATTCAGTTTGTGTGTACTTGAGAGCCACACCCCCACACCAAAAGGGTTAAACATGTGTTGTCAGTGATCACTTTCATGTGAGACTACTGTTTCCTTTCATATTGCTCAAAAGGTGTACCACCTTTCTTAAATGTGCAGATCCAACACAATGTTGGAATCTAAATGATCCGCAGCTTGTTTTAGTTGGCAAGCTAGCCGCAGTGGTGGGGTGACACGCGCGTGGCCTTCGTTTTGCGCAGGTTATTGATCTGTCGGAAAATACGAACCCATGGGTGATCTTCATGGAAACGATAGCCCCCGATCAGAACATGGACCGGCTGCCGGACTTTGACAAGGAGACAGATGTACTGCTCTTTTTCAAAATGTACGATCCGCGGCTGAAACAGATTGCGTACTGCGGCCACGTCTACATGCCCATCGTCGCCAAGGCCAGTGAGTAGCTTGGACCACTCTAGTGCAGCTTGTTGATGCACACCTGTCTGTCTGCATCTGTTCATGCCTGTCCTGTCTCGTGTGTTCATGTGTATCACTGTCTCTGCACATGTGTACAGTAAAATTTTGTTAGGCCCTTGTTAATTGGGCAAATTGGATAATTGCTACCCGCCCATCTGGTCCCTGCAAGCATGTGCAGTTGAACCAGGGGCCAGGACACCTACCAGCAGAAATTAAGTGGTTCAAGGTTTCTGCTCCCCCGCGAGAGCGTTGTAACCAGCGCAGTGTGCGGTTTTTATGTACGCCGCATGATAACATTTACCTGCCTGCAGGAAAAGCAGTTCTTGCGTAGCCTAGTAAATACTTCTTGCTTTCCTATCCCAGAGCATGCTTGATAGTAAAGTGTATGGTATCAAAGTGAAGAAATTCTCTTTGCCACAGTACTAAAAGAACTTTAAAAAATATGTTCGAAAAAATACTGCGTAAGAAAAAGTTATACAAAGATGTCATTGTTGCTTCGCACAGAAAGACCTTGAATTTTTCAGAATATGCATTTTCAACTCGAAGGACCTGTGCAATATTTCAGCAAATATCGCCTTTCTACGTGCAAAATTTCTTCACATGTAAAAGAAAATGTTAACTACTAACTAGCCTTGGCACGATGCTAAGGGTGTGTTTTGGTATGAAAAATGCTTTTTTGCTAGGTTTGTGTCATGCATCGACCTATATTTCAAGTATAAAATGTTGCACCGCATTTCCTTCACATTTTCGCTATCTGAAATTAGGCTTTTTACAGGGTCGAAAATTTCGTGGTGGTTTTGCCTGTAATGCAGAGGTGTTTGGTTGCGCACTGGTTGACGACGGAGAGGGTCAAATGCAGAGCGACCCTCTGGTGGTCAGACTAATTCGGAGTGCCCCACTATAGCGTGCCTCGTAATCATGTTGTGGTTCTGGCACGTTAAACCCTAGAATTTAATTTTTAATAAACACAGAGCCCCGCAAACATGCAGCAAAGACTCTTCTATAAAATGAAGTGATGCAGTCCATTGCCATATTTGCTAGCAGGAGCCACAAGGAACGTCGGGAACCCTTTGCTCCTTCTATATGCGAAGCTTTTCTTTGCAAACCTCGCCGGGTTTCGCGACCGTGGGTCTTCGATTGGTTGGCTTATTTGGCCAGGCCACGGGGAAGATGTAGCTTGCGGCGGCGGCAACGGCGGCCATATGGGGGAAAGAAGAAAAAAAAACAGAAAGCTTGCCTTCGCATATCTGCGGCTGCTCCTGAATGAAGTAAACGCTTGTGGATAGAACAGATTCGAATTGCACATGTATGTATGGGCATGCTGCCTCTGGAACTATGCTGCATTCAGGGTGTCCGTTGTACTCTGTAGTATAGTCAGGAACTCCGCTTAACAAAAGGCTTACGGTCATTTGTGTGCGTGCATGCGTGTGCGTGTGCTCGCACGTGCTTATAACTATTTATACACTCGCACAAAGCGTCGCTGTATATAGATTTTAACTCATTGGATCTACTGCATTTTTTTTTTTGTTCTTGTTAAGCCTGCGGTATAGCACTGCATGTGATACTCTGTGGCCATGACAATGCATAGCTGCCAGCTCTCGCACATTTTTCCTGAAGCTTGCGAATTTGACCCATTCAAGTGTTCTGATGGTGAAAGCACAAGAGAGCAGCACTTGCTTCCAGCAAGTCTATTCTGACAAGTGCCTATAGCAGACACAATTGGCAACATTAGTCACTGAAAAAGAATGCAATCTATAAACGTTGTGTTGCTTTGCAGTCTCTGCTGTTCCTAGTTCACTGCTGCTTGTCGGCTGTATCTATCCCACAAAAGGTGTGCGACCAAGACACGCATCAAAAACAAGGTGTTGCCAATAGCGCCGATAGTGTCCCTTGCTTCTAAAGCTCCCTGTAGACCTCTAATGTGCAGAGTTGTCAGATGTGACTGGCAGGTCGTGCATGGGACTTTTAGCAAGATGTGTTGCTTTGCAGAGGAGCTGTTGCCATTGCTAAACAAGCGAGCAGGCTTCCCAGCTGACACGGAATTGGTGCTGTATGAGGTGGGTTTCTGTCAAAATGCTCTCCATCAAAATCATTTTTGCATACGCTTTTTTTGTTGTTGTTGCTGTTGTTACTTGATCCTTCTTTACATTTTTCTGCTGTTACTCGAGGAGGCTCAATTCTGCCGATGCATTATGTTGCGATTCTTTGTGTCGTTGTGGGGATGAATGTATCTTGTGATGCCTAAGAAATAATAATATTGTGATGTTTCTTGGTGCTATGCCTTCACCTGTGTGTTTCAGGAAGTGAAGCCGAACATAGTGGACCGAATCGAAGACCTGGAGCTTCCACTGGAAAAGGTTCTGGAGGAACTGATGGATGGTGACATCATTGTCTTCCAGAAGCTTGACCCCAGCATGGACGAGTACGAGCTACCCACAGTCAAAGACTACTTCAGGTCGGTGAACAGGGTTGCAAAGCAGCCTTGTGGCAACTTTAAACCTCCCTCCCCAAATTGCTCTCTTCAGTTCATCCTGATGGTTAGAAAAATCAAAGATAGAATGGCTTCCACTGAACGTTGGACTTCCTTAAACATGCTCACAGTTGGTAGGTTTTTCATGATGGTTGCGAGTTTTATTGTCTATTGAGACATTACGCCGAGGTGTCCAGACTTGCAAAATGGCACTTGCAGCCTCTTGAAGTGCGCTGTCCGATCATTTCCTCAATGTGATACGCTGAGGAATTGAAAGTGGACTCTCGGCAAAGCGATACCAAGCGAATATTTGCCTCAGGCGCAATTTTCTCGCTGGTATGCGAACAGAATCTCATTCAAGCAATCGTGTTGTCCTGTGTTGGATGTAACTCTTGGAAGCTGCACAGGATGCCTTTCGTGGGATAGCGCCGTGGGCCAAAAGTGTGCAAGCTCATTTAAAATGTGCCACTTCAACATGGAGGAAGGTTTTTTCTTTCTTCGATCCGTCTTAAATTGCACTTGCTGCAAGCACAGTTGCCTACTGATTTTGTGTACATTTTAGACCTAAATCCACTACTGTGCTTGCCAGTCTAGTCTATGCATGTGATCTTGCGCTCCATTGCCGTTGAGGTCTAAGGGTACATATTTATGGGAGCTGTGTGCAACAACTTGTCACCAGCGACTCCTCCAGTCGTCAGCAAATTTTTGTTGCAGCCATACCGTCTGGGCTGCTAGGCCTAAGCTGTACATCTTGTATGGCAATAGGGGCAAGACGCAATGTTTGCAACGACGTCCGAATAAGTGTGCAGGTCCGAAAAATGAGGCGCCCAATAAATTAGTCTGCAATTTATTTTTGGGGGTTCTTGCTTACGGCATACTTATTCCGAGCTGTGTGTGGACAAGTGGCTGTCACCAGTACAGAGTCGGATTCTGCATTTTTAGTTTTGTTACAACAGAACTTCACCCCATTAAAACTAAACTAGACCAATTTTCCTGTTTAATTAATTGTCATCAGTGATGTATCAGTTTGGCTATCGAGTCTTGAGTGCTTTTCGCCATGGTCCTGCATCTGTATACAGTAAAACCTCATTAATTCGACTCTCGTTAATTCGGAAAAGCGGATAATTCGAACTCTTCCTTTGATCCCGGCAGGTGTATGCATTATTTAATGCAATGAAAATTCAGACGTATTTGGCGGCACATTGGCTGATTCAGACAGCTGTCGGAGCTTGGCGAGCGCCAGAGCACCGCAAATGTGCGACGCAAAAGAGCAGAAATGGCGGCATCCACAGAAATGAAGTGGCAGAGTCCGCATCGCCGTAGTCAGTGGAAATTGTATGCGAATGACAGGAATGCCAGAATGCATCATTCCCATTTGTGCCTTTAAAGCCTTTATAGTTTCTTTATGTTATTCTTTAGATAAATAACATAAAAGCATATTTACCGCTGCACATAGCACTCTCCTGGTAACATGCATTCATGACTGCATAATCGCCATCCATGATCACGTCGATAGCGACCGCGGTTTTGTTTGCAGTTGTAACAAATGGTAGTTTCGTTTTGACTTGGTGCGTGTGTTAGCCGCGCGCCTTCAGAACCGCAAGGTCGTTGTCCATGATCGCATCGACAGTGGCCGCGGTTGTGGCAAGCAGTATTATTGTTTTGACAAGCCTTCAAGGATGGAGATGACCAGCCACATTGTGATGGACGGCAACCATGTCACTGGTGCAAGAATTGGGATGTGCGCGAGGTAGTGAAAAGCCTCTCAGATAAGACGTATGCCGCGACCGCGCTGTGAAGGAAGTCGCGAGGCTTTTGCCACTGCGAGCGCTAATCAACCACGAGATGACAAGAATTGCAGCTTCCACACTGCTTTTGTGCAAAATAAACACGATTAGCTTATTCATACAGTAAATAAAAGCGTGTTGACGTAATAAGCATTTGTTTTCTTGATACCCCTGATAATTCTACATTTGCTTAATTTTAACATTCTTTCTGGTCCCGTGAAATCTGTATTAACAAGGTTTTACTGTAGTGTTAATTTAATGTCACCGTGCTTTAATACATGCTAACTAGCCCAACTATCTTGTTTGTTTTTGCCTTGACTTGTGGAGGGTTCTGCACACCAGGTTTGCATTCCAATTATTTTTTTTAATCTCCCGTCTTTCTCGTTTGCAGGGACCTCTTCTATAGGGTTGAAGTGACGTTCTGTGATAAAATGATCCCTAATGACCCGGGATTGACAATGGAGCTCTCACTCAAGATGAACTACGACCAGGTGGGTCACCTTGGCCCACCTTATTAGTCAAAATAGCTTTTAGAATGTTTCAGAGTGTTCGAGTATGCCCAATTGTACACAAAATTACAAAACTGATTAATCTCTGCGGCCATAGTAGACATGAACCGTGGGAGTTTGCATACTGAAGCAGACTACATCTCTCGGGGATCCAGCCTTTACTTGTAAATTGTGATCATTCACGCTCTCCTAAAAGTCCTGGGTATGCGAAAAAGAAAAAATGCATACTGCTCCATTCGTGCTTTCAGTAACAAGGCTTCACTCACGACGTGCAGTGTAATGGAAAAAAGTTTGATCACGTTAATTAAGGGGATGTGTACATTGCTTCATACTGGTGAAAAAAACTGTTCATCATTTGGAAAGCACATTCGATTTGGTCTGAAAAATGTCCTTTACGGTGCCTTCTCTATTGTTTCTCCCCGACGAAACAGATTGCGCGGGCCGTTGCTCAGCGGTTAGGCACAGACCCTTATTTATTACAATTTTTCAAAGTTCAGAGGTGAGTACTCGTTTGAACTTTTGCTGACTGTCTGCTTTTCTTTGTACATGTTTTATTATTGATTTTTATTTTATTTTTGCTTTGCTTAAGCACTTCCTGCATGCTCTCTTCGTTCGCTCTTTTCGCACAAAGGCACAACGAGGTCCTCAATGAAAATTGCAATCGTAGAGGGTAAGTTTGGCCACAACAGCCGCTGCAGCAGCGTGGTGGCGACGGTGTTGCATCACTGAGTGCAAGAACAAACTTGAATGTGAATCCAGATACGAGAATCGAATCAAGACCGTGGTGTCTGCAGTCTGACAGAGCCGAATGCAGAACCACTCGTATACCTAACACTGCCATGTTGAAGGGATGTAGAAGAGGCAATTTAAGTTCAGCTGTACGGTACAAACCCGTTGAGGTTTTTTCAAGGGACTGTGGTAACAGCATAACAGCTGGGAAATTCAGCAGTGAGAAAGGTGCCAAATCGCCACAGCTCTGGTGATTTTAGCAGACACCTACCATGTTTTGCAATATTCGCCTCTTTTCACTCTTAATTATTCACCGCGTAACATGGCCGTGTTGCGGCGAAGCTAACTTTAGGGAGCTGGCAAAAACTCTGCAGTGGCACGCTTATTGAGACTGACTGACTTCTGCCATTTCATACTTCTGAATTTGCCTCTGTATCGCTCAGTTTATGTGATTGATGTATTCAAATACAACATAACATACAGGAACACTGCAGAATGGTGACATATCAGATGGGAACATAATACATAGGAGTCATTGGGCCACACAAATGTGACGTAGCAGCTGGGAAAACTCAACAGCGATGGATGTATCAACAGGGTGCTGCTGTTGTAAAGTAAATCTCGCTCCTGCAATTGTGAAAACAAGCACTCTCAACAGTAAGAAGAGTCTTGGCAACCGAGAAGCGAACGAACAGATGTGATATTTTCGATTGCATCTTGCATGAAATTGCGTAGTTTTAGTTTCGCACATCCAAAGTTGAGGTATGCAAACTGCCAAGCATACGAAAGAACAGAAAGAGGGCTACAAAAAAATTTGAAAGGGGAACAAAATGCAAGCTGAGTGTGAGGTTTTATGTTTACAAGAGTTGGTTGGTTGCACTGTTGGCTAAAACTCCTCATTAGAAAGTTTACAAGGATTTCGAGTCTTGCTCGCACATCAGAGCTGTACTGACACCACTTTTTGTCATGCACTAGGTGTCTCACAATGTGCAGTTTAGAGAACTGTGATATTGCTGAGCTAGAGTTGCAAATTTGATACTTTTTTTGCAATTTTCAAGAATTTCTAAATTGATGGCTTAAATCAAAAAGATGTCACCTACTTGTTTGGTGAAGTTAGTTACTAATCCTGGAGTTGGGGGGGCGGGGGGTATTGTAACTTCTTTTTTTTTCTTTGATATGCAACTGACTTCATCAACATCGTTTCAGTGGATCCTGAGCAATACGATTACTCCATTACCCCATGTATGTAGATAGAAGTTTCTGAGGTGTAAAGCTTACTCTTAAAGGATAATAAATAAAAGTATGATGATCGTAGAACATTGTCCCAGTAGTACGCACTTTGCCAGTTGTGGTACACCTTGACATTGTGAGTGTGAAGGTGTGCAGAGATGATGCACTGCATTCTAAAATGAAATCGTTTGGCACCACTCGTTCACAGTTCAGTGCCACAGTATCGTTTATAATGGAAAATGAACCTGATGTGTTGCAACATACTTTTGCGAGGCATTGCACATTGTGTTCAAGCATGAAGGGCACCAGAGCACATAATGTTGGGCTTCTAGCGTAGCGTTCAGCTGAAAGTCGCTCCATTTGAACTTGAACATTCACAACTTAGCTCAACAACATGTCATTCAAATTAGGGCAAGCTTTTCTTGAGCAGTAGTCTTGCAATTCACACATCGTGTTCCTTCCGTTCTTTTCCCTTTTCCTTCCTTTTTTTTTTCCTGAGCAGTTACCGTGAAGGTCCCGGTAACCCGCTGAGGTGTACATACGAAGGAACGCTCAAGGACCTGTTAGTGTTCTTCAAGCCAAGGCAACCCAAGAAAATCTATTACCAACAGGTGGGACGTTCTGCTTTGTGTTACCATGGTGATGCTTGCGATATTTCCTTTCCACCCTATTTCTTTGTCAGCCTCGCCTGATATGCGATGCTGATAAGAGTTTGTTGCTGTTTCAATGTGGCAGAGCAGTTGCACATTTCTGCCGATCCACGTTTTAGACTGAAGCATGAAATGTAGCAAGTGAGACATTACTGTATTTTTGCACGTGTAACCTGCACCGAGAATTTGAAATAAAAGTTAACGGTAAAGGCGAGGTGCGGTTATGCACTGCTGCAAAGCCACACCATAAGGCAAAATTGGCACATAACCCGCAGTGATTATGCCAGGTGCTTCAGATTATTCGGTATTTTGGGCAATCGCCTGCGGAGTCCAAATGATCTGTTGGCTGCTCTATATCGCCTTATATTAATGTGCGCCTGTTGTGCACAGCATTAATCATCTGGTGTGATTTTCTTGGTTTTGAGTATGGTTTTTGGTTGCTCAGTAATTCACTACTAGTTCGCTACTAATGCTAGCCTTGTTTTGTGTATTGATTCACATGGTTGCATTCTTACATTGCAAGTTAAATTTTCTCGGGTCTTTCAACTGGGCACCTTCACCTTATGATCATGACTGTCTTACAATAGAACAAATACTGTGCCTACCAACTCTCTCAAATGTTTCATAATGTTCATGAATTTGGTCTTGAAACCTTTGAAGCTTTTAAGAATGTCGGGCCAGGTTTTAAGAAAAATAAAAATGATTTTTTGCAAACATTTTGCTCATTGGTTCCCAAACCTTCTGTTAGTCTTTTGATAGTGAAAGGATGCCAGAGTAGGGTACTTGTTTTGCGCAAGTTTATACAGACAAGTTGCTGAAGCAGATGAAATCGAACGCCAGTTTGGTGAAAAAGTTGCTGATCTCTGTTGTCAGTTGTCACTACTGGATTGCCAGTACTCTGCCAATACATTTGGACTTTCCTTGAATTTCTCTGGCCACAAGCCACTCGGCCCTGATCGACCATTGGTCTCTTTTGTGTTTTCTCTCTGCAGTTGAGCATACGAATAAATGAACTGGAGAGCAAAAAGCAGTTCAAGTGCATTTGGGTCAACAACAAGTTCAAGGAAGAGGTGAGGTAGCCCGGTTCTTCTGGATTACCTGTGTGGGTGTTTCTTCCTTTCTTTATCCACGAAATACTTCTCTGTAGATTGTTCTTTTGTTGTATGCCTTATTGTGGGTGCTTCCTCTTTAGCTTCTCTTGTTGCGACACCTGCAGAGCTTATTTCTGTCCTTGTGTGATGGGTAGCGAGGCTTGTGAAGTCCACGCTCATGAGTAAATGCAAGGACAGCACGACCAGTACTGTAGTACCAGCTGGCACTTTCATTATGGTACATTGTGCTGGTACCAGCACCAGTTGGTATCTGTACGGTGGTACTGGCACCAGTCATTGCTGGTACTGTGCTAGCAGTTAGTACTGGTACTGTAGTATTGCTTGTCACTTTTGTATGTCGCACAGTACAGGTACCATGCAATAACTTCAGTGGTACTACTGTACTGACTGTGACATTTCTGCATGGTACATCCCCAGACTTGCTTGCAATTGCAGTCTCCACGTTTTCCGCTTGGCTACATGCGTTTTTGCATTTTGTACAGAAGGAGTTGGTACTGTACCCGAACAAGAACGGCTGTGTAAGCGATCTCCTTGAAGAGGCACGCAAGCAGGTCGAGCTCTCCGAGGATGGTTCGGGAAAGCTCAGGTGGGTTTGCATGCTGACGCTTGGCCGTGTACATCAATTGGTACAGTGCGTTTCAAATGCCCGAGTAATTTTGAGTGTTTTCCGTGTCTGTGCTCGTCTCCAGCTGACGGGTACTGCCCGTCAGGCCCTTGTTTGGCTTCAGCAGGCCCAATTTTGTATTTTGATATTCTATGTAGCAATAATTGCTTTTTTTCTTTTTATTCTAACCTTCATATTTTCACATTGCATTTAATTTTTCTTTCCTTTTTTTTTTTTTTTTTACTAATTTTGTGAATGGTGTATGTGAATATTCGAACCTTTCGAATAAATTGTGTGAAGTTCTGTTCAGTTCAATCTTCGAATTAGTCGCTGTTCATGAATGTGAATGTTTTTAGAATATTTTTCAAACATTTCAAAGTGATCAACTGCGCCCAAATAAACACAAAATTGGAGCGAAAGTATGGCAAATAAATTTTTTTGTCTACACCGCGGGCATAGTATAGACATAAACCATGAAAGCTCGCGTAGTGGAGCAGGCTACGTCACATAAGTAGCCATACTTTACAGGCTGTATAGCAATCATTCGCACTGTCTGAAGAGCCCTGTGCATGCAAGGAAACTACTTGGTTGCTCTTAATGCTTCATTTGTGCTTCTAATAAACAGTGCTCCATAACCTACTACGTAATGAAACATGCTAACTTTACGAGTACTAGGACGTAAACATCGTTTGATATTGTGATAATGGCCTTTCATTATTCGAAAAGTATTCAGTATTCGATTCACTTGTGGCACTATTCGATTCGGTCTCCAAAACCGCTATTCACACACCCCTATTTTATAACTCTCAATTTCCTATTCCGTGCGATCCAGTTCTTTGCCAGTCCCCCCAGAAGGGGTTTGTGCCATTGCCACATCAGGACTTACATTGGTCATTGAAATTCGGCATCAGGTGCAAGGAAGAGAAGAGTGCCTAGTGGAGGCTTGAATCTTGTTGGCAGGGTTGTTCGGTGACCCCTGGTTTCATTCTTTTTGCCCCCCCTAATCCCTTGCCTTGTGTGCAGGCTGATGGAGGTGATCAGCTACAAGATCTTCTCGATCCAGCGGGAGGACGTGCCACTGGACAACCTGAACCAGGCAAACTCCAAAACGTATCGCATCGAGGAGATCCCCCGGGAGGACCTCATTGTAGCCGACAACGAGATCCTCATCCCCTGTGCCCACTTTCAGAAGGTAGGTGTTTGTCTTTGGTAAATAAGCTTTGGCCACTGACCTTCACTTTGGCTTCAGTATAACAGCAAGACAGTCACTTCGCCATCTGCTTTAGTCATTAGTCACGGCTATGGGCCTTGACCTTGGCTTTAGCCATAGTTTCATGGCACCTTGGCTTTAGCCATAGTTTCATGGCACCTTGGCTTTAGCCATAGTTTCATTGTGAGAACGAGACAGTCACTTGGTCCTTGGACCATTGGCCATTAGCCTTGGCTATTTATTTTCTTTGACATAGGCTTCCGCATCAGACTATGATGCAGTCACTAGTTTGTGGGATTGGCATTAATTTTAATGTAAGAGGAAGGCTGTGACATTGGCGTCATTTTAAGAGCAAAACAGTTGCCACTCGCGAAACGTTTGCGTTGTGAGAGCGAGTGTGAAACAAAATGTACTCTTTTCTTATCGACCTGCAACATGCTATCGCCCCTTCTGTTTGCTAATAGCTGCTGACTGACCTCTGGAACACTACTGGAATTGCCACTAGTATCTTGGTAAAATAAGTGCCTTTTCGATGCTTACTTTTAAAAAAAACATTTTCGAGAAAGTTTTGGTGGCGGTTAGAACTTGGTCGGTATAATACCCGTGCCACAAGGGCCTTCTGAAATGGGGTTGCCAGTCTTTGTCACTCTAAATACCAGATAGGTGATTGTTGCCAGTTTAGGTATTGTGTTTGACTCTTTGGATTTAGCACTTGGTTTTCTGGGGTTAGTGATCAGATCCCTAGGTTTTAGCACTCCCCGGCTCGTATTTTCGATTAGGTATTAAATTGCTCATCATAGCTCTTCGCCTGAAGGCAAACTTCAGGTTGCACAGTTGCCGACCGATAATGCGGACTCGACGATGACTGCCAAAGCATCCAAAAAATCGAGAGTCCTAAATACCGGATTCACCCAAAAATAAGAGAGGCTTGGTTACACAAGTGGCCAAAAAAAAGGTGTGCCATATTCTTGGAATGTCAGTGCCTTCAGTTTTGCGTCTGCGAACGATGGGGCATTCTTGGCGCAGTGCCGAGCACGCTGTCTACATCGCAACAATTTCTATTGCAAGTACCTTTCGAAAGTGATTATTCAGAAATACGGCTTAAGTTTGTCAATGCTTGTTGCTCTGGGCACTTAAGCTTGCTCTTGGCTTACACTCTGTGGCCGTGATTTTCTAGCAGTGCCTCAATGCTTTTTTCTTTTCACGCTTTTCGTGCTTCTTGAGTGTTCAGAGCGATGCTCCATACACATTATCAATGAGATCAGCTGGCCATGCACAACAGATGTTAGTGGCATAGAATCTAGCAGAAAGTGTTGCCACAAACTCGTGGCCCATATATCTCGGTCATTGAGGTGCTGTCACTGTAGATAGATGAAAGTACAATGAATGCATGCACTAGATTCTTGTCGGCGACTACTAGATCGACTAGGCTTCGCTAGTTGGGGTCTCCCGGAGCACCGGCGACATGGCTGACGATGTCTCAAAACTAAAGTATCGCCATTTCTTCTCAACTCGGCGACATCATTTGCATACAGTTGTGCAGTCAGAGTCCGAATTATCGCATGACGTGCTGTAAGGGGCCTGAAATTTCGGTTGTCCTCGTACATTAAGTCTATATGGCTAGTGGTGATGCCTGCGGGGCCATCCAAATAATTAAGAATGTCCAAATTATCAGTGTCAGATAATCGGTCGTTGATAGTAAGAACTAGTTATCCCAGGCTGCTAGCATCCTCCCATATTTTGTTGCATTGTTTTCCTGTCTTCTGTTTCATACCGAAAGAGTAGAACAGGTAACAGTTTTCACAGAAGTTTATCTCTCTTCCGACGCAGGTTCAGCGGAGTCGCGACTATCAAAGCGATTCGGCCGACGACATTATTACTTGTAAACAAGTAAATATCAAGAAACGTTTCTTCACATTGCACAGTGTCACATCTGTAACGCGGAATTAACAGCAGACATCTGTATGTGTGTCTTGTGTCCATGTGGAGGGGCAGTTAGAGGGAAGACCTGTGCATTTCCGAATGGCTTCTTAATAGTCCCGACAAGACTTTGTCATACAGTTTGAGTGGCAAGATCGGGGGCAGCGTCGGTCGACGCTGCATTTAAAGATCCTCGAAGGTGCCTGTGTGGCACGGGTATAAATTACATTTCTTGGCTCTATTTCCTAGAGTATGTAATCTGCCTTTGACTAAAACGCCATTGATAGTTAATATTCTGTGACTAGCCTTCGTCTTGCGCCTAGCTTCACTGCAACTGCCGCCAGTGTTTAACCATGGTGTACACTCGTTTAATAGCTTCTGGTAAAGCATGCTGCAGCAGAGTTCTGCCAGTTATTGCAGAATTTCATGACACTGTGATGTGACATGCGACATTGAAATAGCACTGACAGTGTTTTGCTACTGCCTCTATCAAATTAGCTGTTGCCTAGAACATTATGAAACATCGTTCCAGCACACAAGTAAACACGGACGAGAAGAGAAGGACAAGAGAAGTTGTCCTTCTCTGCTCGTCTGTGTATATTTGTGCATTGGAACAATGTTTCATGATGCTATTCACAACCAACTAGACCAGCTGTCCACACTTAACCTAGAATAGGGCTTCCAAAACTGCTCAAACCTGTACTTTTACTAAGTGTTCTTTCCACTGTCTTTACACAGTGCCATGGTTGGTTTGTTCATTTTTGGTGCGAGGATGTATCGGAAGGGTGTCTTTTCAACTTTTCCTTGCCAGCTCGTGCAGTCTGCGGATCAGCTAAGCTAGCAGAAACGGGAAGCATGCCGTGTCATGTCGCTCAACAGTGTCATGAAAGCTGTGTGTTGACGCTGTGTTGTGTGTCGCAACAATATTGCGAACCATTTTCTACCATTATGTACCATTTTCCCAAATCGCTACCTCACCGTAGCCATGACCCACAGTCGCATATTAACTGCACACCCTGCTTTATCTGCGTCATGTCCTGTCAATTGTCGCACGTCAATTGTCTTGTCATGCACAGTTGTCTTGTCATGCGACCTGCCGCGGTGGCTTAGTGGCTATAGTACTAGCGCAGCTAACCACCATTTCACGGGATCAAATCCCGGTTGCGGCGGCCGCATTTCGATGGGGGTGAAATGCAAAACGCCTGTGTACCATGCATTGGGGACACGTTAAAGATCTCCTGGTGGTTCCAGAATTCATGTGTTGTCATGCGTAGTTGTGTTGTCATGCGTAGTTGTGTTGTCATGCGTAGTTGTGTTGTCATGCGTAGTTGTGTTGCCATGCTTAGTTGTCTTGTCTTGCTTAGTTGTCTTGTCATGCGTAAATTTACGAGATGGGGTAGCTGTGTGATGCACAATTTGCATGGTAGAAGTGCGTGGGGTGCATGTATGAAGCATGAAATGGTCATTTCCCTCGTGGTTTTCTTGGCATCTAAATATTGGACCCCCCTTGTTTCCTCCCTTATTCCTCTTGTTAGGCAAACTCTATGTAGGCCTTCCATTAGGCCTAGAACCATGTATAAGATACAAACCGGCATGGCTAATGCCTTGTACCTGTAACAGTTGCGACTAAAGATGATCCTTGCCTAATATGTTAGCACTGTGCAATTTTCTAACATTTTCACGCTGCGCATGCTGATTCGTGCAGCTATGCACTTTCCAAGCTCCTGGTGGAGTTGGTAGCTTTCACGCTCTCCCTCATCTGTGCTTGATCCTCTCTTATGACACCCTCCTCACCTGCTGTTTGTTTCTAAAAATATAATTTCCAGCTCGATCTCTGATCTTCCTTTGCCTTTTTCAGGAAATCTTCTCGACGTTTGGCGTTCCCTTCATGCTGAAGATTAAGCACGTAAGTGGAGCGGGGTGCCTCCCACGCATTTTTAGAAGCCTTGACACAGGTGTTACAACAGAACTGGCGCAAAAAGTCTGTCATTAAAAAATTGTACGCATTGTAGGCGTTTCAACCTATGAATTGTGCAGGCTAACCTAAGAGAAAACGTGTGGCCTCGCGAAGAATCTTTAAATTGGAACCTTGGCATAGGCTAGCTGGGGCAACGCGTCGGAGTCGCATGAGCGCAAAAGAACGGAACGAGCGAGAACAGAAACGATAAATTTTGCTACCAATATTTATTGTGTGCTGAGCACAGAATACGCACTGGCAAGAGAATGTGAGAGGAAGAGAAACTTAATGTCATCGGGTAATGCAGTAGAACCTCGTTCATACACTTTGAGAAAAAAAAATAACTTAAGCAAAAATGTACTAACTGAGAGAATGTACGCTTTGAAGTACCCCAAACATTCGACCCTCTACTGTAGTTGACATCTATGTAATGTGAATCGTTGCGCACGAGACGCCGACGCGCATCGAGCTGGTGTGGCTTCGGTGGCCGGAGGCGCGTTGTTTTCTTGTTGCCTGGTGTTTTAAGAGGCCGATGGGAAACCAACACCAAATTGAGCTGGCTGGCGACACCGGATGCCTCGTAAACGAAATTTGGCACTCGCATCATGCTGCCTGCATCGGGGAACGGTGGCGTGTTTAGATTATCGGCCTACTACAAGCGTGCAGTACGCTAATAAAGGCACTACACCTCGCGCGCTGTAAGACAGACGGGTGAAGGCACTTATCGCAGTAGAGTTGGTGGCAATAGCTGCGAATTATAGTGTGCGACGGCCCTGAAGATTTGCTGGTACACACCGGAATGAGAAACCGAGCTAGCGCCTGCGTTTTCATGTGAGAAGGGTGGGCGAGTATTGCAGTGAAGGCGCTGTGGCAGGTGGCTGTGTACTGTTCTCGATCACGTGCGCCTCGTGCATTTTCATGTTTACAAGGGATCTAGTGGCGGAAAAACACAATGTGCAGTTCATTCAATAATTGGCCACAAACTTTTTTTTTTTTTTGCAATAACACACTTATTGCAAGTTTTAGTCTTGCTGAACAGGGTAATGACATCTACAAACTGAGGGTTGTTTGAAATATTCAGTTATTCCTCTCCTATACATGAAAGCTAGTGGCCGGAAAACGTGTCGTACTATTGCAGTTTGGTGGTGTACTAAACGTTGGTGCCGAAAAATCGTGTTTTCCGGTAAAATTTGAACCGCTAAAAAATTAGCAGAACTCTATTGGTTTTTTTTTTTTTTTTTTTTTTTTTTTTTTTTTTTTTTTTTTGTTCTCGGTCGCGTACATTGGCACCAGGAAATCGTTCTTTCCGGGATCATATCCGCGAGGTTCTACTGTAATTCATGTGAAGGGCCACTAATCAGCCGCACACACGAACAACCATGCAAAAGTTCCACTTCATCAAATATATTAATTGAAGGCGTGCTTGCTAGAGGCCTGCGAATACTCAAATATCGCTGAATCGAATGGTGAACCTTCGAATAATTAGATTTGCAAATAAAAAATAAAATATATTTGATTTCTAAAATGTTCGTTTCCCGGCATCAACATTAGTAAGCGGGAACACCAAAAAAATGACCCAATACAGTTACACTTCTTTTTTTTACCGTTTCATTAATTCCTAGAAAACACTCTTTTGGCACCAACATTCAGTAAATTGCCAAACTGCGATTGTATGATACGCTTTCCAGCCGCTAGATCCTGTGTAAACCTTCGTGCACATGTGGTGACCAGGCAGTTTTCCGCTTTGCTCAATACAGGGAGAACCCTTCGCAAAAGTCAGGGACAGGATCCAGAAGAAGCTGGATGTTCCTGAGAAAGAGTTCGAAAAGGTGAGCCCGCCCATCGGTGTTTCACGGACTTCCAGTTGATGCCTGGGCTGCATTTGTACGTCTGTGCATTGCCCGCAGGAAAACTCCAAACTTGCGAGGAGGAGGAATTGCTTGGGAGACTCGCAATGATGGTCATGCACACTGTATTGCTTTCTTAGTCGCTCCAGCGGCTGCTGTGTATGGCACGGTTGTGTGGGCCCTATCCTAAATGGTCAGCGACGAGTACAGAGTTGCACCGATGGCTCAAAGCTTTGCATGCGCTGTGTTTTCGCCATTCAGTGTTGAAGCGAGAAGCAGCACAAAGGTCAATTTGTTTGCTGAAACGGCCGCACTTCCTGACAGCGAGTTTCCGCAGTCATTGAATGAGGTCTGTTCATGTTTGCTTGTCCACATGAGTGACGCCATGCCTGTTCATTTAGTTGGTAAGCGAATGTTTGCAAGTTTGTACAGTCGATATAACTACTAACCTCGCTTCGTGTAGCTGTCTACTAATTTGATAACGCAAGCGGTGCTTCGCCTTTTGGGTGAAACTGGGATTTTTCTGTTGCTGCAGCTTGGTGTCACTCACGGTGGCGTGCTATATATATATATATATTTTTATGCTATATTCTCCTGAAATTTGCATCTGGTTCATTTATGCTCTGTACTTTTTCACTCTTATTTCATAGTTAATTACATTGAGCGCAACATGCTGAAGTCATAGCCATCAATGGTGCCTTTGCGCTAGTTTACTCGTTTTAAAACCTTCCTGGCCCGTTGCTTCACTGAGCTTCTTTTACAATCTCCAATGCACTTGGCTCTTCTGGCTTGCAGTACAAGTTCGCCATCGTGGTGATGGGCCGGGCACAGTTCATCGAAGACAACGAGTACGTCGTCAACCTGTCGGACTTCATGGCCCAAGCGCCCCAAGGTGGGTGTGGGAGAAGAGCAATTTTGCATGGCATACTTCCCTGGCAGACCTCGGAGCGCTGTAAAGGGCACTTCGACCCTTTCTGGTCCAAATATTCCTGCAGGAATCGTAACGTGTTGCAAGGAACTACCTGACGTTTTGAGAAAAAATGCAGCAGAAAGCATTTCCAGTTAGCCAGTGTGAGCTTTTTGGTGCATCACCATCATGCTGAGGTTGGGCCTCTGCACGGCATCTTTGAAGCCTGCTTCCTGATGAGTATCATCCGCCTTGGGTGGCATGAAAATAGCCTTGAAATAATTGCACATTGCACCATTATGACTGACTTAACGAGTGGGAGGAATCGTGCTGCATACACCTGTAATTGTTGGTAGTTCAGGCGAATCGGGCGAAAAACCTTCTTCATTGGCCAAAACACCATTGGGAATTTTGTTTGCATTATATTTCCCCATATTTTTTGCTTATGGATGCAGGCAATATGAAATTTTGAATTAAAGATTGCACCAGACAGGGTTCGTGACTTTCTTTGGCACTTCCTCCTACTTTGTGGGAATGGTCCTGGCTGAATAAACTGGGCCTGTCTCCGAGACTAGGCCATAATTGATGTCTGTATAGGTACCAGTGCACAAAGTGGGTCTTCCTTGCGAGTATTTAGTCTAATTTGTAATGTGGGCCAACCTTGAAGGCAGTCCAGTGTTGCAGAGCCGCCTACACGCCTCGTAGCATTAACCAGTACAGCCAACTAGTATCAGCTGATCTCTGCATAGTTGAAATCTGCGTAGTTGCCATCCATGATCGCGTCAATAGCAACCACCGTTAATTTCGCCTGAACTTGTTCCAGCAAATAGTAGTTTCATTTTGTCTGGGCATGCACGTTGGCCAACTGCCTTCAGAACCGCAAGGTTCTGAAGGCAGGTCAGGTTCTAAGGCAATGTGGTTGCCGTACATGAGCGCATCGATAGCGGCTGTGGTTTCGTCCGCAGTGGTTGCGACGAACAGTAGTTTAGCTTTGACTCAGTGCGAAGTTGCCGAAGATGCAGAGCACCGGCTACATCGCGTTGGACGAACGATTTGTTGGTGACCAGCTCACTGGGGAAAAAAGTAATCGGGTTGTGCACACGGTAGTGAAATGGGTGTCTCAAATGACTCACACTGCGCTTCTTCATGGAGCTTAGCGGGGTTCCCTAGGACGAGCATGCTTGAGAACCCCTGGTCTATGATGTTCTGTGATGGGGTCTGCAAATGTGCCCATGGGACAAAGCAACGACAACACAGTAGTGCTGACAATGACAAGGGCGTTTATTGCACGTTCCATACACCGTTCTAGCCAGCCTTAATTAATACCAATCGAAGATACCGATGGGCGCGTGATAAATTGAGGAAGTCTGACTCACCGGGACTGGATAGCCAGCGAATATGTGCGCTCACATGCTGGACACCGACACCTAATCATGTGTACAGTCACGCGAACGGTGCTGTACTTGAAAGATTGTGTCCGTCCATCCCAGTGTCCTGCTCCAAAGCCCTTCTGAGGGCGTTTGTGCGCAGCGTGTCGGCACTCTAGTCGTAAGATTTGCATGATTCTGAGGATATAAGAAATGTGGTGAAACAATTTCAAGTAGGCAGAATTAATTTGTGAGGGGAAAAGGTCACTCTGGTAATCTGTCGTTCAGACTTGTGTTCGAGGTGTGCGCCACCATTTTGTGCATTCAGAGAAGACCACATACCCGTCTGGTTGCCACGAATGGAAAAAGAGGAAAATCTGCTTATTTGTGCATTGTGCTAGCCAAAAGCTGCAAATGTAAAAATAACATCTTCAGCAAGTCTGAGTTTGCTAAATGAACAATCCATTTGGTACTGTGGCTTCACCATGTGGGAGGACAGTAGTCATTTGTGTCCATAGTTAAAATCATAAGATTGCAGCAGTACTTACCAGACCAGTCAATGCATAGTGAACAGCTAATGTACTGCACAAAATGCAAAAGATAACGCAGAGCGCAGTCCTATATTTCCGTTTTTGCATTTTGCACAGCGCATGTTTGCAAAGTCGAGGCGCATTTGATTGCGACACACTGGTGGCACACTTTCTGCACTGCTGCCATCGTCGTCGAGACATCGTGTGTCGTTGGAGTATTGGTTGAGGTTGCGATGAGGTTGCCTCCCCACCACCCACCCCCACCCAGCGAAAGTGGCTGTGTGGAAATAACCTGGAGCCCCTCTGCCATGGCTTCCTCCCCCCTTTTTCCCCTCGCTGTCCCCCCGATTTCTGTCCCCCGCTTCCTCGCAGCAACAGCCATGCACCCGCGGCCGTGGCTGGGCATTGAGCATGTCAACAAGGCACCGAAGCGGTCTCGCTACAACTACCTCGAGAAGGCCATCAAGATCCACAACTGACCGGCACGGGCCTCCATCTCAACCAGGAGGTGGGCAAAGGGTCTTGTTGAACATTGCGGAATTTTGGCTTGTCCGTAAAAGTGTTGGCATGTACGGAATACCGGGTTACGGGAGAGCTGTATGGCAGAAGCAACGCTGGTAATGACATCTTGAGACCCACAGTTTAACCCCTTTACTGCCAATGGTGAGTGAGCATGTCACGACGAAGGTTTCAGTACCTTGTAATTTTGACCTTGATTTTTTTTTTTTTTTTTTTTTTTCAAATATTGCCACTAGAACTTGATCTGGACATGAGGTTATGTCACATTGTGCCAGCATTGTAACATACCATGTTCGCTGCTGGTCACTGAAATATGTTGCTCCACCTGTTCGGTAGTAAATAGATTCTGACATCTTGCAACATAAAATTACTTTACTTAATATTACGTAGAATTGCATGGCATATACCTATGTCTTTCACATGTGCAGTGCAATGAAGGGGTCAGATAATCATGTAAGCACTGAGTTTGTTCCTGTGTCCAAAAAAAAAAAGATACTATTTGTACCAATGCGTACGCCACACATGTGTGTACGAGTGTCCCACTGTATATGCCATATTTTGAGCATTTCAGTATGTTGCTTTTTGGGATTGTATGCTTCACAGCGTACAATCCATCCTGTCCAGTCATCTATTCTGTGTTTTCTTCCCACCCTGTCTGTCACCTTAACGCTGAATATATAACATCCATGAAGTTTGACTCCAGTTAAATTTTTTTTAATTCGATACCAACTGAAGGTTGCCAAGCTGGACTCAAACATTATTTCAATCCTAAAATTGGCTTTCGTGACCAGTCAGCGTGTATGCACCTGACCCCTGGTGACCCATTAGAGACCCCTTCAGTGGCAGCAGTTCTCGGGTGATCAGGGGACGGCGAATGCATTATATGCACATCTCCAGCCGAAAACACCTAGGAAGATTTTGAAGCAATAACGGTAGCTCACAATGTCTGATTACGTAACTTAACAGATTCTAACATGCACTTTTTTTTTTACCTAGGAAATTGGGCCGGAGATTGCCTGTGCAGTGCAATTGCATGCAAAACCAAAACTGCCGTTGCGGCCTTGTATGCTTTGCCACATAACATTGTGGCAAAGATGACTTTCGAAAACTGGCCGCCATTGTGCAGCACACATTAGGGCCTTGTCCATTTTTCTTGCTGAAAAGTAAGGTGTGAATTAGGTTTCTAATTTGTTTAGGAGCTTTAATGTCATTTGTAAGTTACTTTTCTATTTTGGGTACATAGAAAGTGGGCCTGTGTTTGATTTGGAGGTGTGTTAAAATTGCGCAAATACTGCCAAAGGAACGAGGTATGGGTTTTGTCATCTTTAACGTGATAGGGTTAAGGGCTCAGTGTCTCGGTCCTTTGTCGGCGTCGGACGTCGTTTTGTCAAATAAATCCAAACCACAACCACGTAGGCCCTGCATGGTGCAGAGGCGTTACTGAACTAATAGAGTTTTGCCAAGTTAAATGCATCAGAAAAATCGTAAAGTATGACCTAAGCGAAACCTACAGACAGGTTAGCGTTCGAGTTTAATTCAAGTATACCAGAAAAACGCAATTCTATTAGCAAAAAACTTGTACACAAGCCCCTTTTCCAGCGTTTCTACCATTTATAGAGCGGCGCTGCCCACTCGGTTGCTTGCAGCAGCACAGTTGCGCTCACCTCCGTGCATCCGCAACAAAGCTGCAGTTGCCGGGAAGGGTGCCAAGCAGTTCGGGGAACTTGATGGACATTTGCGGAATTTTGGCTTGTCCGTAAAAGCTTTGGCATTTATGGAAATAACAGGTTACCGGAATGCTATCTCGTTCCACTCTTGAAGGCGAAGCTTAAGCGTCCTCAGAATTTTTTTTTCTGTATCTTGTTTAATCAGGCTTGCCGGATAATTTGATCAATTACTTTGGTCCAGCCAAGGTCGAATTAATGGAAGTCAACTGCATCTCAGCTCTACCATAGCCTGCTAAGTGTGCTAAAAGGTATTCTTCCGAGCCCCTCATCCTTTTTTTTTTTTTTTTTTTTCTTATTCTGGTCGCACGGTGTGAATAAGCCTAATGGGTGGTTAGAGGAAGACTATGCTTACCCGATTCTATTGTGCTCCTTTCTTCTAAGAAAGTGGGCGGTAAACTTGCTGCACATTACAATACAATACGAAACCGAAACTGCAATTATGGCTGTTTGGCAACAGCCTACCATCCGAGCAAGCATGTAAGCACCAGTCATCACAAGATGGCAACAGAGCTAGTTTGGGGTCACATTAGTTGATGACGCCAACACATCACTTTCAACATGTATCCTATTGCCTTCGCGTTAAATTCGGAGGGTCATTATTTCCTTACTTTGGAACCATAAAAAGACTGATCGGATAAACAGCACTGTTTTAGTCTCCGCTGCTTATAGTCTCGCATTGAACACTAGAGAAACCCGGCACTCCGAGTCATTCAACCACAATGGGAAGGGCAGCTAGTTTACACCGATTGTCTCCACCACAGTTGAACGACTGTGGGGGACCGTAAGATTGGCCTCTTCAATGTCCCAAAATGGCCAGTTAGTCATTCCTCATCAGCATTCAATTGCATCTCGAGTGCTCGGTGCTTCTGCGCATTCTTATCCCGTATTTTTTTTTCCTTGTTTTTCCTGCAATCCAGTTGCAGCGGAGACGCCAGGTGCGCTTGAGGACGACACTTGCACGCCACCACCACCATCACAGCCAGGCTGTTGTCCCCCGGCATCTGGCAAAAACGGCGACGACGACGACGGCAGCAGCGGTGGTGGCAACCGGCAGAAGCAGCGAGCAACGGCGCACGCCACCACTGAGAGAGACGCGCTTTCCGGCGGTGGGGGTGGCGGCCCCGCCGTCTTCCTCCTCTTCCCTTGCCGTCTTTCGCATCCTCTCTCCCCCTCGGCCACGGCGGCTTCTCCTTTCCCGTAACCGTGGTGACAGAAAGACAGTGCTGCATCTCCGCGCGTGTGTGTGTGCTACCAAGTACTCTGCGGGCGAGAGCTGGGGGGACGTTTTGTGACTGCATTGCCGAGGATTTATTTTTCTCGTTTCACGCTGCTCACGGCCATGCTTTGCATATTGCCTCCGCTTTTTCCTCCCTCTTCCTTCACTGTGTTGCCTTTTTTTTTTCACCCTTTTTTCTGCCTCAAATATCCTGACACATGTCTTCTGGACGCTCTCTCTGTCTCTGCTTTGATGTGCCAGATCTCTGGTTTTGTTTTTTGCCAGACCTGTAAAAAAAAAATCCATGCTATATTTACACTCGTCTTTCTTAAACAGCAGCTTGCCTTTACTTGCAAGCTGATCACCCACCCCGCCTCTTTCGAGAACATTTCTTTTATTTAGGGGTGTTTTGAGAAATGCATAGATTGGGCAGCCCTAGCTCCGGTCACTTTTTTATTGGCAGGTACTCCCAAGAATTGCAGTATTCTACCCGGCTGAATGAATTGTTTGTGGTGTTTCACTCCCTGGTTGTCAGGTCACCTTAAACCCCACCTTCTGGTATCTGCTTCCTTGGATAACTATCTTTCAGTGCCTGTTTTTCGGTGCCTCTGATAGAGGAAAATTTGTCGCTCTTGGCTTTTAGGCCTAGGTAATGCTAGTCTGTTTTTCTTTTTATTATTGTTACAGCCTTTCCAAAGTGTGAAAACTGTTAGCATAAAGCTAACTGCCATGTGAACTATACACTGGCTGATGAAGAAATTCCTTCCCCGTAGAAAACTTTACCTGTCCATTATTTTTCTTCAGTGCATATGTAAATGCCTCTTGCTAGCGTACATTTTTTTATATATATATACTTTGGTCCTGTATGCACTCTATCTACTAGGGAATGCCTGAAGATAGTGTTACTATGTTCTCCTTCAAAGTTCTAGCTTGCCGTTAAACATACTAGTTAACAGAATACTGGTGCATCAGGGACACTGATGGCGGTAACTGGACTGTTGGCGCCATCATGTGACGCTCTATTCAACGCCTTGAAACATTGTGTTGCATAATTGTTCCAAAAGTGAGGGAAAAACGCGAACGAAATCACTTTAATGATGGTTGCCGTGATGCCTTCGCACCAGTAGGTATCAGATGGTCATTGCAATTGCACTTCTGTGTGCTCTAGTGTATGTTGGCACCTCTCCCTGGCATTCTGGTACTGACTATAAAGCGCTCTACATGCTTACTGACAGCCTAAAACTCTCAAACGTTTTCTTATCCTTGTGATGATTTGTGTAAGCTGAATCGTGCAAACAGATTTCTTTTGTTCTTTTTAGATTTGTACGCCCTTGTTACATCTTTTTATTGTTGCAGAAAGTTCATTGTGCTGTTGAATTCTGCAACCTAATTGTGCAAAGCCTTTCGGAAGGTTGTGCACCCTTGTTACATACCCGCTTAGACATTTTATAACCTTTGGGGTGTAATTTACTCTAATTCTGATCACTTTTGTGCGCACTTCTGGCCCTTGGCGCCTTTTTGCTGTGGTACTACGCGGCTTGCGTGTCGTTCTCGTCGGGAGAATAGCAGGGTTCAGAGTTACGACGAAAGAAATTTGCTAAAGAAATGTCCATGAGTGTGGTAATTACACTATGTAGGCGGTGTAGTTTAACTCCAGCGACTGTACACCTCAGTGGGTGTAGTCATATCCGTAATGGTGCGAAATGCCACTCTGAAACAGTTTTGCACCCTTTGAGCTGTATTTTAGTCCCACAACAATGATCCACCTGTCTTGCATTCTTTCCTTTCCTTTAAAACTCTGCGCTAGCTGCTTTCCTGTTCGAAATGCTTTTCACGCTGATAATGCCCCCTTTCGTGACCTGGAAGTACCGGGAGCGCAGCACAGATATGCAAGTCTGATGATTATTGTTGTGGGACAGATATGGCCCTAAAGTGTAAACCGTTTTTAGAGTGTACTCTCGTGCCATTCCCAACTACGGAGTACCGAGGCTCGATGTTGAAATAAGGCAGTGCGCTGCAATATGTCCATCAATGTGTGGACACACCACAAGAGGGCGCACTTCAATTCCAGTTACTTTCTTTGCTCAGTGGGGGTGTTGTTACGTCCAGGAGGGTGCGAAATGCTCGAGTTTGCATCTTTCATCACAAGCATTCGTAGCAACAAGTGGGTGATGTCGGCAGGAGCAGTAGGTTTTTCGAAATGGAGCCGAGAAAGGCGGGTGATGTACTTAGCATTGCAGGTGTGTTGCTAGCACTGATAAAGAACTTGGTCACTGCGGAGTCTCTCTTGTTACTTTTCCTTTCCTTTTTTTTTTTTGGTTACTGTTTTTCGGCAACTCTTCTCCAGTGTTTTCGATGTGTGGGTGCGTGTGAGCGCTGTTTATCCTCCACTGCAGCGAGATGTACAGCTTGCAATACTACACTACTTCTACCACGCTGTAAGTGAACACTGCCTTGCATACACTCTAAAATCAATTCACATCCTTTGGGGTATGTCTTTGTCCCACAACAATAATCGCTTGTCTTTGGTTCCTTTCCTAAATGCTGCGTGCCCGGTGCTTCCGTTCCACGAACGGCATGCGCATTATCAGCGTGACATAGTATTCTTCACAGGAAGGTAGTAAGCGCAGTGTTTTCAAGAAAGGAAGCGGAAACAATACAGATGGCAATTATTGCAGGACAAAGGCACACCCAGAAGGGTGTCAAATTGTTACTGTACACCACTGAATGTATTTTACCCCCCTTTGGGATGTGAATTGTTGATTTTTTTTTAACGCTTTGCATCCGCTACTTTCTTGTTGGGAACACCGTATGTGGGATGCGAGTTGCATTTCTGGCAGGAGTGTACCGAGTGCACGGCGTTAACAAAATCAAAGCAAATGCATCCCAAACGTTTATTGTTGCGCAGTGAAGTGACACTCCAGCTCTAGTAGTGTCACATAAGTGAAGATGCAGTGAAAAATGGAGGCCTTCGTTTCATGGTTCTTGAGATTTTTCGATAAAAAAAAAGGGCAAGAAAAAAACATGATCTGAATAGTGTCTTGAATGTGTTGTTCTAGTGGTACTTTCCACTGGAAACTTAAGAGTAGTGCTTTTCTTTTTTTCCTCTGTTATGCTTTTAGCAGTAGGAAAATGAACTGGCAGTTGTTTTTGTACATGTTTTTCTACAATAACAGTGGCGTTTGAAGCCTTTGTGTTGATTTCAGCACAATGAGAAAGCAATGGGAAAGTAGGAGCCCTCTCTCTACAGGCAGGTGTAGGCAAAAATAAAGCAAACCTTCCTTCTTTTATGTTGCGCTTTATGCAATGACTTTCGGAACAGGATGGTTCGGTTGCACTTAAGCATCAGTCCCTCCATTGTATTAAGGTTGGCTAATTTGTACGTATTAGAGACGTGCAAAAAGAAATGTTTTAACTGCCCCGCGTTCCACAGTGACTATTTTTTGTACGTACTCCACAATGACTTCTTTGTACGCACTTCACATGGAGGTCCTTTCGTTGACTTTTTGTTCACAGGAGTAAAGCGTGCAGCTTACATTCATCAACACTAGCCCTTGTGCGTGTCGCTTGTACAACTGTTCCTTATGCAGTTTTAGCGTAGGCATGTGCAGTACATGGCAGTGAACTATTTTTGTGCATACTGTCACCCCCCTCTTCCTACCCTTCTCCCCCCCCCCCCTCTGTCTTTGAGAAATGCTAAGACTTGTTTGTAGGAGGAGCAAGTCAGCTGGCACATTAAGCATTTACGAGGGGATTTAACTCGGTGATGTTGCCATCTCTTTCCTGTTTGTTTCGTTCTTTCGTTGGGCACAGTTTCGTAAACCTACACCTTGCAGTGACTGAAGCGGCGTGTTTAGTACGAGTTGATCGCTGTCCCGTCTAACAGTGTGCGGAACACTGCGTCAATAGAGAGGAACATTGTTTAAATGGCTCCGTAAACTCCGTAAAAGGTTCCGTAAACAGTTTTATCAACCAGCCCAAGCCTATACTCTTCTCCGTAAACTGCCAGATCATTGGCCCTCAGATTCTGCGTAGAGGAGCTGGAGTGTGCAGTACCATGCATGGGAGGGCAGTGTTTTCCTATTCTGTTCAGGAAAATGTGTGTCGTCCGCAGTCAATTGGAAAAGGCAACTGTCAAGATGCAAGGAACTGCTGCACAGTCTTCCCCAGAAGGGTGACTCTGCCTTCTGCGGAGGCTTGGTTGCGGAGCAGGTTTCTCCTGCTGGGGTGGGCAGATGGCTAAATGCGGGACGCACCTCGAAATGCTTCCTGTGCATGGAATTTGAGGTCGAATGAGCGTGCTGTTTTAACTGGAAGAGCCGTTTAATACCTTGATCCTTTATCGGTGCAACAATCTGGCACACATCTACCTGCGGCTGCGACCGATTCTGGCTCCGTGTGTAGCAAGGTGGCCAGCAGTGCGAATTTGCATTCCTGTCCCGTTTTTGTGTCGAGGTTCCTTCAGTCTTTTTGTTGTTTGCAACGAGGAGTAGTCTTGTCGGAAGGGGACCGGTGGTGGGAGGGGAATAGCCAACTGCAAGGCCATACCGTCATTTTTTTTCATCGAGGATAGACACGAGTCGCCAGCGTAGTTCTGTGTTGACACTTTTGTTTTTCTTCTTCCTACTTCCGTCGCTGTCGTTTTGCGAGGGAAGATGCGATACTAGAGTCGGATGCAAGGGAGGGGGAGGGCTGAGAATTCTCAGCTGTTCTCTAGAGTCCTTTTTTTTATTATATGCATGTACAGATAAAAGCAAGTGCAGTAATGACGTGCTTGCGCGCCAATGTGAGAGGAGTGTGTGCGAAACGGCATGTCTGTGTGTGTGTGTGTGAGTAGCAATTTTTTTCGGCTTGTCGCGTGCGCCTGTTTGTGAAGTGGCGCCCCCCAGTGGACGTTGAGGAACCTTAACGGGCAGTAATATTTAGTGAATGTTGTGGAATTTTTTTTTTTTTTTTTTGAAAATAAAACTTGGAAGGACAAAAGAAGAAACACTGGCTTGTCTGCTTTTCGTTTGTGTCTTCATTAGTGTACATTTGTCAGCTAACTTTTCCTTCCTTCACGCACTCTGCATTCTTATTGCCTTAGAGTAGTGCTACCTGCCTTGGTGGCCTAGTGGCAGTGGCTGTTACGTTCTGCTGTGCCAACACGAGGTCATAAGTTCCATTTCTGAACGCATTACTATGAAGATGCAATGCTTGTTTACTTAGATGCAGTGTTTGGTGAAGGCTGGAAATATTTACCAAGGTTGAGCTAGGGCTAGTTTAGGATTCAGGGTAGATAAAGCAGTGTGCCGACAAGGACACAATGGGGGGGAGCAAACAGTGCTTGTGTTGTCCATTTCCCCTGCTCTTGTGTGGGTGTCTGCACGTGCGTAGCTGCTTCTAACGTGAAGCTGGAAATGTTGGCCTGGCTGACGACCTGGCGTACTAAGTTAGACACCAAACTACTCATGAAGTCTCATTGACATTATTGGCGTGGCATGTTTGCGATCTCAACTTTTTCTCCCTTCGAACACTTTGCAGGCCTATTGCCATAGAGTAATGCCTTCTGTGGCGACTGTGGGGATCTTAAGCAGAGCTTGAGGACTCAGTTTCGAATCTCGGCCGCAAATAGGTGCAAGTGTAATGTAAAAACTTCAGTGTACTTTCAATTTTAGAACATGATTAAAGAACCACGAATGTCCAAAATTGTAAGCCCCCTGCTGCAGGACCTCTGGTAGGCTGTGCTGCTTTGTAATGTTGAACCCATATTTTAATTTGATTCGATTAGAGTACCGCAGTGACATTCGTCCCTCTTGGGACTTTTGTATAGACGAAAAAGTTTACGCAATGAAGTTTGACCAATCACGTTTGCAATCCTCCTACTGGCTGTTCTGCTTATAAGGAAGGGGAAGAGAAAAGAATAAGGGAGTGACAAGGAAGCAAGACAGGATGCGACCATATGCATGTTCATATCCGAATGGCCCGGCCACGGCCTTGAAGCTAAGCCTGTGCTAGAGTAGTATTTATTCCCAAATTTAGTGTCCCGCCTTTATTGCTTTTTCCCGGATAGCTCCATAATTCCTCAAGAGTGACAATTATTGCATCTCCTTGCGTACTGCCTGTTTTGAACGTTCCATCAATCGCAGTGCTGCTTTGAAGAGGGTTGTTCGCTGAAAGCGTGAAAGCGGGGGTGGCGGTCTTCTGGTATTGCAACTAAAGAAACTGCTGCTCAGCCCGGTGCGATGAAGTTAAAAGTTCCGCAACGACCGTTTTGTCGAAAGCTGCCAAATTGGCACTTCGAATTGTTCGCTTCTCTTGGAAACAAACACGGGGGAACCCATTTCCTCTCTTCTAATCAAGCGCTAAGTGTGCTGCATTTGGCAGCGCTCACGGTCATAGTGTGTACGCGTTAGTGGTATCTAGGGGTGTGCGAATATTCAACACTTTCTATTAAGGAATTGAATAGTATCCTATTAGATTTGATCTTCGAATCAAATAGTCTCTATTCATAAATGCAAATATTTTGAGAATATTTTCAGAATGTCCACTGTGCCCAAGTAAACAAGGTTGGAGCAAGGTTACGGTAATGTATGGCCGTACAGACAGACATAAAACGTGAAAACTTGTATATTAGAGTGGGCCACATCACTTAGGTAGCCGTGCTTTACAGGCCGTACTGCAATCATTTGCACTCATGGAAGAACCCTGTGCGTGTGAAAAAACTTGTGCTTCTAAAGCTTCATTTGTGCTTTCCATTAACACCTCATAACGCACTACGTAATGACAGAAGCTTGCTAACTTGGATGTGCATTTGGATGTGAACGTCATTTTATATTAATTCTGATAATCACTTCATTATTTGAAAACTACTCGAAAAGTATTCAATATTCGATTTGACTAGGTTTGCTTCTGGCACTATGGAATTTGGTCTCAAAAATCTCTATTCGCACACTCCTAGTGGTATCTGTTGCTGCCACAACAGGTTTTGATGACGATGAATCTCCTTCATTGCGTCTGAAGTCGCACCGCACTTGGTGCACGTTATGAACTGGTCGCATTAAAAGGCAGCGTAATTATTTGTTGTGCTCTTGGAGAATTGCAGATTGAAGCCCCTTGTAGCATAATGACTGGGTTTACAGCTATTTAATAAAGTAACAAAAACGACATTTCCAATCTGTGCTTGTTTAGTAAAAACACTCTCGGCCTTCATTGAATATGTCCGGCCAAGTTCTTGGTAACTTTTCACTCGAGGGCCTATACTAATGAAGAGGTAACCATATGGGGCGGGATCGTGGAAATATCTCGCTTTCCGAATGTTTGTTAGCGATCTTGTAATTCACAGGCACACAGAACTTGTCAGAGGTCATTGGCGCAGCAAGGCAGGAGTGCCAATTGAAAACTGCCTATTAGGCGTCGTGGTAGTAAGCAAACTGAATGTTCAGGAAGCGCTATGCTTGTGCGATATTGCCCCCTCTCTCTTTTTAGTTGTAGCTAAAGGGGCGCTCTGCAAAAATCGGGATTGTTAGTTCGCAGCAACATTCCTTGCTAGAAAAAAAGCCTCGGAGAATGACCAGAAAACGTTTAGACATCGTCTTTGATATCTTAACCTCAATTTAACTGTACCTATTAGGCTTCTTTTGGAACTCCTGTTGACAACAGTTGGAGTGAGGGTTGCACTCCTACGTAGGATTCTTGTTCACTCGGCGTTTCTACCTTACCGCGGTTGTTTTAATGTTCTGGCTTTCACTTCGTGCGCTTTCAATGACACCACCCAAATATTAGCCAACCTCCCATATTTGGTATGTGCAATTTGAACGAGGGCAATAGGGATGCTGCTGTATTTGTCTCGCCAAGGTTTGACGGGTATGCCTGGTTGCCTTATTCTAATTCGAACAGCCTGCCCTGTTACAAGAGTACTATCTAAAAGCTTGTAAGTAGAATTTAGTAGAACTTGGGGGGGGGGGGGGGGTCATGTTAGGATTACCATAATTAGACAGGTATTTCGATCTCGCGGGCAGCATTCCTTGGGATAGTTACTCGGACGAGTTTCCTACGCTACGGCGCTCGCCTCGCAACTGCCTAAGCTTTTCCTAGTCTCTTAAGAGCCGCCCGAGTTCGCTCGACTCAAACGAAATAATGTCCGCGCAGCCTTGGGCGATCGGAACGCGCGTGATCTGCGCCCGGCCGGCTGAACAAGGGGCTTTGTGCTGGCCACAGAGGTCCATGTCTCAGTAAGGTGCCTGGTGTAGTCTCGTGCGGACGCAGTCCTATCGGTAAGCGCGGCGACTATCTTGTATTCCTTCGTCTTTTAAAATTTTAAATAATTAGAAGCATTTCTCTCGGAAACCGTACTTAGTTCAAGGGAATTTTACATGTCTCAGTAATTTCTCTTGTCGTATTCGCGTGCTGTTCGCCATGTTATCTGTTGTCAACGTAACTTTGTCTCAAGTCTCTAAATTTACTAAGGCAGTTTTTCGCGTGCCCACCATCGCCACGCACGTTTATATCTCCTTTCGTTTCTCTCCCGCGCGGGCGCTTTAGAACCACGGCGCTGCAGTTATGGTTGAGTAATTTTCTTTTTCTTTTCTCCTCCCTTAAACTCATTCTCTTAACTACTGATCGCAGAAACGAGTGAACAGCGCTCGCATTCGATCCCATAAGTAAAAAAAAAAAGAAAAATATATAGGAAATTATCAGTCGCAGCTCTCGTAGTACAGCCCTCTGGGCTGTACTACTCTTTTCGAAAATAGTCATGTTAGGATTATCATAATTAGACAAAGGTATTTCTCTCGCGCGGGCAGCATTCCTTGGGATAGTTACTCGGGCGAGTTTCCCACGCTATGGCGCTAAGCGCGCGGCGCTCGCCTCGCACCTGCCTAAAGCTTTTCCTAGTCTCTAGAGCCGCTCGAGTTCGCTCTCATCGGCGGTCGGCCATTTTTTTTTTTTTTTTCAAGAAACTATGCCTTCCAAAGCAAAAATCGACCATCGCGCGGACAACATCAGGCTCTTCCCACGTAAGTACGAGGCTCTGGACAGGAGCCATGCCGCTCGAAAGTAACCTGGCGCCTGGCGGACCAACCGACTGAGCCATCTTTCCGGCCGACATCCAGGGGTCGCGAGTTCAAATCCCCAATTTTCTTACTTTTCCTTTTTTATCTCTTTTCTTCTAGTTTATCATTATAACAGGCAATTGCATATCTTCGCCACGACCGTCTGCACGGGACCCTCTTAAAATGGCCACTAACGTACAGGTTATAAACTACCCTGTTTCTCCAGTTGAATGCCACGTGTGTGGTTTAACCGTGCTCAGAGCACTGTAGGTTGAATGGCGCATACAACTCCCGTCTCCCTAGGGCTTAGGCTCGCTGCGGTCCCCGAAAAACTACGTCAGCTACCTCCCCTCGCCCCCCATTCCCTCCTTCTCGATAGCTCTAGTATAATCACTGCCCAGAGCTGTAGAAAGCATGAAGACACCACTGAGAGCCGTCAAGGTCGCCTGCTTTGTGCGAATCGCGGCGCAGTAGTGCGATAGCCACCCGGGCACGCTAGTGTTCGGACGACAAGAGACAAGCAGACACGACGAGCGGATCGTATACGACACTCGGGGCCTCTTGATAAGCGCTGAAAAACTCCCCCCTCTTTATTTTGACGCACAAGTGTTAAGAGCTGTTCAAATTTAGCAAAAATGTATGTGTACCCAGGCGCGCTCAAGTCCGCGTGCGTGCGTAAGATGCGGGAAACAAGAGGCTAGGGCAACCGAGAATCGACACTATGTCGTGCAACCTATACCGATCAGCAAAAACCCGCAAAGGGGTCTCTTACGCATGTGGGGCCCTCTGGGCCGTACTTGTCGGCGACAGGGTAGCCTAGCCGCCTTCGGCATTATCTTACTGAGCTATCTTATGCTCGGTTGCGGTAGTCGGAAGTTCAAATCCGCCTTCTTCTTATTTTTTTTTTTTAACGGTGATGTATCTGCGTATGACATCCTCCAGTGGCGCCTGACACCGGCGAAGATGCCGAGAGCGAGCGGGGCTATACTAATCCAGGTACAACCAAATTAGGAAGGCCCACTAAGCTTGAACAAAGACACTCCCTCACCAGAGCAGGAATTGGCCTCCCTGGTGCAGTATTCGGCCACAACCTCCCTGATGAAATGATCTCCTCAATAAAATGGCCCAGTCCCCAGTGGCTGCGGAGCACCTGACCAAGGCGGCGGTCAGACTTGCAAGCAGCAGAGGGTGCTAAGAATATCTGGGTGCGGAGAGGCCGCCAATGGAAACTGACCCTTCCAACGTTTGACACCTGAACCCTCTCGAGTGAGGCAAGCTTAGCAGTTTCTTCGAAGAACTATCAGACATTGGTTGGGATATTATCGGCCTTAGTGAGATTAGAAGACCTGGTGAGGTTTACACATTGCTGAATAATGGCCATGTATCCTCTGCTATAGAGGTCTCCCGGATAAGAAGCAATACGGGATAAGATTCCTAATCCATAAAGACATAGCAGGCAAGATGGACGAATTCTATAGCATCAACAAGAGGGCAGCAGTAGTCGTAATCAAACTCAATAAAAGGTATAGATTAAAGATAGTACAAACCTACGCTCCAACTTCCAGTCACGACAGTGAGGAAGTAGATCAGTTTTATGCAGATGTTGAATCAGCGATGAGAAAAGTGCAAACGCGGTATACAGTAGTAATGGGGGATTTCAATGCAAGAGTGGGGAAAAAGCAGGCGGATGAACAGGCGATTGGCAACTACGGTGTCGATTCTAGAAACGCCAGAGGTGAAATGCTGGTAGAATTCGCAAAAAAGAAGAAGCTGAGAATAATGAACACTTTTTTCAGGAAACGTAGCAACAGAAAATGGACCTGGAAAAACCCCAATGATGAAACAAGAAATGAAATTGATTTCATACTTTCTGCCGATCCCAGCATAGTGCAGGATGTTCAAGTAATAGGCAGGGTAAAATATAGTGATCATAGGTTAGTGAGGGCCAGGATCCACCTCGATTTAAACAGAGAAAGAGTAAAATTGGTCAAGAAAGAACAGGTCAACTTAGAGGCAGTAAGGGTAAAACCAGACAAATTTCGGCTGGTACTTGCAAACAAATATCCAGCCTTAGAACAGAGAGATGATGATGATGACATAGAGGTAATGAATGAAACCGCAACGAGGCCGCCTTCAGAGGCAGCAATTGAAGTGGGAGGCAAGGCACCAAGGCAACCAGTAGGCAAGCTCTCCCAAGTAACAAATGACCTAATAAAGAAACGACAAAGAATGAAAGTGTCCAACTTAAGAGATAAGATAGAATTCGCGGAACTGTCAAAACTGATCAACAAGGCGAAAATAAGTGATATTCGAAACCATAACGTGAGAAAGACTGAAGAAGCCGTAAAGAATGGACGCAGCCTGAAATCAGTTAGAAGGAAACTTGGCATATGACAAACCAAGATGTATGCACTAAATGATAAGCAGGGTAATATCATCAGCAATCTCGAAGATATAGTAAATGCAGCGGAAGAATTCTATACTGACCTTTACAGTACCCGCGGACGACTCAGGATCGAGTGCTCTATTCAGAACAATGAACAGTATACAGAAACTCCTCCTATAACTAGAGATGTGGTCAGAAAGGCCTTGCAAGGCATGAAACGGGGAAAAGCGGCAGGAGAGGATGGAATAACAGTCGATTTAATCAAAGATGCAGGAGACATAATGCTAGGAAAACTGGCGGCTCTCTATATGAAGTTTCTATCGACTGCAAGGGTCCCAGAAAACTGGAAGAATGCAAACATTATACTAATCCACAAAAAGGGCGACGTTAAAGAACCAAAAAAATATAGGCCCATTAGCTTGCTCCCAGTATTATATAAAATATTTACCAAAATAATCTCCAAGAGAATAAGGACAACACTGGAATTTAGTCAACGAAGGGAGCAGGCTAGCTGGCTTCAAGAAAGGTTACTCTACAATGGATCACATCCATGTCATCAACCAGGTTATCGAGAAATCCGCAGAGTACAATAAACCTCTCTATATGGCTTTCATAGATTACGAAAAATAATTTGATTCAGTAGAGATACCAGCAGTCATAGAGGCATTGCGCAATCAAGGAGTACAGACCGCTTACGTAACTACCCTAGAAAATATCTACAGAGACTCCACAGCCACTTTAATTCTACACAAGAAAAGTAGAAAGATATCTATAAAGAAAGGGGTCAGACAAGGAGACACAATCTCTCCAATGCTGTTCACTGCGTGCTTAGAAGAAGTATTCAAGCTATTAAACTGGGAAGACTTAGGAGTAAAGATCGACGGCGAATACCTCAACAACCTTCGGTTTGCCGATGTTCTATTCAGCAACAATGCAGACGAGTTACAACAAATGATTCAGGACCATAACAGCGTGAGTGTAAGAGTGGGACTGAAGATTAATATGCAGAAGACAAAGATAATGATAAATAACCCGGCAAGGGAACAAGAGTTCAAGATCGCAAGTCAACCTCTAGAGTCTGTGGAGGAGTACGTTTACCTAGGTCAACTAATCACAGGGAACCCGGACCATGGGAAGGAAATTCACAGAAGAATAAAAATGGGTTGGATCGCGTACGGCAGACATCGTTAGCCCCTGAATGGAAGTTTACCGTTATCATTGAAAAGGAAAGTATACAATCAGTGCATTTTACCGGTGTTGACATACGGCGCAGAGACTTGGCGGCTGACAACGAAGCTTGAGAACAAGTTAAAGGGACACTAAAGTGAAAAATGATTTCTTCTGAGTCAGTAAATTACCTTTCTACAACACCAAAAACACCACTCTTACAACGATAAGACGTTTGGTAAGCCAGAAAAAGCGCAAGAACGAAATGCGGGTGGCGGCGCCTACTTGGGGGCTGTGACGTCTTGGATTTTGATGTCATCTTCTAGGTCCTACTACTTATATATAGCGGTACAGATTCACAACAGTGTGTTCTAAGGAAACCAAATATTAAAGACGGCAAGTTTCGGGAACCTTTATTCAGCCAACGCGGCCCGAATGCGAAAACATGCTTTGGAATCCCTGACGTCACGCTGACGTACCGGCGCTGGGGTTTCGGCGCGAAATTCCAATACTGATACTTGGACCTTCATTTTCTCATCAAATAATTAAACTATTTTTTTGAGATGTCTGCCTGCAGCGTTCTCAAACAATGCTTCATTAGTCTAAACTGGTTTATTGTTTCGCTTTCGTGTCCCTTTAAGGACCGCGCAAAGAGCAATGGAACGAAGAATGCTAGGCGTAACTTTAAGAGACAGAAAGCTGTTTGGATCAGAGAGCGAACGGGCATAGACGATATTCTAATAGACATTAAGAAAAAAAATGGTGCTGGGCAGGTCATGGAATGCGCAGGCTAGATAATTGTTGGACCATTAGGGTAACAGAATGGGTACCAAGAGAAGGGAAGCGCAGTAGAGGACGGCAGAAGACTAGATGGAGTGACGAAATTAGGAAATTTGCGGATGCTATTTGGAATCGGTTGGCGCAGGACAGGGGTAATTGGAGATCGCAGGGAGAGGCCTTCGTCCTGCAGTGGACATGAATAGGCTGATGATGATTATAATGATAATGATGGGGAGTCAAGTTGGTATAGGTGCATTGGTACAAACTGCGCAACAAGACTGGATGCATGGTAAGAAAGGGAACACGCATGCATCTTAGTAACTGGCCAGCAGCAACGTAGCTAGGACTGGCTGTACGCCATATAAGGGTTGTGTTCGTTCTTTCAATAAACTGTTGCAAGTCTGCCTCCGTGATCTGTTCCTTTTCTTAATCACCTTTTGTCCCGTCTTGTTGCACAGTGTGTACCACTCTAGGTTGGCAGCTTTTGAAAATTTCTCGTGTAGTCTGCAGTCCTTATAAGCAGTGCCACAGCAGATGGTGAAAAGTGCTCAGTAGATGCTTAGGACAACACTGGACAGTTGACAAGGCTTTTGGAATAGAGTTTGTGACAAGAATTGCTTATTATTGTGGTTTTTGGGTGTTCATGCCTCCGGGCTCGAGTTACATACAGGTGTATGAGTGGCCCCAGCCGAAAGACTCCCGAGAGAGCTAGGCTTTCTTTACACCCAATAAAGTTTATTAGGAGGGGAGTATTCGTACCAGGTGGAGGCAAGAGTGGCTAAAAGGCTAACCACTATGCAGGTTCGTTTGTTCTCTGTCACAGCTGGCTCATGCTCGCTATGGGGGACTGGCCAAGGTGCAGGTTAGTTTACCCGCCCTCTTTGTCGGCGTTGGCAGTGGTAATATTATTTATTGTTGAGGAAGTCGCTGGCGTCGGGTCTCGCGTTTAAGCGGGCCGCTGAACTGGAGCCGTATTCTCAGGCTATCACTTTCGGAGTCGACAGCCGGGCGAGTTGGTTACTGCTATTGAGTTGGCTGTACCTATACACTAACTCTGGTTACAGCGCTCTAAGGACCAATGAGTTAGACGGCGAACGCGATGAAAGAAGGTGAAAGACACCGATAATATAAGTCCCCCAAAACGCCTTAGCATGCTGTCTGTACGAATGTTGCCACTGCAGCGTTTTTATAGTTCTTACATATACCTTGATTTTTTGACGTTACAGACTTGCTTTTCCGCGTTGCATCTAGGCAAGTTTAACCAGTTGTAGACTTGGGTTGGCATAGTTTCTAAATAATACTAATATGAAACTCTATGCGCGCCGGTGTCAACTGTGGCCGACTTCGCCTGGGCTTGGACAGGTTCGACATCTCGCCTGGCAACGTTGACCGGTCAGTATGGCGGCTTCCATGGCTTCTGCTGCCGCGAACAGCAAAGACGATGACGATGAGGTGGTTCAAGAGGTATTGTAACAATTTTCGTTTTCCAATTCGCGTCCTCGTTTAGCACGAGTGGTGTTCGCCAAACCTCGTAATTATTTCGTTCAATGACATGATGTGTTGATTGCGTCAGCGAGGAAAACATGGTGACACATGGCGTGCATGCCTGCCTGTCGGAATTTCGCGACGTCCAGCTCTGAAAGTTGGGAAGCTTTTTGGACAGTTCGTAATTGTGAGAATATAAAATACTGTCCCGTCCTGCGCTGTACCGAGATGCGCTAAATCTGCAGCTCAGCACTGCACTTCGTAAATGCTAATACGCAGCGTTGAAACCATGCGTTCGAAATGTACGCTGCTGCAGCGTCGGCGTAATCACCTAGCGTCGTTCTTTGCCAGCGCTGGCGCACAAACCCGAAGTTTCGATAGCGCAATTCAAAGGAATTATCATTTAGAATTATTAGTGACGTAAGTTTGTAAGCACCTGTGAGAAAAATGGCCTTGCGTTCGACGATACGTCAGGAGGGGCAGTTTAGATTAGCTCGATCGTAGACTTTGTAACAGTTGGTAAACGTCTCCAGAAAAAAAAAAAAAAAAGTGATTTGGCAGTTTCGTGAAATGTGCCGGGGTAAGCTGCGGGTGGTCAGCTTTTCAAGTGCGCATTACTGTCTGAGCGTAGTATACACCAAACTATCACGGAACGCTTCCCACGCCGTGTCATTCTATTGGCACGGGCACTCGCTGGAATCGAAGCGGCAGCCTCATGTTATCCCAAAACGATCAGCTGAGAGCACATCATCTCGCCGCGCTAGCGTTCCTCTCACACGGCGGTCTTCATCACATTGGTGCTGGCGGCCTGTTTCAAATTACATTTGTTGTCACCAGCGCTTGCGTCTGTTGTCACGACTTGCAGCTCCAAAGTCGTCTGTTCCTCTCACTCTCCCTCACCGTGGCCTCACTGGCTATTGCGTTGCATGATAGAAGAGGCGGCGTTACTACATGGAATGTTTAATTGGTGAATATAAGCGGTGCAACTTCTTTGCGCAAGAGCCGAGTGAATATCCGTTAATTTCAACCCACGAGACACAGATAGCACTAGCTAGTAGCCATCGCTTGCAAGCTGACATCCTTCTGCCCTCTGCCATTATTTGTCTGTCTGTTGGCAGTTATGTTTCACCCATCTCACTTGACTTTGTTGCCGCGACTTTCTGCTGATGGACGTTATGCGGCAGTGGCAGGTTTCATTCACGCCCGTGTACTGAGAATTGGGGTGCACAACAAAGAACCCCAGGTGCCCAAAATTTGTCTAGCCCCCTCCACTCCCCCCCTCCCCGGTGTCGTTGCCTTGCAATGTTTAAACCCAATGAATCGGTAATCAATCGATGTTTATTTGTTTCAGCTGGACGTGTACATATCAAAGGCCCTGGCCGACAACCTCTACCTCCTTCAGTATCCACATCGGTTGGTCGGCCGCTCCTACAATGAGGACCACTGCGTTGCTGCAAGAGTTAAGCCAAAACAGCACAAGGTATTCTATCTGGCTGATGGTAGTTCGTTGCAATACCCCTAGCTTCCTTATCTTCACATTAGGCAGTGCTACCCACATGAGGAACTCTAGTACGACTGAATCCTGTCCAGAGATAGCCTGCATTTACCTGGATTGTGCAGCAGGTCACATATGAGATCCCTGTGCCATTGCTACTTTATGGAGACTTAGCGGCCTCCCAGACCCATAGCATACCGAATGGTATTAGACAAAGTTGGTGCGTAGCCATAAGCAAGCTCACAGCCGATCTGCAGGTGGACAGATGGGAGCCAAGATAAGGACATCCTTGTCACCCGGCTATCCTTCATCTGAAGCGCAGCTCTTTAGCTCGCTTTAAGTCATGCTGGTCCCGCAATTCATCAAGGCAGTCCCTGTGAATGATAGATGGAAACAGCATGGCAGTCTAAGCACACGAAACTGCAGTGGCGCCAGCTGCTATACATTGTTTCTTTATCAGTTTCTTGTTGACAGCTTGCACTTGACAAAACTGATGCCACGTTGTGGAACCTTCCAACAAGTCTCCAGTGGGCTGCCAGTGGTTGGCAGACCAGGTTATCATGCAGCGTTTGGGTGTGATAGTTGCAGAGATGAGACAGCATCTTGTGTTCTGTCGTGTGATGCTTGTGCCTGTCTCGTCTGTTGCCACCATCCCATAGTTTGCGTGCAAAAGCCTACCGTTGTGAAATATTGTGCTAACTCACTCAAACCAGTATACTTTCATTCGTGTTTTTTCTTTGATTACTTCAGTTGCTGCTTGGCATATGTTAGTTGTGTTTCATGTTCCTTTTCATGGGCTTTTTCATCATTCTAAATACCAATGTGTGAAAAATGCATGTTACTAATGGTGTTGTTGCCACAATATTGGTCTTAAATTATCTGTTATTGATAAGGCTCACTTGTTAAAGGCTGCATGGGATGTCTGTTGGTAATTTGTTGTCGGTGTCTAGAGCACAGGCTTATTGCTGTTTCGTGCCATTGCCACCAGGTGGAGCTAGAGTTTGCCCTCGACACGCATGACTCAAGCTATGACAGGCTGCGTGGCGAACAGTTTGCCGCCAATGCAGATGGCAGCGGGGGCCGTGCCACCGATCAAAAGCCACTTTTCAAAAGGTGAATATGAATTTACGTTTTTGCATTTTTGTACTCTATTTTTCTTTTTTTGCACTAACCCTTAAAGGAAAATGTTGCATCACTCTACATTGGTAGACCACCTTTCCAAAAAAACCTCACCACGTGTGTTTTGTGCCTAGATATGATTAAATTGCAGAGGTTTCTCATGAAAACGGCGGCACGTTTTTGTTTATGCCCTTCAGTTCCAATTGAAAGTTTAGTTTCACTGCATCTTTTCTTTCTTTCTTTTTTGCATAGTCAGAAATGTGAAAAGTGTTCTGCTGCAGGACAGTTTAAGAAATTTGAGTTTTGTGTGTTTTGCCAAGTTTACAGATAGTGGTCTCCATGCGAGGACTCTTCGCAGGAACGTCAGACATGAGAACATCAACTGTTTTATGTCTGCTGGCATACTTGGGAAGCACCCATCCGGCCACTTAAGGGAGGATATGGGTCTTGAAATGGTTAATAAATAGAGGGAAAAAAATAATTTTCTGAAAAATGTATCTTTGCTAATTTTATGCATTCATGAATTCCTCCAAAATCGGACAGCTAAATTTACTCGAAAAAAATATTTTAAAAATCGGCATTATATGCGCCCGGGTGGACACAACGTGACCAAAAATTAGCCAAACTTGTTTGGTTGCAGTTTGTTCGTGTGCTCGCAACCTGCGAATGGGGTGACTGGCGGCCGCCATCTTAGGCTTGTTTTGATGCTGCTTTCTTTGTGCGTATTTTTCCTATCTTCAAAATGGTGTTCATGTAGAGAAATCCATAGAGTTTCCTACAAAAAATTGCAACTTTCCTGCAACTCGCAGGCATTCGGGCAGGTCAGCTGGTGCAAGACAGAGGTAATCAGAGATTGCTGGGAGAGGCCTTCATATTGCAGTAAACATAAAATAGGCTCTTTTAGTCTTTTTTGTTGTTTGTAAAAATTTTTTCACTGGGGCTGGTTTACAAGTTTTTCAGGAAATTCAAGGGTTGCCTGAACATTTTTCTGTGGTGTAGATTGTACTCAGTGTGCATTTTTCTTGCTTCTTCGAAAACAGTACCCTGATGGACAGGCAGCTTCTGACGTCAACAAAGTCGACAAGCTCTGCTGAAAACTATGCTGTCGGGATTCTCAGGCCAGGTTTGGACTCTTTCTGTGTTGATTTGCCTCTCTTTTGTGTAGCCCAGAGCTACGACTTTCTATTTGATGGTGTTTAATTATCCGCCGGATCAGTGGTAAGGAAGACTGCATGCTGCATTGCCCAATGCATGCATGCTGATACCTTGCCCAATGTATCATGCAAGCTACACTGAGTTTAATGCGAAAAAAAAAAAGAACAGCTCACATGCAAGTTTGTGATGTACTGGAATGAAGATTCAGTTGTGAGTAATTTAACAAACGAATGAATTACTGTACTATCAAATTATAGCTGAAGTAACATTTCATTCTTTTCGTACCTATTCATGGTCAGAAATAATGGTGAACAAGTTCTTTTAAAATAATTTTTGTTGATGCATAATTGCTGTATTTTCGCATGCATGCCTCAGTGCCACTAAGTGGTGAGAAGTTTTGTACGGGTCAAGGTCTCCAGTTATCCACAGATTTTGCCCCTTAGGTGGGGCTTCGTAGCGTTGCAAACGGCATTGTGGGGCAACTGCACCACACTTCTAAGGGGACTGACAATGAAAGAAATGCTGTCTACGTATACAAACACAAGGGCAGTATTTTGTCATCAGCTGGCATGACACCACCAGGTCCTTGTTTTCGCCATTACCAGTTTCCCTCCGAAACCAATGTTAAAAAGTTTTTTTTTTACTAGAAAGTACTTTCTTTTTATTTGTTCATAATGTACACATAGATAGACACATGTGTCTTGAGATATTTTTTCCCCTTTCACTTTGATTTTGCCTACTGAGCTTGTATTACCTTGTATTCCTGCTCTCATCCCTGCTGTCCTCCTCTTCTTTTGTTTTGTTTTTGTTTTGTGTCCTCAGCTTGTATTATGTTCTATCCCTGCTCCCACTCCTGCCTAAGGCCTCGAAAATAGGCCCACAGTATGCAGTAAATAATAAATAGAACCCAAGAAAAGAATCCTTATACAATCCAACCACAAGAGCATTTCCTGAGATCTGCTTGATGCTGACAATTTGCCACGCTTGTTTCATAAAGATTTAAATGTTGGCTGTACAGCGTTATTTGCTTCGGTTGTACAGTTAAACCTGGATATAACGAAGTTGACAAAAGCTCGCAATTTTTCGTTACATGCAGGTTTCGCGTGAAGGCTCGTACGAATGATGCAGAAACGAAACCAAATAGCTCAATATATCCGTGAAGGTGAACTCACCCTTCAATCATTTATTTTACACTAAAAAACTGCGTAATTTCCGCTTGCTTCTTCGGCACGAGTGTAGGCACAACACGCCGCTCCAAAGAGGCTAAATCGTGTAGAGCTCCTTCATCGTCGAGCGAGCCGACGAAACGGCGCATAACGTCCATTGCGTTCATCACCTCCTTTGCAGTAGGCACGTCACACGGATCTGCCTCACAAGCACCATCATCACCGCCATCCGGATTTTGCACGCTTTCAGCTACTGCTGCATCAGACATTTCTTCTGTAGTCACGGCGGCGTTGTCGGCAAACAAAAGTCAGTCAGTTCAACGTCGTCGGGTACACCACCGTTAGTACATAGCTCGTTCCACGCTTCGGCCACATTGGACGGAGTAGAAAGGTCTTCCTCCTCCTCGTCGGCACCAGCCCGTGCGTTTTTGGCTATTCCGGCCTTTAAAAAGCAATTCGCGATAACTTCTGCCCTGACCTCTTGCCAGGAGGCAGCAAGCATCTCGACTGCTTGATAAATGTCGATCTTCATCTCCCGTTCCAGACGGATGTCGAGAAGTATTTTCAGGATTAGTCGGCGCCGGTAACAGCATTTAAAACTGTTAATGACCCCTTTGTCCAGGGGTTGTATTAGGGACGTGCAGTTGGCCGGGAAGTAATGCAGTTCGATGTTCGACAGCTGCAGGCCCTCGACGTGGTGCGCCGAGCAATTGTCCAGCAGTAGGCAAACTTGACGGCCTTGCCGCTTGACGTCCTGGTTAAATTCCTTTAACCACTCAGAAAATATTGGCCGAGTCATCCACGCTTTGGAATTCGCCACATACTTCACGGGCATACGCTTCGTTCCCTTAAAACACCTGGGACGGGCACTTTTGCCGACAACTAGCGGGACTCGCTTGTCTGTGCCGTCGAGGTTGGCACACAGCAGAATCGTTATGCGGAGCTTGCTCTGCTTTCCACCGCGGCAGTCATCGCCTTTTAACGCTAGCGTGCGGCCCGGAAGCATTTGATAAAATAGAGCTGTCTCGTCGGCATTGTAGACATCAGCCACCTCGAAGCGACTCAGGATTCCAGGCAGCTTGTCAGCCACCCACGAAGCAGCAGCATCGCTGTCTGCGGAGGCAGATTCGCCGCTGATTACTCTTCCGACGACACCGTGCCGGCTCTTAAATCCCTGCAGCCACCCGTTGCTTGCCTTGAAATTGTCATGACCCAAGATACACGCAAAATCCTTTGCCTTCTGTTGCAAGATCGCGCCACTTATGGGTACATTTCTGGCTCGCGTGTCCAAAAACCACGTGAACACTGCCTTGTCCACATCAGTGTATGTGGACAGCTTCAGTCTTTTTTTCTTCGAGCTTGTTCCCGACTCCACTGCGTTTCTGATGCTGTGTTCCGCACTCAAAATTGTTGATAGTGTGCTCGCTGGAATGCTGAAACGGGTGGCAATGTCCTTCTTCTTCTCGGCCGCGGAGACTGCATTTAAAATTGCGAGTTTGTCTTCAAAAGACAGAACTTTTCGTTTTCTGGCAGTAGAACTCATCACGACCAACCGACGACGCAGTTAGAAGCGGAGACGCACGACTACACGCCGACAGGCAGGCCTAGCACCTCCAAAACAAGTCGGACAAACCAGTACCAGAGCACAGTTGACACACGCACACGTGCAGAACGCAGGACAACACTCAAGATGGCGAATGCAACGCATCCATAGAGAAAGAAAAAAAAGTGACGGATATCGTTCGTCATCGTCCCTCCCCCTCTCCCTTCCGGCGCCTTGGCAATGAAAGAACCGGCTATCAGCGTTGCTTTTCAAGTGAATTCTTACACATAAGTGTGTCTAAGCCGTTGAAACAAATGAAAATCACAAAATAAGAATGCTTGTCCTCAAATCCATACAAAACAAAATAATTCTGCAAGAGAAATCAGCTGCCGATACCAATGCCACCTGGTGCCACGCTAGACAAGCAAAGCCTGAAAAGACTGCTACGTTAGGCACGGAGCGGCGCTAGTTGCCGCCATCATCATCATCACCGCTAACTTTGCTCGGTCGCGGCAATCCCTGGCGTGCGCGTAGCTGCTGGCTCCTTACAGCATTAATATTCAATAATCTAGAGCATTTCTTCGGCCGAATTTTCCTTAAAAGTGCTAAAAGTAATGACTGATCAGCTTTGGGAGTTCGTTACATCAAGGCTAACCGCCGCAACGCGTTCGTTACATCAAGGTCGAAAATACATGGGCTTCAATGGGGGCAGCGTTGGGGAATTCAAAAACTTCGTTAAATCCAGGAATTCGTTACATATAGGTTCGTTACATCCAGGTTTAACTGTATAGCCAGATTTTTTTTTTTTTAATGGCTGTTACCTCGGGAGCCTGGGTGAATATGCAATGGCAGGTTATTTAGTCAAAACACGATATAATAGACATGGATATACCGAATTAATAGATATAATGGAGCAAATGTAAAATAACTAGTTAACAGTTCTTTGCTAATATTAGTGTGCATTCATATAATAAATGTTGGATATAGCAAAGGTATTTCATGTTGCAACTTCTTTATAATGGGGTATGACTGCATGCACGAAAAGATTGTATTCTTATGGACAGCTTCTTTTTTTTTTTTTTTTGTAAGAAGAAACTTGGAGCAAGCCATATGTTGTATGGATTCCTATAGTTTTGTGGTATCATTGATTGGTATGTGATACAGGTATGGACCAGGATTCTAATTGCTAATTGCCTCTTGTTAATCATCATATGTCCAGTTATGTGCTTCTGCATTATTGTTAACGTCTTTGTGTGGTTTGGGCTTTACTTTCTCAGGCTGCGAGGGTCGCCACATTGTCTTACGGCACGCAGCATTGCTGTATTCATGGCCAGGATGCATGCCATGTTGTTCCCACATCAGGGGATATATTCTGCGACTATCACTTTCGGCGCTACTGTCGCCTCGGTGATGGGCGCATTAAATAATGCAAGCGACTACTTGCTCATGATGTCAGCATGTGCTGCTGACACGCGCTTTCAAAGGCTTCACAACAAAAGCGAGAGCGCACCGTGCGAGGTGCGGAGTGGCTCGGGTGTGTAGTTGTCGAGTGAATCGGCCGCAGTACGGCTTCTGTACACTGACTAGGGTTGACTATGGCTAATTTAGGTAAAAATAAACTGAAAGAAAGTGTGAAATGTTTTATTTCATTATTAAATTGTGGCTACTAGTCACATGGTTGTGAAACACATTTTTTTAATGATATGAAGTGACACTGGAAGTGCCGCCGAAAAGCTTCTCCCATCGTGGCGAAGGGGATCACTGCTCTGGGCCGGGCATGTTGTTCCTGCTGGCATGCGAGGAATCATGCGAGCAACACATTGGTCATGGTGCTACTGTCAGCTGTGCCGAGACACTGTCACCAAAACTTGTGACGTACACAAGGCAACACAATGCGCTAGGCCATCAACACAACAAATGTATCGCCGCGAAACACAATGTTTAAGCCGCCATCAAAAAAATGTACTACTATAAGCTACCATCTCTCTTGTCTCTACTACACTTCACCACCAACCAAACTTGAAAAGACATGTCGTTTATTCGGCATAAGTCGGGAGCGCCCAGCGACACCGTGACATAAAATTGACGTAGACCGGAACTACTAGATGGCGCTGTTTATTTTCCTGTTTTGCTACAACAGCCAATCGGTGTGTGCCGATGGCGAAGGCACACACTGATTGTGTGTGCCAGGGTGATAGTATCGCCGAAAGGGATCGTTGCAGAATACATCCCCAGAATGTGCATCCACATTGTTGGATAATTATTTTTTTTTATTTCTCTCTCTCTCTCCCTTCCTTTTCTTTTTTTCAAGCGTTGTCAACTTACACTTACGGTGTCATGGGGCAACAACTGAATCCTTGTTTCTCCCCAGGTGAACTTCACCTGTCTCCTCTCAGTGCAATTGTGCAAATGATGCCGTCGTTTCCTCACCTGGACCAGTCGGACAAGAAGGCCAAGGCAGCCGAAGCAGGTGTGCTGAATTTCAGGGATGCTTCCTAAACTCCTGGCTCACATCTGTGCCCCGCTTTGATGGCGTATTGCCATACTTCATTGACTTTTGTTCAGCATTCAAGCAAACATTATAATCAAGGAAATTCGTCATGCAATATATGCAGCTTATAAACATTGTTGGACGTAACATTGTTAAGAAGCCTCGCACGGAGAGTTTTAGCAGTCCTCGGAACCGCTGAAACCTCGTGAACATCTAAAAGCTGTTTTCAAGGGCTTAAGAAACAGACTTCACGAAGTGATAAAGGACATCACTGAACATAATTTTCGGCTGAGCACAGCGGATCTTGTTTGGACATCTGACCACAAGGATGGTGTAGTCCAAAAGCCAAGCCAAACGCTGTCTGGTTAGCAGCTTTGTATTGGTCGGCGCTGGTTCATTTACTAAGCCTTTATATGTTCCTTTTGTTGCTTGCAACCAGTAAAAAAAAAAAAAGTTCGCATATTTTTTACTACGGTGTATCATTTTCAAGTTCTCGGAAGTAATTTTGCCTTAGTCCTTGCAAGCTCACTGGACTGGCTTTATAGCTATTGTGTTCTGCTGTTGAACACGAAGTTGACGGTACAGATCCTTGCTGTGGCAGCCGCATTTAGGCAGGGGCCAAATGCAAAACTCTCGTGCTTTTTGCGCAGGGTGAAGAACCCTAGGTGGTCGACGCTTGTTGAAAGCCTTCCGCAACAGCACCTCTCTTTGCCCTTGGGTTTCCTTATGACGGTTAAACCAGCATTCTGTCAGTGTTTTTCGATCAGCCAATTAATCAATTACCTGCCAACCATTTGGCTGATCAGTCAATTGCCCATAAATTTGTCAATGATGCAATAGTAGTCAACCAATCACACATTAAGTCACAAATTAATCTACCAATCACACAAATTACACGCCGAGTGACCAATCAGTCAATCACTTGTCAATTGGTCAAGTAATTGGGAGTCAATTAATCAATTACCCACTAATTGGCCAGTCAAATAATTTATCAATCTCCCTGTATACTTGGAATGCATTTCAGAAGGATGAAAAGACGGGTGATTTGAAGTGGTTTCATTGATGGATCAATGGCCTGCCAGCTGGTCACTCAGTCAATCAATCAGTCCTTGCCAATGCTTTGTCAGGGCCTTGCGAGTCTTGCAAACCCTCAAGCTTTCATTTGCAAGAGCAGTTGCAAATCCTGTGCACAGATTGCGGAATTTCTCTATGACCCTGCCCTTGTCCCTTTGCTTATGCAGCCACTGAAGAGGAGGAAGAGGTTGATGAGCCAAAGGCAGTCACCGTACGATTTGCCAACCAGGAGACAGACCGTGCCAAGAAGGCCCGTGAGAAGTCATTCCGTTTCATCCACCAGAAGCAGGAAAGCGAGCCATGGGTGGAAGCAATGTATCACAACTTTGGGGTTAGCTTTTCTCTTTTCTTTTTTTTATTTGTTGTTGTTGACTTACTATTAGGGGCGTGCAGATACTAGAATACCACCAAATCGAATCTAATAGTGAGCGTCTGAATAATTCAATTCGCGAATCGAACTCTACTATTCGATTTTTCAAGTATTCAATACATTCTGTGTAGAGACTCGCACAGTGCCGGATGTCGTATGTGCTGCGGAGCCCCTTGTGCTCGAGGCCACCCAAGCGAGCATTTCACTTCGCTTTCGACGTAGAAGGAGCGCCGAGCGTGTCGCGCCTGGTCTGGCTCAGCCGATGCCATCACTGCAAGCGCTCCCCGATGACTGCTCAATACGGGGATTACACTCGCAGCACCTGAATGCTGCAATTCGCAGAACAGTGCTGCTTTGGCCAGGGCTGCTTCTGTTAGATGCAAGGATTGTCCGTGTCGACAGGACCGGTTGAAATGATAATGCTACGCGGACAGACGGGACGGCAACAAAAGCAGCACGAATTGTGTAAGGTGCGAAGATGAGCCAATTAGCCGTCGATATAGGCATGCAGAATTGGGTTGGACACGTGGTGACCCAACTTCACGTCGTTTCAACAGTCATCAATCACTGATGAGCCAACTGTATAAACATACTAGTGGTGCCCAATCGACTTAGATCTATTCACACCAGCTGCGCGGCCATAGCAAAGCCGGCAAACCACCTCGAAAATAAAAGCGAGGGACGGCAGATAAACCAAGAGGCGAAAGTGGGGGGAGGGGGGGGGGGGAGGGGGGGGGGGTAGCGAGTGCCACAAGAACTTTTCTTGGTCCTCCAGATCTCGGATTGTTTGACAGGTGACAAATTACGCCGAACTGGATGAGGTTCGTAGTTGCTCATATCTAGGCCAGCCTAATTTCTTGTCCTGCCTGCTCCCAAAATTCGGAAGGTCAGAAAAAGAAAAACATTCCTATAATGCAATCCAGACAAAGAAAGGCATTCAATTAGAAAAAGAGCACATATTTTATATGGTTTTCGACGCTTGTCGAAAGCAATTGTAGCAACGACTCCTTCACATCTTCGACACTGCTTGCTGCTTTGTCACCAATTTCTTCCCACAGTGCACTGTCTGTTCAAGATGCTGCACTTTTTGAATACTCGCATTGTCTGCTTCACCAAAAATTTCATTGCATGCCATTGTGATCTTCACTGCTCAAGTAAAAGGCACATGTAAAAGTAGACAGGTGTGTGAACTTGTTCTTTGACACTTGCAACTTCCCTCCACTTGGCCTGTGTGACCGCCATCGTTATGGACTTTCTTGCTTCCCTTTGTGTCGTAGTAAAGTCAGCAGCATATTTTTCCATCTTTTAGTGCTGACCTTTCTGCTGTCAACAGTCACCTGGTGTTCCAATATGCACCATAGGAGGCTAAATAGACAGTCAGGCTGACTGCATGGGGCTGGTGCCCCTGGGCGATGTGCTCGTTAAAAAAGCAAAGCCAGTATCGTTCTCTGTAGCCACCTAAGCACACGAAATGTGAGCAGAGTGGAGCGTAAGCGACACTCCGCTAAATATGCCTATCGTCCTGCAGCTTAAAAGAAGGGAGCAACTTTCTCTCGTTTTCGAGTTATCCACTCCGTCAGGCAGTGCTAGCACTGGAGCACTCCTGCTATCTCTTGTCATAGCTGCCGAACTATGACACTGACTCCCTGTTGCGTGTGTAATGCAGGAAAGCCCAGCATCGGGAGCCGCAAGAGTGTCTGGCATCCCCACACGTTTGTTTGCACTTTGCATGTATTTGCATAGAGTAACGGGAAGTGTCTCCAAGCTAGAGCTTGTTAATAGGGTTTATTTGGCACGAATGCATCTATTTGAACATTCCAATAACTGCACTGTCATGCCTGCTTGCAGTCCGAGATGTCCGGTGTCGAAAGGGCAATGCTCGTCTGCCCACAAATGGACAGGGACGAGTCGGAGCTGCCCAAGACGCTTCAGGACTACTTCCAAGACCTTGTCATCGAGAAGTGCGTAGTTTCTTTCCTGTGTTCTTTTCTCTGTAGTTTGGTACATTATACATATCGTCTGGTGGGGCCCATAGCTGTAGCCATGGCTGACTGTCTTATGCTAGCATTGTAAGGTGTTCTGAAGAAATGCACACACGAATGAATTAATTAAATAGTTAACAGTCTCCGAAGAATAGTTTAGTGAAAGCACATCGTCTACTATCGGCTATTTGGAAAGCAAGACAATTCGAACTCTCCGCCTGGTCCCATGAATTCTGTGATGGAAGCCTTTCTTAAGGTGCACTGAAAACTGAAGAAACATTCAGGATTTTGCTGAGAAATACACAGTGGCTGAATAAGGCCAGAATTACTGAGGCAAAGGTAAGTGCTGGTGACTTCCTCTCACTCATGTTTTATTTAAAGCGTAAGCATAAACTTTACATTCTGTAAATCATTCTTGTTTCAAGTGGGAACCAGCATTTGTAGCTCAGCCCAGGAAGGCTTTCTCTTACGTCTAATGTTATGTCCATCTGAATTTAATTGTGTTGTTGGCAAATCATGCTGCTGAAGTTGAATAGCGCTCTGCTACCTCAAGTTTTTGCCTTGACACTTACTGACTCAGCTTTTGTTGCTTGATTTACTTGGAGAATTCGCAAGAAACAAGCCAGGCAAAACCACAGCAAGCACGAAGGAGGCTTTGTCTCATGTTAATCAAGCTTTAGCATGGTAAACTTGACCTGTTGCTTGGGTGCGCATGTAAAAAAATCTTGGAGGACGCTTAAGCTTCGCCTTTAACGGTGGAATATGATAACATTCAAAGATCCATGACTGCTTCTCGCACTTCCGAGCAACTACGGCTTATGCAACCGTAATGGTTACTGGAAAACTCTGGCAGCAAACGCTATGCTCAAAGGTGAGGTCTCTCTGATAGAAGTGCAGCCTCTTGTGTGGGCTGATACCGAAGGTAGTGCGCAGCCGTGGTAGAAAAGTTATCATTTTCAGTTTTCCGTTATCTTTTTCTCACTTTTAATATTTAAGTCTGAGAATTTTTAACACAAAGGGCATGTGCTGTCGGTACTTTGTTTCATGACGTATGACGTTTGCGGGCTGTCATTCTCAATATTTCAAGGAATAACTTTGTCAAGAATGTAAGACAAGGTTTGAGCAGCTATAGTGTTAGAATGGTGTGGTAATGTAACCCGCATATACCGCATGTCACGTAGCAAGGCGTAGCATGTACATATTTGTGCCTAAGCATATACGAAAACCTTTCCTCATGGGCAACTCCACCGACACCAACACCAGATTTTCTGCGACGCGCAGCCCTTTACGCTGTTGCATTAAAACTTGTTTGTCGTAGTCTGATACCCTGCCAGACAAGAAAATTCACTGTCACTTTGAACTAGTGCACTTTGACATTGGTGTCACTCGCAGGCTGTCACTTGGAAAGGGCTAAGTGATGCTCGCTGTGGAATGCTCTCGCCAGCGAGGTGTGTTCATTTAGTTAATTTCGCTGTATCAACCTCTTTAGCCTCAACGGCGTTGCTTCCGTCAAGAATAAAACGATATTCAACACTGGGTAGCCACTAATTATGAAATCACTTTCTTTTTGTTATTTCAATTGTTATAAGTATACGAGGCCATTTGCAATGGGAACCACCATTATTGCCTCTGCCAAAAAAAAAGCCATCTCATTTTTTTTTTTGATGCAGGCACTTCAGCACTCTCGGCATGCCACTTTGAAACGCGCCGTGCCTTGCCCGGTTGTTGTATGCAGTGCCATATTGCCTTGGCTTGTGATGATTAACAGTGTTGTTGTATTGCAAGTACATTTGAACTCGTTATAACGAAGTTGTACTTGCAGCGAAAAACTTCAGTAAAGTGCAAATTTCTTTAATTTGAGGTTTTCAAGTTTCAGGATTAAAAGCAATTTCACAAATTCCCAGAGCATTCCTGGTGGATAGCACTGTCACGGTAGCAAGCACTTGTAAACAAATTTCAAGAACGCCGGGCCATAGTGGTGCAGTTAGGAGCACGTGCAGTGCAGATCACGCCGAGAGTAATGCATCGACGTAGCTCACGGCGTCTGAGGTTTGCGTGTGTTGTGTCATGTGGTGCCATAAATCTCGGACGCCATGGCCGAGTCCACTTAGCGCCCGAAACTGGCGCCCGCAAATGAATAACAGGAGTGCAAAAAGATGTGAATATTCGTTCTGAGCAATAAAAAAAAGGGGGGGGGGGGTCACATTTTCGTCAGAAAGGCGGAGCATTGGGGGTGATAGCAAAAAGACAACTAAACGAAGTAAGGTTTATCAGTGTCACGTGCGCTCAGGCAAACATTAACACATCTCGTATGATGACTACGAACTCAGTCATAATGCGAGCAAGCGCTTTGCACCGTGTCTCGGAAACTGGAGATTGTGGAGCCGCCAACACTGAATGCGCGGGAACAACAAAATGCGCGTGAAGGCACAAACCATTTTGGCTTTTTCCCTTTGCACTTGCCACGTAGAGATTACCTCCAAAATACGGCGCTTGGCCCACGCACGGACGTGTTTGCTAGGACAAGGCAGATGGGCGTTGCATTCCTGCCCCTCCCCCCTTCAGCCTGTGCTTGATCACATTGCCGCAGGTTCACTTCCTCCTCCCCATCCCTCTTGTGCTGAAGGAATCTTTGGCTCTCGCGTTTCTCCCAGCGTTGCGAGCTGCCCTTCGCCCTACATCCTCTGCAAGTTGTTCGCCAACGTGACAAATGGCCCAGCAGTGTTTCCGGCATTCCGCGGCGTGCGTGCTTCAACGGCGTTTTTGCTGCTCAAACTTTTCATGCAGAAGGATGCTTGAAATAACTTTTGTCTCGGCCGACATATTTATAGTCTTCTTCTAGACTTACTAGCCATACAGGCTCAAAGTACTACATGCTTGAAATGGCCGAAAACTTTGTTCAATCAAAACTGTGTCACGAAATTACTTCGTTAAATCAAGAAAATAAATGCACGTTTTTCAATGCAACCAAGATTGGGAAATGAAAGTAGTTCATTATATAGTGAAGTCCGTTAAACTGAGGTTTGTTATGTTGAGGTTCGACTGTATTGATGTGCCGGCGGATTCTTCATTACACCCTGCCGAAAGTGTTTATCTTTGGCTTATCATGTTCGTCATACGCGCACCCGTTGCTACTCTTTTCTACGTAACATCCTTTCTTTTGTCCTCTTTTTCTCTGTCTGCAGCACCAGCACAAAGGCACCTGTCAAAAGCTCGCAGGAAGTCTCGATGCATGCACTGAGCAGGCTCCCAATCCAAGACCTTATCAAGGCTGTTCTTATGAGTGGTGGGTTGTCGTTGCTGTGTTCCTTAGTACTTGTCCATCTGACATTTTTGTGACAGTTGCAGCTGCGTAAATATGTGAACATTTGTAACAGTGAACTGAACAAGATTGGGTCCTTAGATGAAATAACTGCTATTCACAATGTTTTGATATTTGTAGAACAATGTCGGTGACTTGTTTTCCAAATAACGGTCAACTTCCTGAGCAGCGAAACAATATTTAGTGTTCACCCAATCATGGTATCTTTAGCTTTGACAGTTATATCTTTCAAATTTTAAGGTTTACAGGTCTGCCCCCTTTTTTGGAAGTCAAGCGGGAATCCATGCTCGATATTTGCGCCTAACGTTAAACATTTTTCACCTTTCTCTATGGGTGTTTTAGCATAGCACTAAAGCTTAACTGTTACCAGTATTGCAAGCTGTTGCATTTATAATGCAGTATATATTTTTACATGATCAAATTGCAAAGGTGAAATTTAGGCAAATCCATGTTCTGCTTTGTCATTCCCATACCGGTTGAACCGCCATGCTTTCAGGCAGCTGCCAGCTTAGGGTGTACCAGCTTAGCCTTGCCAAGTGTTTGCACAACAGCAATTGTTGAGCACGCTCTAAGCCTTTGGGTGACAGGAGCAGTAGCGGTAATGGCGGAGCATCAGCAGTGCGCTAAAAGACTGTTTTGTTTGTTTGTTTTTCCAGCTAAAGTAGTGGATTTTGCAAAGCTCATGTCGGCACTGCCCCCGAAGTCGGACGCAACGTCTGTCGTGCGGTTTCTGCAGCAGGTGGCGCTGCTCGTGCAAGGCTGTTGGGTGGTCAAGAGGTGAGAGGGAAGGCAATTGAGAAGTTGCTTCTGAAGACTTTCACGTGGGTGTCTTTATTTTTAGAGTGGAGCTCTTAATGGCCCGTTTCTGCGGCGAGCGGCAGCGTAACTGAGCGAATCAGCACAGCAGTGAAAGATGAAAGAGCGAACAGGGAGGGGCAGATGAAAGATGCGAGCCGCGAACGGCGGAGACGATTGAGAGGGTCCTTCAGTGATGTCTGTGCGGGAAACTGGTGTCGTGCAGACCCGCCTGGCCGCTCGATGCGTACTCGTATCTGGTCTCAGCTAGACCGCTCGTTTCGTACTATTGTCTGCTCGCGTCAGCTCTTCCTCGCGCTTGGTCTGGTCATCATGGTTTGCGATTGTTTTGTAATGTGATTGTATGCACGATGTGAATTGTGTAGTGCTTTCTAGAAGCCAAGCGCTACCAGTGATTACACTGGAGCTTTCAACGAGTCATGCATAAAAGCCGACGCACTTGACCCGCAGATCAGATTTTCGACAGTCGCCGACTCTGCTACATGTCTCTCTCAAATTCTTTGCCTCAATATATTGCGAAATGAAAACACATATAGAGCTGCGCTGAAATTTTGCATTAGGGAGGATCGTAATTGTCGGGGAATTTTTTTATTCCTGTTTTTAATGGATTTCTTAAACCTCGAGTCTAATAAGCACTTTGAATGACGAGAAGTTAAGTAATGTCTTCTCCGTCATCACTGATTGGACAGGACATCTTGAGATGTCATCCATGCCATGGCGGACGTGCACCTGCACTTTGTCGCAGTAAAAGAGTCTCGGTAGGGTGTGTTCTGTGTCGCTCTGAATTGGCATGCCGTGTGACACTATAGATGTTTCAAATGGAGTGGCGCATTAATCAGCAAAAGGTGACAGAGCATGCGAAACAGCACTAGCCAAAGGACAGTTGAACAAAAAAAAAAGAGAGGTTCACCTACTTTGACAATCATCTTTAGTGGTTTCTGCATAACTTAATTAATGAAAGAACTCTGCCAAATTCTTCCTCTTTTTTTTTTTCACAGTAGAGGATGTGCAGTGATACTGTTAAATGCGAAAGCCGGCTGAGTGACACGTATTCCCGACGACCTACTACACAGCATTTAGATTTATAACTCCAATGAATTTTTTCTTCAAGTGACACATAAAGGAAACACCGAGTTCATTTATACACAAGATATTCTTTCACACTTCCAAGCATAAAATATTCTTCCAAAGGAGCCTCAAGACACGGAGTGTGGGTTATATCCAAATTTTGCTTTTAGGTGTGGCTTCACAGCAGGGCGGCACGCGCTGCCGTGAAGCCACACTTCGTGGCTATGTATTCGGGGCAAAAAAAAAGAAAGTCTTATATTCGAATAAATACTGTATGTTGCAACAAGTGGCTGAGATTTGCAATAAATGGCCAGAGTTGCACAAGCCAGGCACTGCGCAAGCATGCCGGAAGAAAATGTGTTGGGCGAAGCACCCGAAGAAGTGTGCAGCGGTTAAAAACCTAATGGGAACCATGCGCACTGGGCGAAATCTGCCGAGCGCAGGGCTACATTTATTTTTGTGGTCGCCAAGGTTCCCGCGTGCGTTTAACGATCGGTGGTTCTCTTTAGTCAGCTTTGCCAATAATAGAGCCACGTTATGTGGGGAAGCACATCGAGAGTGGGAATGGGCCACTCTCATGGAACGTAGTACACGACCCTTAATTATAGACGTATGCATGCACCATTCCTCGTCACAGTACTTGCACGAGGACATCTGATAACTGAACTAGCAGCCATTGAGAGCTGTTACGTCCTTTTTCGCATTCTCTTGAAGAAAAGCATCAACAAGATTTCACTGTACTACAGCGGGGCTTACTTTCTTCTCTTTAATGTCCCTTTAACTAGTTCGTTATGGCTGTTTTTGTATGCTCGTAGCATGGCCTGTGTGTAGGCAGTTTATTGTAAGTAAAAAAAAAATAAGGTTATAGTAATACTTCTCTTTTCGCATGCTGCAGCGATGTCCTCTATCCAAAGGATAGCTTCAGCGCTAAGACAGGCGTTCCAGCTGACACAATGTGCCGAGCGCGTGATTTTTTGGTGAGTTGGCACATATCTTTTTTACTGTTGCATTGTTGGTTGGGACAAGTTGTGTGATGATATCGGGAACGTTGAAAACTTTCATCGCCGGCTCTTCTGGAGCATTTCGTTGTTTCGTTGTCAAATGAGCAGATAGGAATAAGATGTGCAAATGGGGAAGAAACACATGTGCATACTATAATGATGAGCATTTAACGTTTACAATTTCGAGTCGCTGACTAATGTAATGGACTTGACAGAACGCATGTTAAATGTACACCCTTGTTGAAAAGGGTGCAGACCAGGGTTCTGCGAAAAAAAGGGAATATTGTCGATGCCTTGGCATGTAACCCGAAAGGGAAGGCTGAAGTTCAGGCTTGGCATTGCAAACACTGCAGTGCATTTGTCGATTTCTAATTGTCGGTCGGAGTTGCCGAAAAATTCAGTTTTCATGTTGGAGCTGTGTTCCGTATACTTATGCTCAGGGAGGTAGTACCGAAGTATGACGTGCAGTTGAAAAAAATGATTTTACATACAGTTAAATCTCGTTATAACAAACTTCAATGGAATGAAATTCTCTCTATAACAAAGTAACTTTTTATAACTTCTTGTTCATAGAACACCATGTATTTAAGACCTCATAATGAAGTGTGTTCATACACGATTTCAATACAACGAAATTTCACTGGCGCTGCGAAAGGATGCCAAGACAATAAATAGAAACTTCCAAGGATGCAAATGGTCAAATAGTGGAATTGCAAGCCGCCGCCTGCGAGCGCACCTCTCAAATCGTGCACCACGCGACCAAGAGCAACTGTTGAAGCGGAGCAGCATCATGTTCCGAATAAAATCCAAGCGCAATAAAATCCTATTGCATACCATGCGCTGTATGCTATGGGTGGGAGTGAAAGCATGCGATGGTAGGCCAAGAAGAATGGTGACTTCCTGTGTGAGCAAGAGGATGTAGAAGCGGAGCAAGCCCGCGGTAACGCACTCAAGTGCACAAGAGGGTGGAGGGGAGGGCAGGTTGCCACGTGCATCTTTTAAGGCGAAAATTTTAAGTGGTTCGTTGCAGTGGCTTATAAAAAAACGAGGCATCTAGTCCAGTGGTACAAAAAATATCATCAGCAATGGCTCATACCTCTGTAAGCAAGCAAACATGCAATGGCTCATACCCCTGTAAGCAGTGGCTCATACCCCCTTAAGGCAGAGGCTACAAGCGCTCAACAAAACAAAGCAAACAGTGCATACATTCATTGCAGTCACCCATACAACGCACAGAACAGCATACGTTTCAATAAAGAACAAGCTCAAAACAAACATCTGAACCATCAATAAAGCATTGCGTACCCCCCCTCGGAAGTGCTCATGAAGCAAGAAATTAGGTGCGACGTGCGAAGCAATGGGAGAGCAAGGTGTTCAACCACGAGTGCTGCTTTCCCCTGCTGAAAGGACCCAACGTAAAGTCGAGGAGATATGTCACTGGTGCGAGTCTGACCCCGATACAAGAGCGTGCGAAGCCGCAGCTAAGTGACAATGCAAGACAGCAACTTAGACAGGAGGCAGAAGCCCACAAAGTGTGGCTTGTTGCCACGCCTTTACTTCGCACTGTAGCTTGTTATGTCTTGCAAGAAGTCTGACCCCTTTGATCGTATAACTTAATGCATTACCAAGTGTGCAGCAGGCTTTCACCTTCACATCTTACAGGAGTGTAACATGCTGCCAAACTTTTTCTAGCACAGCCGTGGCTTCGCATGGCTGAGCGCATACACAGTCGGCACACCCTGTTTTAGAGGTAATCTACCGTGTGTACAAGGGAGGGCACATCGAGATGGCATTGCATCATGCACATTTAGTACTGGAGGTTGCGTAATCTTGGGTTTCGTAGACTTGAGATTGTAACCGAAATAAAGCTTAGGATATCGGAGCATTAATTTCGGGGACGACCCTGTCCCGTAACTTCTTTCTTCTTCGTTGTCTACAAGATGCACACACTCATTTTTTATTAGTACTAAATTGTTGCTATGTGATGTGCCTAGCACACCAAGGCTCTCTAGGGCCAGCTTGCACATGTTTGTTCTGCCTTTCCAGGCATGTGTTTGTTGTCTAATGGTTGTGTAAAAGTAATTAAGCTGCTAAGCTGGGGGGGGGGGGGGGGGGGGGGGGGCAGGATTCTAAACTGACCATCGGACGTTTTTATTGATTTGTTTTGCTTATTTCTAGTGACAACCAGTCACATAAATGGCCAGAAACTGATGAACCGCAATATGGGGGGCATACCCAAAGAAAGCTATCACTTTAAAAATCATATCGAAGTGTTGAGACACTTGCACAGTCAAGACAGAAATGGTTGACTAATTACAAGCCATACATGTGGAAAAATACGTATAAATTAACATTGTCTTTTTGCTCTTTACTTTGATGTTTGTTGCAAGGTCAGCAAAGGCCTAGTACAGCCATCTTGGTGTAGGCATTCTTGGATCGATACACTCAATTTTGTTCTTAGCAGGCACATTGTGGAGGTTACACTAGTGATACACTTGTAGCACTTCCATGTATTCATCAGTTGTCTGGATACATGGTTTTTATCCACTTTAGATATCTCCATAGATGCATTATACAAAATTGTGATATCACTGTTATTAAGGAGTCTTGTTACTATCAATCAAATAGCAAAAGTAAATGAAACACAGTAAGCCAATAATGAGTGGCAACAGCTACAGCCTAATGCGAAACTGAAAGCACAAGTTGTCATTGAACAAATGTGAGTACTAAAGAAGTGTATGTGGGGGGGGGGGGAGGGGGTTTGATTTTTATTGTATGCCACTTCCTGAAGAGAGAGGTAAAGTTATTTTAGAGCACATGTTTTACCAGTTAATTTCAAGTTTGCTTCGGGCACCTTTTCAGATGTTCCTCTTCACTCAGTCAAGGTTTGTCACACAGGCCAAGTTTGCCGACACTGTGAGGGTGAGTATTACTTTTCTTTTAATCATTATTTTTCTTGTCCTTATGCTTTTTGTTATCTCGTCATGCATCTATACTCCATTTCATACTTAGCAGGCAAGAATATCGAAACTATGCAAGTACTATACGGCTGTAGAAATCTCACTCCGTGCGTTTTTGCTGCACAATTGTTTGGGATCTGCGATGCTGTCTACGGAATAAGTACTTGATGTTTCACAACCACAACTTGAGGGTTGAAGGTCATGTTGGGTCACGCATTGTTTATGAGCCTTCATGCTGCTTGTGCGTGACGCACATGTTTTGTTTGGGAATGCAAGTCATTGTCAAGGGTAATGTCAATTACCCTTGACAAATAATTAAATAATTAGATTTTAAAGAATTAGAGTCCGTCATATAATGTGCAATAATCTTTTTATTATCAGTGCTAGAGTTCTAGTGACACAGTTATACCGAGGCATTATGACTTCGTCGGGCTAGCACTGCTAGAAATTCCCGGTAGAGTCTCAGGTTGTGTCCTACATATACCTGAATTTCTCATTTGATAAAGCTCGGTTCTTAGTATTATCCACGCCTTGGACGTGTTTGAGCCTTAATCTATCACTTCAGCTTGACGTAATATTTGCCTTTAGTGTCTCTTTAGCTCGAGAGCCCCTATATAAATATGTGGGAATAGAGAAGTCGTTTTTCTTGGCAACCACCGCACTGATATTAGGGAGATTTGTGAGAGTTACATTTAAAGAAAAAGTAAAAACCTAGTGACTAGGCTCTTACTTTTTGGAAGTGGATTTTCAATTTGTGTTGTAAATGAGTTCAAAAATATTCTTGAAGGTTGCAAAAAAAAAAAAACTCAAGTATCAAGTTTACGACTCTGCTATTCAACAATGAAAAGTGACATCGCAATTCCTTAAATAGCACCTAGCCAACTTCCGTTAATTTGGCTCTGACGGGACCGACAAAATTAATCTAATCGCCCGCCGAGTCGAATTAAACAAGATGCGAAAAAAAAAAGACAAAGAAAGCCTAAACACACTGCTGATTTTTTGGCAGTAATTTGCACAGTTCTAACCCCCCCCCCCCAAAAAAAAACGCGTGCCTACTTTCCATCTGTCCAAAGTAGAAGCATAACGTACCAATGGCGTTAAGGCTCCTAAACAGAGTACAAATCAAACACGCTTCCGGTTTTTCTAGCAAGGAAAATGGGTGAGGTGCGCTGCACGACGGCGGCCGGGTTCATGATGATGATGACAAAATGTATTTATTAAGGGATGGCTCGAAGGCCTATAATGGGGAATAGGAAGAGGAGGGGGGAGGCGTATTCAGAGCCGTCCTAGAAGCTGCGCGCCCTTGGCGAAAGCCAAGAGCGAGTCCAGAATGACCCTGTCGGAATCCATCGAGCCAGTTGCCGGTCTAATCCACTCCTCGTAGGACGACAGTCGCACCGCCCTCAGGTGGTGGACCCGCTGCTGAGCGTGTCGCTGGCTCATAAAGTTAGCTTCGCCGCACGGTTTTTAAAGTCAGCTTCGCCGCGGCACAGTTGCGTCGTGTGGTAAAGCGTACGAACGCGGCGAAGGCAGTTTTGGTATTGTGTCGGATTGCACCGCGCAGGCAATTTTCGGCCCAATTTTACTGAAATAAAAGGAATCTTGTTGGAAAATGAATATTGGAATCTTGTAAATACCCGTAATCATACATTGTGAGCTACGCGGTTAAGGCTTGAAAATTTTGCTAAGGGCAGGCCGAAAATAGGAGTGTTTGACGAGAGATGATGTGTGTTCGATGCTTTGACTGCCCCCTAAGCTCCGCTGACACTAAAGAGGTCGCTACTGGGGTCGCCATAGGGGTCAGGCACATGCGTGGTGGCTGGTCAAGTTCGAATTATCGGGCAAAGGCCAGTTTTAGGGTCGAAATAATGAAAGTTTGGGCCCATAGAAATGCATAGGTGCTGGCTGGGACCTTCAGTCAGGTACGAATTAGCCGGAGTTGAATTAACTAAAGTCTGCTGTAACGCATCTAAAGCGGACAAAATTGATTTATTGGACACCTCTCTAACGTATACCAATAATCTGTAAGTAGGACTTTTACAATAAACCCCGTAAGCATTGCAACGACTTCACGTATGCTGTAAATTTATGTATCTGATTTGTTTGCTTGAGGTACAGACGTAGTTTACAGAACTGGGATCTCTGTTTTTGTGCAGTGTTATGGATTTGTAAACTTCGTGCTTCTTTTTTCTTCTCTTGAAACTTGCTAACTTTTGGTAACTCTCTTTAAGTACTTTGAGGTCTGATACTAATAGTTTGATACTAATGATGATTCCTATAGTTGCTTGAATTTAACTTCCTCTCTCAAATGCAACAAATTTCACTTACATCTGTGCAGCAGTTGTTTGCTGTAAGCATTTAGCGTTTGACACGTACATTTGAATAGGGCAATCGGAGTCGGCCTTGAACTAAAACTTGCCATTACTGTTACATTGAGTTATATGATGAATATGTGCATCTTTCGTTATGCATGATACACTGCTGTTTTATTCACGAATGCATGCAGTGATACAACTCTCTAGCCATAATGGCATTCCCTGCTTTGAATGAAATTGACTATACAGAATTCTTTGTTGCATTGTTGTTGCAATCGCCAATTATTTAGATTAACTTAGTCTTGTTAGCTTTCCATAAGAGTAGTTGCATACATATTAGAATTCGGCTCATAAAACTGTTAAGGTTGTATCGTTTCATTAGGTATAGTGAAAAAGTAAATAAGGAGAACAGGTTCGGAACTCATGCCCCTTTTGACGTTGTTCTGAATTATCTTTTGGATTTTAATTTCTTTGTCCTTTCTTTCTGGAGCTAGCCCTAAGCAGCCTGTTGCATTCCAGTAAGCAAGGGCATAGCTTTCTGAAAACTTTGTTTGAAACAAAAAGAGCCCAAAAATTTTGTCCGAAGAATCTATTTAAAAGTTTAGTCGCATTTCAGTATAACAAAACGCACATTTTATAGAGGTACATTTGCACTCTTTTTCTTTCAAAGGAAACTGAGCCTGTTTAAAATGTTAAACAAGGATGGCCAGAACCAATTGTCAAAGTTCATTACAATGCCTCCTTTCATTAGGAATTGATGGTGACAACTCCTGGGTTGGAGTTGTTGTCTCCGGTGAGAGTTCAATGAGTTCTCGTTTTCCAATTTCAGCTCCCTGTGACAGACGTCAAAACACTTCTAGAGGAGATGGCAAAGCCAACGCCAGACGGCTGGGAGTTTATGCTGCCTTATGATCGAGATTTCATAGCAAAGTAAGTTCAGCTGAAATTCACGGGCTCGTTCACGAGCATTGACAGCCAAGCGTAGAAGGCAAAATTACACATTTATAATGAGCAGTGGTCGAGCAAGGAATGCTGCTGGTGTGAGCTTTTCGACAAGAAATGACGTCTCCATCAGGGCAGCAACCCCTTGTCGAAACCATGGCTCCAGGGACATTCCTTTTTCGAGTACGGTTATTCACTTCAAACCCTCAATTTTTGTCTTGTTTGGAAAATTGTGCCAGTGTCACATCAAGTGAAGACGGTGGAAACGAAAGTATGTGCATTAGCTTGCTCTGACTTGTTGCGTTGCATTCCGTGTGCACTGCACTGAACTGTTGCATCTTGTGTAGCAAGTGAGCTGTAAAAGTGTTCAATACTTACAAGAAGCTTCGACAGTGATTGAAGGTCTTTGCTTTGTCCGCATGCTTTTTACATCTTGCCGTTGATGCCATTTCCTGTAATTGAAGTACTGCTAATTTCAGCTGGCTTTTTGTGCGTGCAGGTATCCAGACGTGGTCCAGAGGCAGAAGATGCTCTGGGATGCCAAGCAGCAGTTCCTTTCAAAGTCATTCCGGCTTTCGCGCCAGGAGGCCCAAGGTGAGCTCCTTAAAGTGAACCTTCCTTTGGGAACCCTCTCCGACTTTTCTGACCATGGCTGCTGTTGCGGTCTTACTGAATAGCTCATACCTAAAAAAAAATGAATTATGTGCCCAATGGTGCGGTTGAACCTCAGTACTTGAGCGCAGCAGCCCTGTGCTCTAACCATTAGGTTGCAATCGCATGTACACTTTTATTGTGCTGATGCCAACAATCTATTTAATGTGATTGTCGCATGTGTCGCATTGCGTAGCATGGGTGCACGAGAAAAAATTCCTGGGCACTGGTTTCTTTCACATCAGAGATGCAGGAATGAAATGGGCAAATTTAGAGCATTTTATTAACCGCTTCGCTTCACGTAATTCCAAGATGTGCGTTGGATCTGCATAATTTTTTGTCGGTCTTTGTGCGCCCTACACTTTCAAACCGCTTGCTGCAGAACTTGGTGCTTGAAATTTATTTGTTTCTTACTTGATCTTATTGTTTTGTGCTGGAGTAGAATGGGCTCTGCAAGCAGGTTATTCCACGCAACTAGAAGACTGCTGTTAGAGTGGCGATGCTAACACTAAAAGCGGCAGGTAGGAATGTGTTGAACATGCTGTTCAGTTGTCTCAATGCTTGAGGTGCAGGTTGAGAACAAGACCATGTTCGTGGCAGCACTTGGGTCGTGGTGAGACCTGTGAACTTTCACTTGAGGGGTCCGCATTATATGCCAGAACGCACGGCGATAAGAAAACGCTTTGAGAGAGCATGACGTCAGGAAGTTCGCCTTTTCGCAATGCGACCCTCTCTGAGACCGTTCTATTTCTGCTTTCACTTGAGGAACCTTTGGAAATGCGCACACCTCATGCTGAATCCTGGTAACAGCACGCCAGATCTGGCTTGGTCCGTGGGAGTTTTGAATGCCACTTGCCGCCGCTTTCTCCAGCCCAGGCCGCTCCTTTCTGCTTGCCGCATTTGATGCCTTTAGTTCTCAGCGTCGATGCTTCAAAACGTTGTTGTCACAACAGCAACGCTAGCTCTGGAGCGCCCACAAGACCAGCTGCGTGTTTGAACATCCAAGCGCATTTCCGAGCGGCGTAATAGACACCGAACCAAGCACAGCCATGCGGGATGACATGCTTGGCATTCTGTGCTCGGGTGCTTTTTCCATGGTTCGGCCCTTTTGATTTTTTATTTGTGGCTAAGCTTCAAAATTCTCATGCGACGGTCTTGCCTTGTTTTTCCTCTTGTTCTTTCCTCTGAGCTGGAACGTCTCAATTCAAATTAAGTTCTGGTGTTTTACGTGCCAAAACCATGATATGATTACGATGCATGCCGTAGCAGGAGCTCTAGATTGACTTTGACCACCTGGGGTTCTTTAATGTACACAGAAATTCAATTACACGAGAGCTTTTCCGTTGTGCCTCCATCGAAACGAGACTGCCACGGCCGGGATTAAACATGTGCCCTCAAGCTCAGAAGCGCTGCACCATTGCCACTGGGCTAGTGGGGAAAACCATAAATGTCTTCCAGGAGCAAGAAACGCATTAATTTGGGTCATGTGCTTGCTATACAACATAATGCAGCTGTCGATGGGTGTATTCACAGCCTTCAAAAGAAAATTGATACTGTAGCCTCTTCATTGGAGATGTTCAATAGCATGCAGATAGATTGGCTTTAGCCGGTGGATACACGACACTCATCTCTTGTGCAGACACGTTGATGCAGTCGCCGCCAGCCGGCACGAAAGGTCGGCAGCAGAAGAGACGAGCGCGTTCGCGCAACGACTCGACGGCCAGCGACGGCAGCGGTTCAGACAGTGGCTTGATGACCAACGGACAGGACGTGCTGTCTAAAGCCAGCGGTTCCGTGTTGTCAAAGGCTGCCGGTCCTTCCACAAAGGTATGTTGAGTCTTCCTTTTAGGTGCGAATTTTCCTCACTTCGTTTGTTGCTTCACTGTTGCTAGAATTTCTTGGATAACGTGTGACACTAGCCATTCTTGCAACTGGCAGCAGTTCTTTCCTTTTTTTCTTTTTTTTTTTCTCACAGAAATGTTACGCACTTATTTACCTGTACCACTGGAGTGTAATGATTTTGCTTGCTGGTTATTAATTGACACTGATTTACTACTGATGATTCTTCCTTTTCTTCCCCTCCTCGTCCTTTCTGTAGTTCTTGTGTAATTGTTGTACAATTTGTGGTTATATGATTTGTGAGTTCTAATGATCACAATTGATTTATTACTCCCTTATGCAATACCCTTTTGAGCCTGTAAGGTATTTAGAAAAGAAAAAAAGAAAGAAAAAGAAATATTGAGATGAAACATTGAGTGCATTTTCGTGTTTCAAACATAGCATTTAAGAGTAAGCTTTGGCTGGAGGCTAACTCTTATGTTTTCACTATTAAAGTAGATGGAACGCACAGAAATGTTCTTACAAAACAAGCACTGAACTGATTTGAAAGAAATTTGTTGTGTTCGAGATAACTAAACAGTTAAAAGTGGCGCTTGTGTTCGCCTTTTAGACCTGTGTGTGTGTGTCCTTTTTTTTCCTCCGCTAATATCTTTAAAATGGTGTGCGGGGATTCTCCGAAAGACACAGACAGTGTGAAAGGCACACATACGGAAGACAGATATGGAAGTGTGTCAAGCGATTTAGGTTGTCACAGTTCACATGTTGTGTGTGGCATGTTAGCTTTATTTTCCTCAACTCTTTGTAAGAATATGAGGTGTAGGCAAAAAAAAAAAAAACCTGTTTCCTGTAGTATTCTGAATAAACAGTGCGAAAATGGGACACAGAAGGCAACAAGCAGACACAACGTGGTGCTAAGCTGACAACCGTAGCATTGTTGCTTGTCCACTTCGCACATATGCAAAATGAAGCTTGCACTCCGTAAGAAAGAAGTGGCCATGCTGCTCCATCCAACAGTTGCCTAGTGACAATATCAGTGGGCAAGGCATATATATATATATGTATACCAGCTCTTTCTCATGCAAGCTCTCAATACTAGTTCCTAGAATTTGATTTATTCAAGTGCGACAGGTTTCATCTGCATTGGTTCTGTGTTTGCCACAGTTATGGGAGTATTTTTGTGTTTCACATGTGGGTTTGATACATGTGACATGGGACTCATAAGTCAGTTAGGGTACGTAACAACCTTTCAAAAGAAAGTTTTTAAATTTGTCTGAAGGCTACAATTCCCTATCGTAAAGACCAGGTGGTTGTAGCACTTAAGATGGTTGAACTACAAAACAGCAAGAAGACTGATTTTTATGCACTAGGAAAGCGTCAAGATATGGGTTTCACGTTAGCAGTCAGAACTACGAATTGGAAGGCCGACCTCGAAAAAGACACTTTATACTGGCAAAATAAAGCACCAGTAATCTAAGCTAAGCAGAGCTGTAAATGTCTTGCACCTTCTAGTGAAAAATTAATGAGCACACAGCACTCCCAAAGGCATGTATTACCTCCTCAACCAAAATATTATAGACACAGTACTTTTGTTTACCACCGTTATGGCCAAGGGAGTGCATATTCTGAAATCTGATGTTTTGGTTTTGGAAAAACGGCTAACTGTGACGGCTGACCTGCTTAAGGTGTAAACAAGATCCTTTTCACTGAATAATCTTAGACAGGTTATCTTAAAATGTTTTTTTCTGTAACTGTTACTAGTAAAGACTCTTGAAGCACTTCAAAGTGTACCATTGATGGAATATGTCAACCAGCCCGCTCTGAAACCTTGCTTGATCTTTTAGAGAAACTGTGTTTTCAAAGGTTGTGACATAAAGGATGTTGATTGCTCTTTCAGTTAAGCAAAGCGTCAAGGTCATCCACCACATCATCAGCAAAGGCAGCTCACTGACTAGTAATAGCCGCTCATCACGCAGCTTGCACAAAGCACTCATGGTTTGTACCAACAAAAGGTTAGTAATTCCGCTACTCGCCTTTCCTTTAACCAGCACCTTGTGTTAAATGTTATAATTTTCAGCTTTATGTTATTGATGAACATGGGTAGCTAATACAGTAAAAGCTCAGTATAATGGATGCTGATAGTATCATGAGTTGCTGGATGCAATTATCGTGTTTACCCAATTCTTACATGCACCCAATTTTCGAGGGCTTAAAGTAAAAGAAATCGAAGTACACCTGATGTAACATGCCCCCGATTCATAAAAGAAAATGTATAGCATGCCCACCATGTAGGCGATCAGAAAAAAATGAGACGCAGAATTCACTGTCACTAACAGAATTGTTTTTTCAATGCGCTTCCATGTTGATAGGAGTGTGTCGTCATCGCCAGTTGCACTGCATTGGCCGCAGATGCATACCAGGCACACAGGGACAGTATTCTCAAGCGATCACTTCTAGAAATACTACTACATATCACTTTCACGAGACACTGAAGCTGACTCGTCGAATGACGAGTCCGCTTCTTTAGGCCGAGTTCCTTAGGCCGAGTTAAGGCCCGGCCCGTGCCCGGCCCGACCTGCAATAAGGCGACACCGACGCAAAAAGAAACAATATCAGGAAAATCAGTTTATTTAAATGACCTTAGACGACAAGCATACTTTCGCATAAGGTACGCAGTCGAAATCGGGGAGCCCGACCGGTCTGTCCGAGACATAGAAAGCCTGGCCCGGGCCCGGCCCAAGCCCGAGTAAGAGAATCTCCAAATGGCCCGAGCCTGGCCCTCGGGCCGGGTCGGGTCTGGGCCGGGTCTGGGCTTTCGGGCCGGCCCGAGCCCGTGCACAGCTCTAGTTAGCACTACCATTTCAAAAGGTTTTCTCTGGCAGATTCCCCTCTTCAGGTGCCAGATAATTCTACCCATTGAAGATTTAGTTTCACCACAGCTTCACAACGTGCATAGCATGCAGCTTGATAATATATTCATAAATTTCAAACCATCACTGTATTTTGTCAAGTTTACAGAATGTGGTTTCCATGCAAGAAGTCTCAACAGAAATGTCAGACACGAGAACGTCATTCAATATTTAATGCCTAGGATACTTGGAGGAGCACCTATCCAACTGCTTAAAATGCCAGACATAGAACATTGCAAAAAACAATGAAAGAAATGAATCCACTACATGGCAACACACTGACACCGAGAGCAAGAAACCACCTGTCTACGTTCCAACTCATCATATTAAAGCAGTTTACACATGTTTATTCAACTTGCAACACATATGCAATAAGAAGTGTTACAAGATGTATGCAACAAGTTTTAAGTATCATTATCTTCAGTGTTCTTACTTTTGATGCATTGTCTTACCTCAGCGTGCACAGTTATGCACGCATTGCCTGAAGGGGTTTTAGACTGTTGAAGTACACATTCTGATATCAGCACTGCTTTACCAGTCAAAAGCAGCAATATGTCTTACATAGAATCAAATCTTGTTATAACGAAACTGGATATAATGAAATAATGGAATTAACAAACTATGTGAAATTCCCTTTAAAATCCCCATATAGATTCATAGTGCAGTACAGTCAACGACAAAAGTTTACGGACCACGGGATCTCAGAAAAGGTTCAATTTGCGAGCAGCCTGTAACAGCAGTCAGTAAAACCAAACATCACAATGTTTTTCACATGTACTGGGAGAGGCTGCAAGTGCAAACACTAGGCTGTGTGTGAGGCTGCACAGATATTCAACTTCTTCTCAGATTTCGTGTTATGTCACATTTTGTGGTCGACTGTATGTGCAATAACACAGTCAAACCTCGATTTATCGGAGTTCGCGATGTAACAAACTAATTTCGCGACACGGCTTCGATCTAACAAAGTTTTCAGCCATTTCAAGCATGTACTTAGGAGCCTGTATGGCTAGTAAATCTAGAAAAAAAAAGCTATAAAAATGTCGACCGAGGCAAAAGTTATTTGAAGTATCCTCCAGCCTGAAAAGTTTGAGCGGCAAAAACGCCGTTGAAGCGCGCGCGCCGGGACGCGGTATGCAGGAAACACCGCTACGCCATTGGTTGCGTTGGTGAACAACTCGGTGAAACACAAGAGCTGACAATTCCTTCTGCGCAAGGGGGATGGGTAGAGAGTGAACGCGTGGTAACGTGATCAAGTACGCACCAGGAGAGGGCGGAGAGGGCCAATAATGCGGTGCCTGTCAGCCTTCTCCTAGCGCTTGCGTCTCTCCATGCACGGGCCCCGCGCCTTGGAAGTAATTGCACCGCGCCAAGTGCAAAAGCCGAGCCGATATATTTGGTGCCTTCATGCGCCTTGGGTACCCGCGCGTCTAGCGTTGGTGGTCACGTAATGTCAAGCTTCCGAGACGCGGTGTGAAGCGTTTGCTCACATCGTTACAGTGATTTTGGTGATAGTTGAGTGAGATCTGTTATTGTCCTTGCTATCGCCATCAGTGCTGCACCTTTCTGGTGAAACTGCAACTTTTTTCTTCTTTTTTGTTCAGGACGAATATCCGTTTCTTGTTACCCTCTTGTTTTTAATTTTTGGCCGCCGGCTGCGGACACAATACGCACGGTCAGCCATGGAGTTCAAGATTTACGGTGTCGCGGGACGCAACAAATCTCGGATGCCGTGAGCTGCGTTGATGCACTGGTCTCTGCACGATTTGCACCGCACGAGCCGTTGAACCCCGTATTAACGAAATTTGTGATTTAAAGAAGCCTTTCGCTGCAAGTACAATTTTGTTATATCGAGGTTTGACTGCATAAGTAGTAGATATAACAAAGTAATTCTAGCTCCCCCTTGAACTTTGTTATAACGAGGTTTTGCTGCATTGTGCGAAGAAAACGAGCAAAATGTGCATGCATTGCTTTACTAAATGCACTTTATTTTGAACCTATTTAAGGTAGGAGAAATAATCACAGGTGATATCCACATTGCAGTTGGTTCATATGCCCCCCCCCCCCCCTCCCTCTTTTTATTTCCAGGGCAAACTTGCATCATCAGTCTCATCTACAGCCTTGGCATATTTTCCTATTTATTCGGTGGTTTTTTTCGTTCAGCAACGAGAACCCCCGCTGTTTTCAAGAAGACCATTTCTCTGGGAAGCGCACGGTCCTAATGTGATTAGGGTCGAGCAATAAAATGAACTGTTTATTACAAGTGCCCCGCCTATTCTTATTGATTTTGTTTCATATCAGGAAATGCGTTGAAAAACATGACATTTCCATTTCTGTTTTATAGGCAAAGCGCGAGAGGGTTAGCCAAGAAGGATGGTGGCTTGATGGACGCTGTATTTCACTTTTATAGGCAAAGCGCGAGAGGGTTAGCCAAGAAGGATGGTGGCTTGATGGACGCTGTATTTCACTTTTATAGGCAAAGCGCGAGAGGGTTAGCCAAGGATGGTGGCTTGACGGACACTGCATTTCGGTTCTATAGGGAAAGCGCGAGAGGGTTAGCCAAGAAAGATGGTGGCTTGATGGACGCTGTATTTCACTTTTATAGGCAAAGCGCGAGAGGGTTAGCCAAGGATGGTGGCTTGACGGACACTGCATTTCGGTTCTATAGGGAAAGCGCGAGAGGGTTAGCCAAGAAAGATGGTGGCTTGATGGACGCTGTATTTCACTTTTATAGGCAAAGCGCGAGAGGGTTAGCCAAGAAGGATGGTGGCTTGATGGACGCTGTATTTCACTTTTATAGGCAAAGCGCGAGAGGGTTAGCCAAGGATGGTGGCTTGACGGACACTGCATTTCGGTTCTATAGGGAAAGCGCGAGAGGGTTAGCCAAGAAAGATGGTGGCTTGATGGACGCTGTATTTCACTTTTATAGGCAAAGCGCGAGAGGGTTAGCCAAGAAGGATGGTGGCTTGATGGACGCTGTATTTCACTTTTATAGGCAAAGCGCGAGAGGGTTAGCCAAGGATGGTGGCTTGACGGACACTGCATTTCGGTTCTATAGGGAAAGCGCGAGAGGGTTAGCCAAGAAAGATGGTGGCTTGATGGACGCTGTATTTCACTTTTATAGGCAAAGCGCGAGAGGGTTAGCCAAGGATGGTGGCTTGACGGACACTGCATTTCGGTTCTATAGGGAAAGCGCGAGAGGGTTAGCCAAGAAAGATGGTGGCTTGATGGACGCTGTATTTCACTTTTATAGGCAAAGCGCGAGAGGGTTAGCCAAGGATGGTGGCTTGACGGACACTGCATTTCGGTTCTATAGGGAAAGTGCGAGAGGGTTAGCCAAGAAGGATGGTGCCTTGATGGATGCTATATTTCAGTTTTATAGGGAAAGCGCGAGAGGGTTAGCCAAGAAGGATGGTGGCTTGATGGATGCTATATTTCAGTTTTATAGGGAAAGCGCGAGAGGGTTAGCGAAGAAGGATGGCGGCTTGATGGACACTGTATTTCAGTTTTATAGGGAAAGCACACAAGAGTTAGCCAAGAAAGATGGCGGCTTGATGGATGCTGTATGTCAGTTTTATAGGGAAAGCACGAGAGGGTTAGCTAAGGATGGTGGTTTGATGGATGCTTTATTCCAGTTTTATAGGGAAAGCGGAAGAGGGTTAGCCAAGTAGGAGGGTGGCTTGACAGACGCTGCCTTTGCGTTCGTCCAGCGTTGTGTACGAAAAGGGGGTGGGAGGAGTTGATCGCGCACTAAGAGGGAGGCAGGTGAGCGTGCTAACTCTGCTGTTGCTGCTCGTGGCGCAGCTTAGCGCAGCCGTGCGCACTCCATTTGGAATGTGATCCACAGCGAGTGCAAAGGCTACAATGATCGGGATGGCTTTGTGTGCGCTGTGTTCTTGCACGCCTAGTTTTGGAGGCCGTGTTATCTCGAGTTTTGAAGAAGCGTTGAGGCTAAAGGCAGCAAGAAGGTCAATTCGCTCGCTCCTGCTACCACACTTACTCACTTCAGCATTCCGACAGCGAGCGTCCTTGGTCCCCAGAGTGAGATCTGTTCGCATTTGTCTGTGCATACGTGACAACATGCTTGTTAATTTAGTTTTATACAGCCGATGAAAACTACTAACCTTGCTTAGTACAGCTGTCTAATTCACTGTCTCATCGATATGATTTGCCTTTTGGGGCAAAAGTACAACTTTGTTGCTTAAGGAAAGCAGGTGGACAAATTTTGGAATGAGCGTGATTAATATCAAACCGCTATCCACTTCCCATTTTTCTCCGCATCCACTGCACCAAATTCGATGAGGTTGCACTTGAAGCTAAAACTCGTTCTCCGCTGACTGTTGCGAGACAATTAATTCAGGCCATCAATCTCTTTTCAAGAAATTTTTAGAAATCGCTAAAAATCGAGAAAGACTAAAGCACTTCATTAACATGTGTTTGTGTGGTGGGTATACATACATACACGTGTATGTATGTAATGACTAATTATTGTTTTTGCAATGTCCAAATCTAATGAGTGCACCACACAACTTCCAATTCAGCACAGTATCACATCGAGAGCACATATTTACGAGTTTTCTTTTGTATTGGCAGGCAGAAAAATGGGAGTGTGCAACTTTCTTTATTAAAAAAAAAATCTCTTCTCAAAAATTAAACAAAGCAAATAGTTTTCGTCTCGTAAATTTCTGTGTTAAGGGGCCCCTCACCAGGTCTGGCCATTTTGAGCTGACAAGCGCAGAGCATACATTGCACGACAACGATCGTGTCTGCAAAGTATTACAACGCTGCGCGCCGCGGATAGGTCTGAAATTTCAAACCAAACGCGGTTTTTTCTTCTCGCGGCCGCCGCGCTCGAAGCCGGACAGGGACGTAGTCGTGTACGCAATCTGACGTCGCTTGTGGTGACACGTGACTTCAAGAATTATTCAAGACATCTGTTACCTGTTGCTTGAATTGACGAATTGAAGTTTAGAGAAATAATACAACACAAACGGAATGTCTGCGTGCTTTTTGTTTTACTTCGCACCGCAGCAAGAGAGATGTACTTCCGCTTCGTATGCTTGTTCCCACGGTTGTGCGATCACATGCATAGGTACCGAAACTATGTCATTTTCTACCGTGTTCCAGCGCGTGATCATGCTCTGCGATCCGCTTGTTCTGCCTCAGTATTCGTGTAGCACTGAATTATATTAGTCATGTTTCCTTGTGCACAGCGCGCAAAATCGTGCGCTGCGCGAATGGGACAACAGCTAGCGCGCGACGCCGTCGGCGGAAGTGCGTCGCGCCGAAAAAAAGAAAGCGAGGAGAAAAAAAAGGAAGGCGGGGCCTGTGACGTATGCGTCACGCGATCCTCGAGGTCCGGTATGGGAGAACGCAAGGAAGGAATTTCGCTTGCGTAGGCTAGATGGGGCGAGTGGAGAGAGCGTCTTGTTTGGCAGTGGAGACCGCCTGCTGAAATCATGGGTTCGCGGCACTGAAATATTTCTATCTCGGCTATTAATGAGCCGATATGAAAAATTTTCGCGGCAGAACGCTCGCTAGAGGACACGTAACTTGCAGCTTTCTGCGTATAACCAAAATTTGCTATGGGGCCCGGTGACGGGCCCTTTAACGCTATGGAAAGAAAGGTGCAGCCAGAACGCAGGTATGTTTTGAGCATGTAGAAATACCTGTAGCGATACGTGTATGCGCAGTGTACGCATAGCCACGCGCGATGCCAATTCCGAACGTAGCCGCGTAGGTATATGCAAGTATTGATTGCCCGCATTTCGAAATGAAATTAATTGAAAGAAGCACCTCGGAAGGAGGCAAATGAAGGCGAGCCAGAAATAGGCGACTAGGCGACAAAGAATATACAGTCTCAGTAGAACGTGTGCTCTCTTTAAGCAGCTTTCGCGCGAAAAGTTCAAGCACAGATTTACGCTTAATCTCGCACTATACGCCAGTGCAGTCGGCCCCGATGGAAATCGGGTATTTATGCGGCAGTTACAACAAGCGCTTGCGCGGGTGTATCTGCGAAACAATATTTATGTACATCTCGGGGGTCATGTCTCTAGTGTATATTTCGTTTTAACTTCGCGTTCTAAAAGCAGCCGAAGTCGTTAAAGGGCCCCTGAAACGGTTCGGACAAATTTTGTAGACGCGTAGGGTACAGCTTAAGTAGAACATTCGCACCACAATTTAAGTGAAGCGTTACGTATTAAAGGGACCCTGAAACGATTTTGACGATTTTCTACAAAGGTACTGAGTCGTTAGAGTAGGTCCTTCTGATCATTAATTGACACATCTAAGTGCTCCGCGTAAAGCGTGTAATTTATTATAAGGTTTTAAAAATGCACATCGCTGCCGATCGGAGCACGCTGCTCGGCGGAATTTTAAGCCGCCCCTACCCATATGACGAAAATCACCCATATGACGTCAGTGGGGCGAGCTATCCGATTGGCTGACCAGGGCGCGTGATCAATAATTTTTCCAACATTATGGTAAACAAATGATCTTGGTAATAGTTGGAATGTTAGTTCATTTGTTTTTATAAACAGAAAGTAACATAAAGAGAATGCACAAGAACAATTTTTCAATACAATTAAGCACTTCCGGCACACAGCAAGTGTCGTCTGCTTGTGTTACAACGTACTCCATTTTGACGAGAGCTCCGCCGTCAGAGTCGGTCTCAGTCTTTTCACGAGCACTATGATTCGACTTTGTTGCTTTGTGGACTGCAAACGTAGCGACTGGCAATATGTCAAGCTGCGACATCGTGTCCCTCTGCAAGGCAGCATACGAGCGAACTGGCTGCTGCGCATCGGACTGCCTATCCGATCGGCGCCAGGGTTTGCGCGTTTGTGGTCGTCACTTTACACCGGAAAATTACTAACGCAATAGCGTTTCGCGAGTCCGGTATTAGGGCAAATGCAAGCGCAAGAGGACAGGGTTTGGCCGCTTGACTGTGCCGTAACGGGATGAGCCATGGGATGAGCAGAATCGCAAATGCGAATGGTCTGCACGGTGCAGCCACCTGGTGGCACAGAGCTCAACCATACACAGTAGCAGTAACGAAGTGTATTCTTCTTTGCTGCTGGTGTGCATTTTTCGCAGGAGTGTAATCATCAACACTTTGTTTTTATAAATGTTTAAAATGTTTTACACTTGGTTAGAGCAATATTAGCGCTTTGTTTGTCTGGTTAAGCGCTGCGCCAACAAGTGGCTGGACCGTGCAGGCCGATCAGGCCGCACGTACGTCTACGCTAAAGTTCCTTCATCAGCTTGAGTTTATGCCTCCATTCATTTGCCGAAATGACCAGCTTGCCTGTGGTTACCGGAATACCAGACACGTTCGGCGCTACGACAGAATGCTCGCAACGCACGCTGCTTCGATAGCTCTCGCTTGGGGTCGACGGCCAAGCGGCTAGCGGAGAGGTTTCACGCGGGCGGGGTGGGCTCCAAAACAACCAGAAGCGACGATGTGACGTCGCATCGTGACGCGAAACCAGTGAAGGCGGAGCTTAGCCCCGATGGCTCGGCGAACGAGTTGAGGAGGAAAAGCATGACTAGGGAGGAGGGTAACTTCTAATCGCTTGTAGCTCCATTAATACGTAACGCTTCACCTAAATTGTGGTGCGAATCTTCTACTTAAGTTGTACCCTACGCGTCTAAAAAATTTGTCCGAACCGTTTCAGGGGCCCTTTAATGGAGCTACAAGCGATTAGAAGTTACCCTCCTCCCCAGCCATGCTTTTCCTCCTCAACTCGTTCGCCGAGCGAGCGGGGCTAAGCTCCGCCTTCACTGGTCCTGCGTCACGATGCGACGTCACATCGTCCACTTCCGGTTGTTTTGAAGCCCGCCCCCGCCCGCGCGAAACCTCTCCGCTAGCCGCTTGGCTGTCGACCCCAAGCGAGAGCTATCGAAGCAGCGTGCGTTGCGAGCATTCTGTCGTAGCGCCGAACGTGTCTGGTATTCCGTCAGCCACAGGCAAGCTGGTCATATCGGCAAATGACTGGAGGCATAAACTCAAGCTGATGAAGGAACTTTGGCGCAGACGTACGTGAGCGGCCTGATCGGTCTGCACGGTCCAGACACTTGTTGGAAAGTGTCTGCGTTCACCCGGTCGACGGAACGCAGGCGTTAGGTTCACCCAAACGTCACGTCCGCGATGTCGCATTCATTCTTTGTTTTTCGCGTCCGTGATGTCATATCCGTCTTTGGTTTTGGCGGCAGAATGGCAAGCTCAAAGGTGAGCTACGGTCAAACAACTGGACAAAGATGTGGATCGTTTATTTTTTGGGGCTTGTGCTAGCGTAAGCTATCGTAAGTACTTCACTTTTTCATTCGATGTGCCTCTACTATGCAAACCTACGCTTTCGGCTGCCTGATACTTCATTTCCATGTTCCTTACCAGCTTATTTTCCTTGTGACGCATCCCGCGGACCGCCGCACCGATCAGCCAAGTGCTACAGTGTACTAGCGCCGAGAACGCATATTAGATGACACTGTTTATCTTAGGTTCCTTCAAACTTGTAAGAGCCTTTTTCACAATCACTTAAACGTAACATTACCTGGTTAACGGTGCTGCTACACGGCAGAATGTGTAAATGGCAGATGACCCAAGTGCGGCATGTGCGCGCACTTGTTTAGAGAAAATAAGGAGTATTCATTATTTATCTCGCAATGTAAACGCACATTCCTGACACATGGTTCAGGTCTGCCGTCCGCCGACTAAGGGCGGTAGTGAATGAAGTCGCTAAATGAGTGCTTTGCGGCGTCATTAAACGCGCGGGAAAAAGCGTTCGTTTACATAGTAATATGAGCCTTTACATAGCAATATAGCTGCGCTGTCAACAGCCATTCTCTGGTAACCTTTCTCCGCAGTGTAACGCTCGAGTGCTCTGTGCAGATGTGACAAAGGTTGTGTGTGCGGTCGGTATTTGTGATTTTCTAGAAAGAAGCTTCATTACAAAGTGCATGATCAGGCTGCGTGGTCGTCCATTCTACTAGAGCGGGACAACCAATAAACGATACAAGCATGTTGCCAAATAACCCTTAAGGTGGGTCCATTTAATACTGGTGATTTAATCGTGGATGAAGACTGGGATGTTCTCTTTATGTGCTTGCTTCAAAGTAGGATAAATCGTAACTTGGCCAACAAATTTTACTAGTGGTATAAGGTTTTGTGAGAAAGGGTGTTGTGTATGGCTTTGTAACGAGTCATTGTCTCCCATCGCACGTGTATATCCCGGCTGGAAGTTATGTTCATGTGCTCAAGAGTGCTTCAGGAACCCTCTGAGCACTTGCACGTTGATATTACAGCCACTTGTGAATTCTGGTCCTATGTAAGCATTAAGGGGTTTTAGCACTCATCTTAGTGATAACCTTAGACGTTAATTCTATAGTGTATATTGTTAACTGACAAGCTGGGTCTGGTAAGTTTTACATCTTGACACTAAGAACCTGTGGCATGATGAGTTTGTGCAAAAGAACAGTGCAGGTGCCATCATATATACATTCATTGTCATTCAAGCACACTATTGGAGGGACTCCAATCTACATTAAGTACAGCGCAATCGGCGCCAGTACCAGTGGTCGCTCAATGTGTGGTTTGGAATTTACGCCAGTGCAATAATCAGTACCATCTTCAATCACGCACTGACTGGACAGCGTTATGTGAACGAAATCCTTGAAGGAGTGGTTGATGAGTTTCTCAGCAAAGTCCGCTGTCACATCTTCCACTTCTGCTGTATCAGCAAGATGGGCCACCTGCATGCAGCAGCAGCCGAGCACAAAACTGGTTGGGTGCTACTTTTCAAATAGATTGGAAGGCACGAGCCTGTAAAGAGGCCGGCTAGGTCACCTGACCTCTCTATTAAGTTTCTTTCTTTGGGGTTATGTGAAAGATTGTGCCGGACGTCAGCTTAGACGGACGTCACATTAGTTCAAGGTAAGGATAACGGATGTCTGCCATAGAATTCCGGCATCGGTCATCAAGAAAGCCACTAAAGGTGTGATAAAATAGACAGTACTGCGTAGCTGCAAAAGGAGACCTATTTGAACACGTTCTCTAGGCTGATGTTCAACGCAGCTTACGAATTAATAGATAGTAAGAGCACACAGTTTTTTGTTGTTTTTTTTTTTGTCTGTGTGTGTGTGTGTGCCGACATTCTGATTGCCAGTTCGGCTCATAGAAGTGGTATATTTGATTGGTTGGTCGCTTTCCAGTGTGTTTATTTCGCTTTTATTTGTTGACACGAACCTGTTTTTGCAGCACGTGTACCCTTTCATGAAAAATAAAACGCTCACTTTATATTGGCTTTGGTCCGAAGCAAGTTTCTGGTGCGAAATATAACTTCGCCCGCACTCTTTCGATGCAGTGCGAGCAAAGTCTGGATTTTGAAACATTCTGTGCCTATTACATTGCTCTTCACATTTCGTGTGTGGTCAGAGCTGCACTTTGGCTTCGTTATCAAGGTGCTTTTGTTATCATTCATCAGTCGGCCTTGAGAGAGGGATAATAAGCGTGACGTAGAGAGAAAGGAGAAGCTGCGAAACCTGCTGTTGGGGCTCCTTCCGTACCATTATCAAGGTGGTGCGCTGTCTCTTCGGGTTCGCGATAGGCAATGCAGTTACTTTCAATCAGCTTATTTGAGGGCACTGCTTTATGATGCGGGTGAGAGTTCACTCACATGGTATTTTTCATAGTTCGTGAGGTTATTTTCCAGTCGGTAAAATTGTACGCAATTAGTATGTCGCTGAAAACACTGCAGTTAGATGTCATTTTGGGATGCCAACAAATGCCTCATTGACACTTTGAAAATTATGAGAGTACTTCTTGAGTTAGATAATTGTAATTACCAAATTAAATCTCAGTAACGAAAGAATTACTGGCTACTACTCCACTTTACTGGAAACAATATGCACTAGGTTTTCTTCGAGTAACGGAACTGTTTTCTTTTTTTTTAATCTTAGTGCATGATAGCTGTGGAACACTCTCTCTCTTCATCCCTATACCCCGTTTTCCAGTGCAGGGTAGAAAAACGGACATGTGTCTGGTTAACCTCTCTGCCTTTCCTCTCTTCTATTTCGCTCTCTCTATAATTCACTCAGTAACCATAATGAGGCCAAGCCAGATTCACTCAAAATCAGAATCAACAGCAGTCATGTGCGGCAGCACTTATGCTCGGACTAGCAGAAAAAAAAAGAGGCTGCAGTTTTGCAGAAAGGCGAAGCAGTGTTAGTGATAGCCAAGTATGCGACAATTACACGAAGGAAGATTACACCAGCAAGGGGACTCAGGCTGTGAAATTGAACTCGCTCCTACTATGAGGTCTTGTATATACTTAGCGCCGTTACTTCGGTGCTCAAGTCTTCGAGGTCAAACGAAGTTTCTTGAAGTGCAAGAAATATATATATATATATATGTATCGTAAGGAACCGCTTTATTCCAGCCAAGCTCGGACTACTACCTCGAGGATTAAACTGTGCTGCTAGTGATGATATATGCAGATGAAAAAGATGTGCAGATGATGAAGTTGAAAGTCAGGCATGTGTTGTGCCCATGCTAATTCTCTCTCGCTGTGGAAGCAGCCGCCTGGCTGCGCGTAAGTACTAGAAAATGCGTCAAGTATTTGGTTTTAAGCGGGAGACATGCACTATCTCTGTGCCACAGCAACGGGAATCGGGTGGCGTTCTAACAAGCGAGACATGGTAATTGAGAGGTGATGTCTGCTCAACGACCGCGCAAAGTCGAATAAAACACCAGAAATTTTTTGCATAAGCCAGGAACGCACAAAGGAGTCCAAAGAACTTCATCACCAGGAGAAAAAGTCGCAGCACAGTGGGTCGAGTCGTAACGAAACTTGCGAGCGTCCTGGGAGACGCCTGTGTTAAGCGGGGCGAGGCGACTGCACTCCGCGAGGCGAGACACAAACTGTTCCAAGAAAGGAATTGATGGGGGTACAGGAGTCGAAAGGAATGATACATCAAGAATGAAACTTGGTGAACAGCCATAGATGAAGAAAGAATGTTAAAAGCCAGTAGTACGTTGCGTAGCCATGTTATAGGCGAATGTCATGAACGGCAGGATTGCATCCCCGTTCGTGTGGCCAGGGCGGATGTACATCGCAATCATGTCAGAGAGGGTATGGTGAAAACACTCCGTCAAGCTGTTGGTCTGCGGATGGTAACTGGAAGTCGTCTTGCGAATTGTGTTAGAGGCGCACAGAACTTCGGTAAGGCTAGAAGAGAGGAAGACTGCTGCGGTCACTGAGGAGAACGCGCGGAGCGCTGCGGTGTAAGATAATGTTGTGTAGAAAGAAATCGGCGACTTCAGCAGCAGTCCTGGATTGTAGAGATGCTGTCTCCGCATAGCATGTTGGATGGTCTATGGCCGTTATAATCCAACGATTGCCATGTAAGGTCGTGGGAAGAGGACCATACAAGTCTATTCCAACTACTTCAAAAGGCGAAGCGGGACAAGGCAGAGGTTGTAAAGAGCCAGAAGGAGCTGTTGGTCGTTTGCGGCTTTGACAATGAACGCAGGGTGCAACATACTTCGCAACGGCTGAAGATGGGCCAGGCCAGGAGCAGCGACTTCATATTCTGTTGTAAGTCTTGTGGTAGCCTAGATCACCAGTCGTCGCATGATCATGAAAGGCTTCAAGCACCTCACATTGCAGAGAACATGGTATGACCGCGACCCATTTGTTGCCATCGATGTGATAAATGTTGCGATGTAAAACCTCATTGTGCAGCTTGAATTGATTAAGTTGTCGACGAAGTCAGGCATTTGGAGGTGACGAAGAATCTTCCATGCGTTGGAGAATAGTTCAGCAGTATGGGTCGATGCGTTGGTGGGACACAAGGACAGATGGGCTGTCGTGTCTTAGCCATTCGAGGGTTACAATGGGTAAAGCCGATGAAGAGGACTCAGGACGTACACAATCACGGAGAGGTTATGGTGAATCGTCATGATTCTTCAGAGGGTAGCAAGAGAGAGCATTGGTGTCTTGATGCTTCTTTGCAGCCCTGTAGGTGACATTGAAATCGTACTCCTGTAGGTGAAGCACACAGCAACCCAGGTGACCTGATAAATTCTTTAGCAATGAAAGCCAGCACAGTGTGTTATGGTCGGTAACGACTGTGAAATGGCGGCCATGAAGATATGGGCGAAATTTTTGCGCTGCCCAACAGCAAGGCACTCCTGCTTGGTTATGGTGTAGTAATTCTCTGCACTGGTTAGTGCACGACTAGCATAAGTAATTACTCGTTCGCGGAATGTGTTGTCACGTTGCAGTAGAATGGCACCGAGACTGACTGCTAGCGTCGGTGTGAAAGATGGTGGGCGCGGTCGGATCAAAGTGGCACAGTACTGGGTCTGACGTCAGGGCATGTTGCAAAAGCAGGAAAGCATGTTCACATTCGTCGGACGAAACAAAGGGCGCATTACTGGCGAGGAGTTGATGGAGCGGGGACGTAAGCGTAGCGAAGTTGCATATGAAGTGCCGGAAGAAGCAAGTCCAAGAAAACTGTGCATGTCTTTTTGACGCAGTGTACACAAAATTCGAGGATGGCAGTAAGCTTCTCGGGGTCCGGTCGAATACCTTCTTTGCTGACTATGTGCCCCAGAACTTTGATGGCCTTGCTGGCGAAACTGCATTTTTGTGTGTGTGTGTGTGTGTGCGTGTGTGCGTGCGTGCGTGTGTTGAGCTGCAAACCAGCATTTGCAAGAGAGGCAAGGACTTTATCAAGACGTTGCAAATGTTGTGAGAACATGGTTGAAAACACAATGTCGTCGAGATAGCACAGACAGGTTTTCCATTTCAAGCCACACAAGACTTATCGATCATGCGTTCGAATGTGGCAGGCACATTGCAGAGTCCAAAAGGCATCGCACTGAACTCGTAGAGCCCATCAGGGGTAGCAAATGTCGTTTTTTCTTTGTCGGATTTGGACATCGGTATTTGCCAGTAGCCTGGTCTAAAGTCAAGGCTAGAAAATTATTCAGCACCGTGGAGTGAATCTAGTGCATCATCCATCCGTGTCACGGGGTAAACATCTTTGCGCACGATTTTGTTCAGCGCACGGTAATAGACGCAAGAACACACTGAGCTGTCTTCGTGACAATTGCAACGACATGAGTGTCAACAGCTCAAGTGACAGTTGATCCACGAGGCAACAGTTGGGGTTCGAGAGTTTGGTTTATTGCAGTAAGCAATGCAGACCCCTCAGAGAAGCGAATAAGGCCAGGGGTAATCAGAATTGCTCGAGATAGGGTATGGTCATAGGGTAGAATGAGTACGCCGCCATCCACAATGTTACAGGAGTTGACACCTATAATCTCTTCTCTAGGTGGCCAAAGAACGTAATCGGAAGAGGTGACGAGACGAATGCGTTCTTCGTGGTTAGGAAAAGAATTGCCAGTGGCATCTAGTTGTGTGAGGCGCTGACGACAAGAGATAGAAGCAGACGCCAAAGAAGTCTCACCCCAAGATGAGTTCATGGGTCACTCACGAAATACCGCAAAAACAATGTGGTGAAGAATTTAGTCTATGGACACACGAACAGTACACGGTGCGATTGGACGAATAATAACGTTGGCTGCTGCACAAAGAGAAAGGCCGGAGTAAGGCAATTCTTGTGTTTTATAGAGTCCCGAACAGTCACATGGCAATAATCGCCAAGCGTCTTGTAACATGGAGCCACCTCAAAATTGCACCAAACAAAGATGATGGATGCAGCCAGTCTTGCCAGATAACTATATTTTGACTATTCTGTATTGTTTGCATTTATTGTGCAAAAGGAATTCTCGCAGAGAGTTTTATCTTCAGTGGCCTTCAGTTGACGTCATCTGCTACAACTAGCACATAAGTTAACTCCGTAGCACCACTAGGATGGAGACATTGTGTCGTGGGATGCTTCCTTAAAAGTGGACAAGAAGATTCTAAAGGAAAAGTGCGAGATGGTCACAGTAATAACCAAGGCATTTGGCATGGGAATGACCCAGCTATGAAGGTATTATCAGATTTGGACAAGCATATAATACTAAATGGCGCCTTGCATGAGTCCCAAGTGTCAAATGTAATGAGTATTGTGCATTGAAAGGGCCAAAAATGTTTTGTACATGCAAGGGAACACTATGGGCATTTGATAGCAGTTGCTTAGATGTACTACATTAAAAGGAACCAAACGAATTCCCTTAGACATAAGCATGCAGCAAATTCAAGGACTAGATGAAGCTTCAAAGAAACTGCATTTCATGTAGGATAGGTGTGAATGACCTTTGTGCATGAGATCAGTGACAAAAACACTAAATGAATGCAGTACAGTGTCTGTATCATATCTTGTGCAGACCAAACTAGCCTGGAGTTTCAGCATTCCTTGTCAGTACATTTAAATAGGCACTACATTGTTCAAAGTGCAATATTGTTCTACAAAACATAATATGGAAGATGTAGCATGCTAACCCTCGTGGCTCAACAACTACTGAACCGAAACCCCAATGAGCAGTGAAGCGTCCTTGTAATTTTCATCGTAACCATACTTTTGCTCTTGAAAGTGAACCTCTTTAGTGAATTTGCTTGTGTATTAATTTTGCTTTAGGCAAGTATTTTTTTATACATGTTAATGTCTCAATCCTGCTTTCTCTTTCCGGAGCTAAAACAAAATGCCTCTTATTTCAATTTGATCTTTTGACCTAGGAAGCCATCATCTGGTGCTGTGTACAGCAAGCACATGCTTCGGGCAAGGAGGGAGCCAGCACCATATCTACATCAGCAAGAACCTCGGTGCTCAAAATAAACATTTTCTGTGCAAATACCTGTCTTTTTATACTTCCAGCATGAATTAAGCTTTTTTTGCCTTCACATGCAGGAAGGTTTATAGGAATAAATAGTGACTGTTGAATGCCCAGGAAAAGCCTTGAAGCCATTCTACTTGTACAGTGATAAAGTACATGTGTACTTGAACTTGATAGTACAGCAACGAAAGGCAAAGTAACAGGCAAAATGCTCGGGGCAGCAGTCGTATAAATGGTAGATGAACACAGCTAATTGTGCTGTCCAGTTTCATTCAGTTTGACCAAGTGTTGCAAGAATTGCCTTCAATATGAATCATTCAGTTTAGCCAGCTAAAGTCTAACTCGTACAAACTTTGGAATGTCTGCTGAGAATTTTAGCATACATGGTATGTGTGCATCCTTCAGCAGCACTACAAGCCCAATAAGGTTTTCGCGTTACTGTACCCCCTCCCTTGGGGTTATTGCAGTGTCTACTTCAAGTGCTTGAGGGTATAATGGAGAATGACTCCAATTTGCTATAAATATGTGCAGTGTTGATGCAGAAATGAGAAGGCTATATAAATGTACAGGACAAGAGCTGGTAGGCCTGGTTATAAGCATGAATTAGAAATTTATAGATCAAAGGCAATATGAATACAATATGTTAAATGACATCCATATGTGGGAACTGCCCACATGAAAGGAAAGAAAGTGCAATGCTTGCAACCTACCAACACAAACATCAGTCGGGAAGGATTCTGTGAGGATCCACTAGGTAGACTATTTCAGCACACACTGATTAGGTAGAGCTCTAAGCTGGTAGAGCAAGTGGCAATCGTCACCGTGGGCTCTCGTGCTCTATTCATTCAGCGTGTGCTGGGATGGACAGTCCACTTAGTCAACATATACAGAATAGCCCCCCAGGGCTGTGGAAGCAGGCAGTATGTTGAGCTTGAGTCTGTGTGGAGCGCTACCTCCAGCTTATATGCCAAGTACTCCTGTTTACCTGTTCATTTCCACTGAGAGCTGAGCATGGCCTAGGTTAAGTCAGAAAAAGCAACCAGCATCCTTAGAATCCAAACAACTATTACTATTTGCCCTATAAAAGAGGACAATGAAGCCTAAAATTACACTTGATTTGGGCCATATTTTTTGCAATACGCCCGAGGATATTGGGATTTTCCATCAATTTTATCCTTCCTATATCACGTAGTGAACAACCTAGAAACTTAACACTTGCACAGAGCGATGAAGGGACAGGATGTGAGCGAGAAAACAGCACGACACCTGAGCGCAAACTATGGACTGGTTTATTTTTCTGCAAGTGACGCGTACATAAAGCCTACACGCATGCACAGGAGTCCTCTTCCCGGTCTACCTACACCCTCTATTGTCAGCGATTATGCTAATCTCTTTATTGCTGAGTGAAATAGACGGCAAGCTGACACATGAGCCCTGTGGGTCCACCTTGAGGTTGTATGCTTCCACGACTTCTCTTTTCCTTTGGTTCCTACTTTTCAGCAGAATCATTGTCTTGTGATAATCACCAGTTGATAGTTTGTGCTCAGGTGTCGTGTGTTGTTTCCTCACTCAAGTCCTGTCCCTTCGTCACTCCGCACAACAGTGTTAAGTATGTCGAACCAACTAGCCCACTGCTCAATTTTCCTGAACTTGAAAACAATTGTAAACTAAAGTCCGTGAGAAACGAAGTGTTCTGTCATGACACAGATTTATGCATGATCACTTTGCTATATAAAGATACAATTTTAGCCAATGTTAACGAAGAGCTTCACTTTTGGAGTTCACTTAAATAATGTCTGTGATGCATTGTGACAGTACGAGGTCCTGGAGATGCTACTGTGGAGATATGTCAACATTGAGCCTATTCCTGTTTAATCTATGGATAGATGCCTTCACGAAGAGTTGGAGAAACTGCACAATACAATGTTTTATATCACATGTAATAATTATGCTGTGATAAAGTGCACACGCTGAGCCTTATGTTTTAGAAAAGCTCAAGAAAAGGCTCCAGAATAGGTATGATGGATAGGCAACCTTTTATTTGGCTCTCTTCATAGTGAAGTCTAGACGCATCACCTCAGCCACACTTAAAAAATCTGTGGGCTCGTACTGCCCATGCCTTTACTGCACAAGTTGCCTTGGTGCTCCCAGTCTTGACAGGTAACACTTAAGCACCCTCTCATGCACATGTTTGTTTCAAAGCTACAGTTGCTAACTAAAGTAACTCCCACATGCGATTCTGTAACTCTAGACCTAACTGCAAAAACGCATGCAGTACTACGAGTTTGGCATAGAGTCCACATGAAATGTGCACAACTTCAAATTTTGTATAGGCAACAGATAACTGGTAACCTGTTGGAGTAACAAAATGGATGCCAAGGAAAATTCACCCAAAGCCTTAGGCAGGAAAATGAGGTGTTGTGATGAGATAAATAGCAATCACATTTGATCGACTGACTAAAAGCTGGCAGGGGTGTTGCATTTGACATGATTGAAATGAGCTGCAGCATGGCATGGTAACTGTGGCAGCCTTTACAATGCCATGCTCTCTGAATTACACTTATGTGCATCCATATGCTGCAGCGACCAACTGTTTTTATTCAAGAAAGCCAGGTTTGTGGTTCAGCACACATCATACGCTGGCAAACTCACTGATGAGTCAACTCCCTCAGATCATCCCATGAGTCTGAGTGAGCCCAGCTGAGCAGTATTTTGGCGAGTTTGAGCCCGAGTGAGCTCGGCTGAGTAGTATATTCTTATGAGTTCAAGTGAGCAGCTAAGTATAATTTTGGCGAGTCTGAATAGTGAGTTCCGATTATTTTGCCAACATATATATGGTCCGTGTACTTTCGAAATTCAGGAACGACACTTGCGCATAGGTTGGAAATTAAGCTTCTCGCCAAGTGACTACTGCAGAAATGATCATAGAGCTAGAGAAGAACGATACGCCTTAATGATGCAGCGTGCCGCGCGGGATCCGTGGTGTGCAGCGTGCCAGTGGATGGGTGCGTGTTTGGGAAATTAGGGGGTTTCGACCCATCCACAGATAATTTCCATAATACCTTTCTCCATAGTGTATTATTGCGATAGCAATTTTTGGACACCCTAAGCCAATTTTCGCCATCGCCCTGATGTTTGGTTTAAAGTCCAAGTGTGACAAAAATTATAGTGCCCCGTTGCATCCCACGTGCTAGGGTTAATTGCGAATGAAAGGGTGCGAGGGTGAGCCGAGAAGGATGGCAGCTTTATGCGCGCTGTCCACGTCCCGTGATCAAGCGCGCGCTAGGGTAGGAGAGCGCGCGACGTCTCTTGCCCGGCCGTGCCCGTGCATACGGCTGTCCGCGCGCAGCAGAGTGCATATACACGGCCCGCACGTGCCACATTGTTTAAAAGTAATTTGCGGCCAATGTAAAGGCGGCAAGCCGACGTGACTGCTGGTTTCACGAGTGTTGGAAGTAGCGTTATTCAAGTTTCGGACGAAACTTAGAAAACAGTGACTTCCTTAGAGGGGCCAAAATTTTGGGGCGCATGAGCGGCACGTATAGTAGAATGCAGTGTTCCATTGTAAAAAAATTTTTGATGTAACAAAGTAGAGTGCTGAGTGTTACGTCTTTGTTACATCAAGGTTCAACAAAAATTAAGCGTTGGAAATCAGCCCTGGGCGCATATGCAACTGGATCCACACTGAAAACATTTGAGAAAACATTTTTTTTAAAATACTCTGTACATTTGTATAAATCCCTACCTGCAGATATTCCTCTGATTTAGCCTAATTATGTGCTGCCTACTTAACTTACTGACGCAGCACACGTATCATGGCGAAATTTGCTTTTAGAAAAAGCACTGAGTTATTGAATTTTGCGAACAGAAAAAGATTGCAACTTCCAATATAGCGCGCTTCCTAGGCTATTAAATAGCTACAATGTTCAAGGAACGTACTGTTTCCATGAGTGGTTTACTCATGCAGTAAGATGTACTGCTCCTACACCTTGTAATAAAAAGCATATGCATCGACACATAGCAGCTGATATTCTTGCTTATTTTCTCATCACAGAGGTAGATGGGGCACATGAACCTATAGACCGTTTCATCGGGCGAGGAGGATAGGGCACGCGGAGAGCCTTTCCTCCTCTCTGGCTTGGGCGATCCGGCGCGGCGCAGTATTGCTGTCGCGTGCTACGGAACGATTTCGAGATGTTTTAGATGGTACTTTGTGAAATTCGCGCCATGTCCGTTCACATAACGTCGTCAGGGAAGCCTTTCGGGGCATCGGTAACTACAGTAGGCGGAAATATCTCTTGGGGGCGCGAAAATGTGACGCACATTATCAGTCGCGGTGTGTGTATGTGTTGTGAATTATATTGCTTATATCGGTTTTAATTCAACAAAGAAAACCAGTGTCTCTGTATTATCAGCTTGAAATGGTAAATCTGCTCTCTATCTGTTCGCTTGGCGTAGGGAATAAAACATAAATCATAAGAGCGCATGCTCGTGCACGGCCAACCTAAGGCAACCACGAAACATCTAAGCGGCAGGCGCTATCAAATATTTGTGATGCACCGGCATCGTTCTCGCGCATTTCAAGTCTAGTAGGCTTTAAATTACTGTATGTCTACGCTAGCCTTCCTGCATGAGGCCGATGGCGTTGCTCAACACAGCGATCACTGCGGTTGGTGAATCAGCACGATACATATGTAAGCTGTGCGCTTCGGCATTGCCTTTTCGGCCTGCATACAGCCATAATATATGACATGGATCACATAAAAAGAATGCAATGCCTATTTTTGAGGACAAAATTTTCGTAATACGTGTGAGTGCGTCGTAGAGAACGGAACGAATACAACCGAAAAAAACATTCGGTTATCATCCTCTTTCTCGAAAAAGCAAGAGAAAACGGGCTAACGCCGCAATACGACCTCGCATAGTCACACCGCACAACGTTTATAAATACCGTATGCTTGGATCATGCGGTATATAGAACAAAGATATATGTAATCCAGCACCTACCACTGCTTAGGACGCTCACGCAGTTCGTAAACAGTCCCTTTGCTGGACAAGCTTAATTCAGACTGTAAGGTATGCTGCTATTACTTGCCAAAACTATTTTATTCAGGGGTGGAAACCTCATTCATCGAACTAAGTAGTCACGCAACGTAACCTGCAGCGAACAGTTTGAACGCTTGTCAAAGTATAACATCACAGCTCCTCTATCGTATAGCAGAACGGTACCCACGCTGTTATGATCGTCGCATATGTTTCATGGCTCCTAAACCGCAGCTTAGAAATAGAGGATAATACTGCAATAAGGTCATGCCCATTAGTGATTGGAACATTCAGATATACACAATTGATCTCCGAGGCTGATTGTAGGCTCAAATATGCGCGCACGCATCGCGCTGCATGTTCCGTCCACCTCAACGCCAGCAGAAATTCCGGCCATGACGTCTTAAACCACTTCAGCCCGTCTCACAGAACCATTTACCACGTACAAGACGCACGTCATACTAAACAGACCGCACGAACGCGAAGACAAACGCCAGAACCTACCGCCGAGCGTATACCTGCCATGCAAAAGACCGCTTTCACCCAAGCCAGTATGGCGCTGCTCATAGGCGGCGCCACTGCGTTCACAATATGGCGGCGCCTACGAAAAAACGGTCTATATGCTCACACAAATCAACGTGACCAACTACTGTGGAGACATGGCAACGAATTCTTTGTTTACCTTGTACACCACAAGTGCGAGGTTTGCGCATTCATTTGACTTCATGAAACCCTATTTATACTACAGGCTTTACGGCAATGCTTACATGCAGTGCGGTGAAGCGCTCGACAAAACTGCACATATATTATATGGTTTGTTTGATATTAACTCGAGATGCAAACGTTTGTGCAGGCAGGCAAGCAATGTTTCCATTCACGCAGCGCACCAAAAGAGCGTGGTATATGCATTGATCTGGTTTCATGACATCGTACTTTTGCCACTAGCTTTACGGCAGTGCTTGTGTATAGTGCTGCGAAGCACTTATACGGTGTGCTCGAAATCCACTCGAGATGCAGACGTTTGTGCAGGCAGGAAACGAATGATTTAATTCACGTAGCACAACACGAGAGCGCGCTCTATGCAGTCCTTTGATTTAATAAAACTCTATTTCTGCCACAGGCTTCACAGCAATGCTTGTGTAGGGGGCTGTGAAGCTCGACGCAGCTGTAACAACATCCCACGGTACACCCGATTTTTACCGCGTTTGTTTTAAAGGGCCCCTCACAGGCTACATAACAAATTTTGGTTATACGCTGAAAGTTGTTACGTGCCCTCTAAGAAGTGTTCTACCGCAAGCATTTTTTCAAATTGGTTCATTAACAGCAGAGAGAGAATGATTGAAGTGCCGCGAACACATGATTTCAGGAGGCAAGCGTCGCCGCCTATATAAGCACTCTCTCGACTTTCCCCGTTTCGCCTGTGTAAGCGAATTTCCTTCACTGCGTTCTCCCATACCGGAGCCGAGGGGTCGCGCGGCGGGTATACTCTGCCGTATTCTTTTTTTCACCGTCACCGGCACACTTCCGGTGACGGTGTCGTGCGAGCTGTTGCGCTTGTCTCGTTTCCTGTAGCGGACGATAATGCGCGCTATACACGAGAACACGTGATTAGCGGTATAAGTCAGTGCCCCAGCACTGAGGCAAACGCGAGGGGATGAAGGAGCATGATCGCAATGCTGGAACACAGTAGACAATGACGTATAGTTTCGTTCTCTGCGCGCGTGCAAACGTCGGAAAAAGGAGACGAAACGGAATTCACATTGCTACAGTGCGAAGTAAAACAAAAGCACCCAGACATTCGGGTTGTATTTTTCATTATTTCTCTAAACTTTAATTAGTCCACTGAAGCAATCAGATTCAACAAATAACTGATGCTGCCTTGAATCTAAGTCACGTGTCACTCTGAATGACATCACAGCACAGCCTGTGCTCCTACGCAGCAGCAAAGTTATGGGCATTCATCTGCTTGCTGCTGCGATAACATTATGACACTTGAACTCGGAGGTACGATTTTTGTTGTGTGAGGTTATAGATAGCCAGTAGACTACTTGTCTGATGTTAAATGCTATGACCCACTGGCAATCCACGATGCACTCAATGAAAACGTTTTTATGCTGTGTGCGGCGTGACTCTCCAGTGACCCACACGCAAGAATTCTCGCTCTTGTGTTGCCATCTGAGGTTTGAAATTGCAACTAACATATATTTTTATTGCATTGGACACGGGGTGGCATGTTTGTTTCGGAGAGTCGAGTGGCGGCGCATTTCTCAGTTGGGTTTCTTGCAAACTGTCGCCGCAGTTTTTGAAATATGTGCCGTTGGAATAAGTACCTGCATTTTTCTTGCTACTCCCAAACTTTTCAACGTGTCTAATAGATAGATCCTCATGCCCCTTACGGATGCAAAAAAAAAAAGCACAATGCAGAGGAAACAAATAAACTTAGTTTTGGGCCAGAAGAATGCACCAGCAACTTCGCGATCACCAGCAGATGAGTCAAGTGCATCAGTGTCAGATGTTCAGCAGTGGACAGACAGTGAAATCAGTGACAAAGATAGTGTTTACGAACCATCACAGACCTCAGCCAGCATGTCGAATGGAGAGTCAGACCTGACTGATGATTCTGAGGTGAATGATTCAGGATATGATGCTCTCATTTCCCTCAGCCCATCTCTAGAGAAATGGACACCGGCAACAACCACTTCGCCTAGTGTGACACCGCACTCTAGGCCGCCCACTATCATTCAGTTGCCATCTAGCCGTTATGCCCCATCTTTATGTTCACTGTTTATTACGGATGACATTTGGCAAATGATGGTCAATGAAACAAACAGGTTCACACAAGTGTTGAAGTCAACTGCTCCTAAATCTAAATCACGGTTGAAAAATTGGACGGAAACCAATGCCCAAGAAATTAAAGCATTTATTAGAATACTGATTTGTATTGGTCTCCTCTGTCTTCCTACTCCCAAATCTAAATCAAAGTTGAAAAATTGGATGGAAACCAATCTCCAACAAACGAAAGCATTTGTTGGAATACCAATTTGTATTAATCTCGTCCATCTTCCTATCTGAGTCACTACTGGGCAAGAAGTAACCTGTATGGTGTTGAACTCATTCGTCAAAATATGAGCCGTGGCCGCCTTTTCCCTACTTTTGAGGTTCTGGCATTTTGCGGACAATTAACTGGTTGCAGAGTTGCAGGATCATGTCTTTAAGATCCATCCTCTGGTAGAGAAATTGAACCAAAATTTTTGCCACTGTGCTTGAGCCGGGAAAGGAGGTTGTGATAGATGAAACAATAGTGCCATGGCGTGGCAGACTTTCGTTCTTACAGAGTCAGGCTGTTCAAGGCATGTACCAAAGACGGTTACAGGCTAAAGGTCGATGTATATGCCGGAAAGTGTGACTGAACAGTTGGCATCGGACATGCCGAAGATGTATGCTTGAAACTCCTGCAAAATTACAAGGAAGTCGTGTGCCCGCTGTACGTAGACAACTTCTACATGAGCTTGCCGCTCACTCTTCGCCTTCTAAAGGAAGACACTTTCATTCGTGGCACAGTTCGCTCAGTGAGGAAAGGGCTGCCAAAAGATCTCACTGAAGTAAAGGTTGCAAATGGCAGTGTTACCGGACTTCAGTCCAAAAATGGAGTGAAGGCACTGGAGTGGATGGACAAGAGGCCTGTTCTGATACTCACATCTGTCGCCAAATATGAAGCAACTTTGGTGGACAGTGGGAAGAAAACAAGGGATGGCGCACCAATCATGAAGCATCAGGCCGGTCTCGATTGCAATGCAGCAAAAAAGGGCGTCGACTATAGTGAACAAATGACGTTATACCACAACTGCCTTAGAAAAGGACTCAAGTGGTACAGAAAGGTAGCTGTTGAGTTGCTTGTTGGAAGTGCCATCATAAATGCGTGGAACATTCGTGGCATGCTTGAAGGAAACTCTACGCCAATTATAAAATTTCAAGATGAACTGGCTCATTCACTGTTCGGCCCTCGTCAAGACAACATCGAAGAAACTCGTGGGAGAAGTGTCCACATGCTAAGAAAAACTGGCACATCGGCACACGACACTCAGTGGCACTGCACTGGCTGCTATGCGGCAAACAGTACCAGCAGTAGCCCAAACACTACGGTGAGAGTGAGAAAAGTGACCACTTTCTGTGGATAACACCCCGGCAAGCCATTCATCTGTTTGTTGTGCTTTAATTCTAAGCACAAGTAACCTGAGAAGCAAGCTAGCTTCAACTGTAAAATGAGCAGGATGAAAACTTCAAAACATGGCTAATGTTCATACTAAATTTTAGCCTTTCTCTAACTAATACATATTTCTAACACAGGAACTGACTTCTTGTCTTTTCTAATGGCAAGCACTTTGTGGTTCAACATAAATTTCTAGCATCTTGAATCCATTGAGGGGCTACAGAATGTATCAAAGAAAGATAAAAATGCATAATGTTGTGCTGAATGTGATCAAGACACATGTACAAGAAACTATAGTTATTAGTTCGATGAGGACAGTAATGTGCTTTAGCAAGTTAGAAATTTGTTACCAACTTGCCCACATTCACATCTTAACAGATTTAACAATGTTTCCACTACGTGGAGAACCTTGATCTACAGTGCTTTTATCATCCTGAAGAAGGTTGGTGTTCCTATTATAACACGTGTACTTAAGAAGCTCAATCTCTCAGGATTTCATGTTGTTTTACTTGACATAAGCTTACAAGGCTTACAGATTACGTGCTCATATCTCAACGTGAACACTTACTTCCTTTTCAATGATTTTCATTTCTGTAAAAGCACAGTAAATTTCGTCAGACGAGAAGTGCAAATGTGTTTTTTATTCTTTCATACTTTGTGCTTGCTATTATACAACTTACTTATATTACAACTTGCTTGTTTAGAAAACTCATAAAAAACACTCCCCCCCTCTTTTTTTTTCTTCTTTTACTCTCCATTGACTCTGACTTTTAGTATGTTAATTAACTTCAGAAGAGCTTGCTCTCAGGCTAGTTTGTACACACTGCTAAGAATGAAAAAATGGAGTGAAAACGGGACAAGAAAGAAAGGCCTACAGAATGTTGATTTGCGCGCGGCAATTTATATCAAGGATGGGGTGCTGGACCAGGGAAGCTAAGAAGCCGCCACAACAAACTAGGGGAGCTAGGTGAATGGCTTCGATGTCCACACAGAAACATAAATATAGGAATGTTAGAGAATGCTGTGTCATTGAACAACCCCGTGAATGTTGAAAAGTGCGACAGTGATTAGCTGAAAAGAGTTTCAGAGAGCTCCAGGGAGTGGGAGGTGGATAAAGTAAGGGGGCTAGGGTGGTGATGCGCATTAAGGGAGTCAAGAATGAAGTTAAGTGAAAACTTATGGAACATAGGGGGATTGTCTCATCACTGCTCGATCGCTCAACACCAGATGGCCGTGGCCAGTTGCCTTAGCCGAGATTCGCCTACCCTGTCATAGCATGTGCTGTGCTTGCTGCTCTGCAGTCTTTAGAATAGCCAGGTGTCAGGGCAGCATGCCCCTAATGCCTGCAATTAAGTAATAGGCGACTTGCAAAATAGTGCCCGCTCTCTTCCATACACAGCGATGGCTGAACCACTCACTAGCAAACCTGGTAAGAAAATAACGCTGACCTCCACTGTTACTTGGGCTGCAACAAGTCTGGGCTGCAAACAAGAAGAGACAAGACAGAGCGCTGTCATGTTTTTAGCACAGTTCGCTTTCCTAAGTTAATGTACCAACTAGGTCATAATATACATTATATAAGTACATCAATTTGTAAACAAAATGTTATTTTTAATATAATCATTTTTAAAAACAGCACAAGGATGATAGCATAATTTTAAGCATAGTGGCTGCATGCCTTAGCAATGAAAAACTTTTGTCAGAAGTTAAGCAAAGTTGTTTTGGCAACGTAAAAATGTGCATCCTCATTGCTAAAGCATTCCTGTCCGGGGAGTGCTAGGAGTTTGTCTTGGTGTGATGTAAAACCCTCCACACATTTATATAGTGCGAGAGAGAGAGGTGATGGGGGAGTGGTAATGGCCAGTGGAGAATCCTTCCCTGAAATAAATTTCTGGCTACGTCACTGAATGTCTGCAATGCCTTGTAATAGCAATAGGTCTTGGATGGAGACACTATAGATGATACCAGTGAACCTATTGAGCCTATTCCTGTTTAGTGAGGTGATGGATGTTTTCCCAAAGAATTATAGAAACTGTACAATGGAATGTTTTGTACCACCTGTAATAACCATGCTGTAAGAAAACAGAAAGGCTGAGCTTAAATGTTGTAGGAAATCTCTTAAGAGGCTCGAGGATAGGTAAAGATGACCAACTCCCGTATTCTCCACTCACCACTCCACCTGGATTCAAATGCACAGCAGCCCCGCTCCTTGACAGAGGTGGTTGCTTAGCTTTAATTAAACTTCATGTCAATTACTGTGAAACACAGCGTCGGCTTCAGTCGAGGGGTGGCACTGCGCTCAGCTCAGTGGAATGAAGCTTCCAGTCATAGATGGTTTCAGAATACAGGGTAAGTGACCTCACATTTTACTCTCTTCGTCGTGAAGTCTAGACACCAAAGCCTCGGTTTGAACAAGTAATGCTTTAAGCGCTCTCTCATGCATATGTTTGCTTTAAGGCAGAGTCAGCTTACTATTTCCTGCTTCTGCCACATGCAAATGACACAAAGATATCTCAATAAAATGATTGTGATTTAAGTGGTAGACACTCTCTGCAAGGTGATTAAATGTTTGTAATAAAAGAAGCACTACTCATGTGCTGGTCAGCATCTGCAGCAATATGTTCACCAAGGTATTTTTTTTGTCTCAATATATTCGATATTGTTGCAAATTTAAGAGGTTTTGCAGCTAACATGTAGCTGTTTACTTGTGTCTCGAGAACATACAACTTTAGGTGAGAGGAGCGCTATATTGCATGATACAAAGGAACATTTTTAGACTGCTTGTTTTATTTTTGTGTGAAAAACAATTGTGAAGGTTTTAATTGCAAAGTACTACAGTAGGTGTTGGCAACGCGAACAAGCCATGCAAAGTGTATGCATTAGAAATGAACTATCCAGATGAGGACCCCCCCACTGATATATGTCAATGCTATAATATTAAATGCTGTGACATTTAACACATATGGTGACAAAAAAAAGATAACTAAAGCAAGAGCAGCATTAATAAAACAACAATATCAACTGCAAAATTTATATAATTTTTCTCAAAACTTTTATCTTCGTATAAACTGTGGCCTCACACACTGTGGGCACCTTTGCTAACAACCTTCACATTTCACTAGTGCTAATTCTAGCTTCCCTCTAGCTTCTAGCTCAACTGCAATGTTTTGAACGTCAGGGCATGTGCAAGTGAAAATTAGTTTGTGATGGCCATGTGGATCTGTTTCTTTGCCTTAATAATAGGGAGAGGAGGGCAATATAATTGCCTTGAGAACTATTAAGCAGAAGAAGCATGGTGGCCAGGATAAAACATTTCAGGAGTTCAATGTGGTAAGGATACAGGAGTAATATGATTAACTTCACAAGAATATGAGGCCATTATAACACTAAGGGAAACAGACTGGCCCATCACAATGAATTTTCAAATATTGTAACTGATCTAGAACACCCTGCACGGCTGCTGTAATTAGGAAAAAAAATGTAGCATTGCCTTAAAAAGACAGCTTTTTTGTTTGTTTACTCTGCTATGCCACTGTACACATTATTACTATTACTTTTTTTTCTTTTGGAACAGAAAGTCACCATATGCCTGGAGGTTTTAGATCACCATCTTGGTGTGCTCCCGATATATGAACAGTTCGAAAACATTAACACTGTTGCTTGGTTTATTACCCAACTAGACCGGCACGTAACGACTGACTAAGGGAGCAACGTTGGGAGCAGGCGTGTGAATATGCACACCCTGTATCCAATCAACCCCTATATCAATCAATTTTGTACAATTAGACCTCCATATATTGAACTTTGATGTAACAAACCGTTTTACTTTGCAGAACTTATTTTGTGTGCATATAGAAATCTTCAAGTTATTGAATTCTGTTTAGCTGCAATTTCAATTTACTGAAATCATAAATTCTTCTAAAATTTAAATGAGGATATGTGTTGCATTTGAACTGTAAATTCTATGGACGTACAAGCGCTTTCCGGGAGTAAAGCTTCACGATTTCCTTCCCAAGTTTATTCGACTTAAGGACAAAATTTTGCAGCAAAGTTATAAAACGACCACAGGTGACAAGCAGCTGAGTGCGAGGTATCTGGTACAGACCGACGGGGGGAAACTTACAAATCACAATAGCACACATTCAGGCGAGTATGTAAACAGGCGAACTAAGCAGGGAACAAAAACAACACAGCACTGCTTTCATAGGTCCCGAATGATCAGAGTTTCGCCAGAGTTGGTGCTAGCACGCATCCGCAGATAAAACGGGCTCCCACCGTGCATTGCCCAATACTTCGAGAGCTGACGCCTACACGACCACCGGGGTAGGTTATAGCACTTGTTTCTGCTCTGCCACAACGCAAGTACTTGCAATAGGGGCGACGACCTTCCACAACTCCAGAACATCACAAAAGAGCGTTTGCACATGTACTAACCAGCCAAACAAACTAACCACGGCAGTGAAGACCACTTAAATCGAAAATACAACGCAGAAACACCTCGTAAAGGTTTCACCATAGAGAAAGGTTACACCCTGTTTCACAGTCGCTCACAAGAAATCCAAGAAATCCACTTTAATTTCCATTAATGCATCGTTTCTTTATTTCATTTATTAAGCACAAGTAATTATAGACCTCAGACTCTGCCCAGGCGGCGCTGCGGAAAAACCCGTCACCAGCGCCCCCATCGCAGCCTTGGCGCTAACTGGGTAGTGCAAGAAGAGCTGTCCGCAAGCGAAGGTGCATAGACCACAATGGACCCTTCTCTTTCGTTTGTGTTGAGGCACGGTTTCCTAAAAATCAAGGACCTGGAAAACTTCTTCCGCCTATCCACGCTTCGGAAAGGAAGCTCAGCAGGGCGAAGTACGTGTACAATATAAAATAAAGTCTCAAGTGTCATTTCGGCGTGCTGCAACTCGCAAATACGGAGAGCATCAGGTTTGTCTATAGCCATATCAGCATAAAAATCTAAGCATTTCAAATTGGTTCATATTGAATATGTCCTGAACACCAGACTTAAGTATCTCCTATATTTTTATGTATTTTATCGTAATGTTTTGTCTCGCAATTATTTACAGAGAGCAAATCCTTTATAAGCCTTTTCCCGGGCAGCAGACAGAAAACGGTTTCCAAGGCAGCAAACAGCTATCATAACGAAAGTAAGCTTCCTACAGTGCCTACGCGCTGCATCTTTCTTTCTCGCAGGAGCTACAGCATCGCTCAGTACCTTAATTTGAACTTTTCGCAGACGCTTCGAGCAACAAGCGCGCACAAATAAATGTAAATAAACGCGACATTTTTTTTCTTTACACACATGCGTTACCTCGCAATTACTCATCCAGTGCTCCTATACAGCAACTTTATTGCTCACATTTGAAAAACGCAGTCGAGCAGGCTCAGTACATTGCGAAGCGTGCTTGTTGTATCGGCGCAGGACATGCAAAATACCGAAAGTAGAAATGTGCTCGCGATACGACGATGCTCTAGAACAGGATTTTGAATTCATAAACGAACCAAAATGTTTGGTTAAGCTGACCTGCCAAATCTCCCCGTTCCACTTGTTGAGTCAAGCGGACGCAGACGTCTGTTAAAAGGTGGAGATATCGATGGTACATAAGCAGGATGGTTCGCAACGTTGTTTTTTCTGTTACTAACGAAGTGGCGGCTGCAGATGCTCGAGATTTAGCATGGTTACCACGGTCCTCCGTCAGGGCCACGCAACACAATTACAGAATAACAAAACTGTCGCACTTTCTCATGCGAGCCGCTGTGTTGTGGGGAATGCAAGTAATCCGATTAACCAACAGGTTGAACGGCCCGTATCCAGCGCTCTCGCCTTTCCCCTTCATACGATCGCAATGGAAATCGGTAAAACTGAACGTTGTTATCCTGCCCTTCACGTTCATGGCGATTTACAACACAACAGTAGCGTCGATTGCGGCGTTTCTTCGTAGCGCGCGGAGCTATCGTGGTTGCCGTCGCTTCCGCCATCAGTCTGAAGAGTGAGCCAGCAAGCGCTTTATGGCACTTCGGCGGCGCGTCTGACTAGCGTAGAAATTCATAGCTCTCTGTCTGGGTGTTAAATGCGCAAAACACTCGCAATGTGGACCAAAATCTAGTTACATCGTTGTTTCGCAGTTGCTATCTGCATAGGCAACTTAGCAAGGGAGTCGGGCTTCGCACTACTCAATTACTGCCTCTTCGCAACGGCAGGTGGCGCTACGTGTCTTGCAAAACTCCAGAGTCCGACGTCCATGTTGTCCTTGGTGTCAGTGTCTGTTGGCTTCTTAACCAGCCAAACCAGCGCTAATATTGCTCTAACCAAGTGTAAAACATTTTAAACATTTATAAAAACAATGTGTTGATGATTACACTCCTGCGAAAAATACGCACCAGCAGCAAAAAAGAATACGCTTCGTTGCTGCTACTGTGTATGGTTGAGCTCTATGCCACCAGGTGGCTGCACCGTGCAGACCATTCACATTTGCCCTTCAGCTCATCTCGGCTCATCCCGTTACGGCACAGTCAAGCGGCCAGACCCTGTCCCCTTGCGCTTACGTTTGCCCTAATACGGTACTCGCGAAACGCTAGTGCGTTAGTAATCTTCCGGTGTAAAGTGACGGCCACAAACGCGCAAATCCTGGCGCCGATCGGATAGCGGCAGTCCGATGCGCAGCAGCCAGTTCGCTCGTACGCTGCCCTGCAGAGGGACACGATGTCGCAGCTTGACATATTGCCAGTCACTACGTTTGCAGTCCACAAGGCAACAAAGTCGAATCATAGTGCTCTGACCGCGGAGCTCTCGTCAAAATGGAGTACGTTGTAACACAAGCAGACGACACTTGCTGTGTGCCGGAAGTGCTTAAGTGTACTAAAAAATTGTTCTTGTGCATTCTCTTTCTGCTACTTTCTCTTTATAAAAACAAATTAACTAACATTCCAACTATTACGAAGATCATTTGTTTACCATAAAGTTGAAAAAATTATCGATCACGCGCCCTGGTCAGCCAATCAGATAGCTCGCCCACGTGACGTCATATGGGTTATTTGCATCATATGGGTAGGGGCGGCTTAAAATTCCGCCGAGCAGTGCGCTGCGATCGACAGCGATGTGCATTTTTAAAACCTTATAATAAATTACACGCTTTACGCAGAGCACTTAGATGTGTCAATTAATGATCAGAAGGACCTACTCTAACGACTCAGTACGTTTGTAGAAAATCGCCAAAATCGTTTCAGGGTCCCTTTAAGTTTTGCTAAGGGTACCCTCCTACAGAGTTTCACTCTTTCTTTCCTTTTTGGGGGGTTTTTGTTTCCTGTGGTCAGTGCATAGTGTCATGGTTTCTTTGACGATAATTATTTGCCATTTCACCCCCCTCCCCACCCCCAACCACCTTTCACAGCCCAACTGCACCCGCCTAAGCGCTGCACCCGAATTCATATTTAATCGTTAGCGTCCATTTAAGTTGTATCATCATCTCGCGTGATGCTCGATCAGATCGTTCTCTTGAAAAGGGTAGAGGATCAGGTATGTCGGTAATTCACGTCAAAATGAGCACTGCGTGGAAGACTGGGATGCTGATAGACGCTCACAGCGCTGACTTCCATCAACGTTTATCCACGTTTGTTGGTAAAGTGTGCCCCGTGATGAATATTCACAGGGCACACGTGCAGCCTTTAGATCTGATTTAGGTGACGAATCATTGCGCTCACACAAAATTTCTCAGTAAAATCGGATTAAAAGGTTGTATACATGTGACTTGTCAACACGTGGCAAAAAGTTATATCTCCATCCTGGTGTTTGATAAAACGCTGCTTCCCCCCCATTTTTTTTTCTGCACATGCCTCTGTACATATATGGTCTTTGCATCGCCAACAAACATTGTCTGAAGTCAGCGCCGTGTGTGTGTTTTTTGTTTTTTATTGTCCAAGTCTTCCGCACTATGAGTGCTCTTTTTGTCAAGCTCTTGACCAAAAAAAACTCTTCACGAAATGGCGGGTAAGTTCATCTGGCCTATTAAACTCTCATCTCTATCTCGCCTTCTTTTACTAGTGATGACCGTTACTTCTTTAGTATTCGTAGATGACTGAACGAAGCGATTGCAGAACGAACGCGTAATGCCCGATTTAAGATTAGCGCGCTGTGTCAGTCTCCGACGCCATAAACTGCATAGCGCGTTTTCAACTGCGCTGCAAAGATGGCGCCACGAGACACGACGTTTCGGTTACATCCTATCTCGCAGAGTTGGGGACTTGTGACCGCCGAAGGGGAATGTAAATAACTGCCTGCCTTCCAGTTTAGTGACTGTACGTTGGGTTTGCGCAAACACTCGATCGCGCTCGGCGCACAGAAACGCGAGTGACAACGCTCTTCTTTATTTCGTTGTTTTTTGACGGGTTGATTTCCGCCGCAGTGGAACAGAATCAGCAGAAGAGCAGCAAAAACGAAACAAGTGCAGACGACAGCGCGCGCGATGCGCGGACTTTCCGATCTCCCGATTGGTCGACGCGTCGTGACGTCATTGTTTTGTGCGGAGGAGATGGAGGCAGAGGATGAGAGCGTTGCTCGAACTTCCTCCCGCCTCTTCTCTCGGGAGCAGGAGGGATCAACAACCACCTGTGCGAGTTGGAAAGAACGGCGATTGTTGAGTTCGTCGCGGCGGAGAGACTGGCTCGCACGGCAGCGCGGAGTCTCGCAACGGCAGTGCGCTTACTCCGACCAGCCCATCCCACCAGCGGGAGAGTTCGCGGCCCCCCACACCACCACTCGCCGTGTTTCGTTTCTTTCCTTTTTTTGTATTGCATTTCCCAAAGTGAGCGAAAACGTTGTTCGCACGCATTGTGTGTCGTTCGTCCGTCGGTGGCGTCGCCCCGCCGCTCAACGTCCGGCGTTTTGTTTTGCCAAGTGCGGCGTGCTGTTGGGTTCGCCTGCGCCGGATTGCTTCGTCTGCTGTTGTTGTCGTCCGGAGCCCATGTTTGAAATCTTGTGTCGTGCTCGCTCGGCGGCCCATATGCGGAGGGCCCTCTTCTTCGTCCGAGGTTTGTGGTGAAGTAACCGGTGGTTTTCGCGGCGCGGAGTCATGGATCGCGACAAGTTCCACCGCGCCGCTCGCGACGGATACCTGGATCTTCTCCGGGAAGCCACTCGCAAGGACTGCAACACGCCCGACGAAGACGGCATGACGCCCACCATTTGGTCGGCGTACTACGGCCACCTCGACGCTCTTCGCTTGCTCGTAGGACGAGGGTCAGTAAAAATAGTTTTTTTTTTTGCTTTTGCTTTTCTTCTTATTTACGTGTGCGCTTGCTTGCATTGCCGATGCGTCTGTATTGTGTTTCCACGCCGTCGGCGCGTCAGAGCGGCCGTGCGAACGCACCGCATCGTCTGTGTCGAGCAGATGAATTTAAAAATAATTTTGTTTTTGCGTTTCGTCTGCGGCGCAGTGATCGTCTGCTTCAAGCAGACGAACATCTTTCTGGCGTTTTATCGCCTGGAAGTTTCGTCTGCAACGCGTGGCCGCGTGTTCGTTATCATCGCTGTATCGTGGTTATTGATTATAAAGAAACGCGCTGCACAAGAAACGACAGATGAATATAATAGAAATTGAGAATGCATCACACCTGAACTCGTTGGACGCACATTGCGGAGTCACTCGCAGCAGAAAACAAGGAAATATTGAAGGCACGACGCGTCGTCTGCATCGTTTTTGAACAGACGTTTAGGCTGGTCATCCTTTTTGTCTGCACAATGCACGTACACCTCATTAACCGCTTACTTCATCCCCCCTCCGCCCGCGAGAAAAAAAAAAGAAGTAATAACACAAAAGCACGTTTATAAACGTTGCGGCCCATTCATGTAATACAGCATTGAAAAAAATATTGAAACGGATACGTACTCAAATGTTACGATGAGTGACACCGTGCATAATTTGCACCAGTTATTATTTGAGCGTTAAAAAAACACACTATGAGCAAGACCTAGAAGCAAGATAAAAAAAATGGACTGGAAAAAGTTGTAGACTCCGCTCAGACGTCGCCGCTGCGGCGTGAAAGTACGAATCCAGAAAAGAAGGGATGGCTTGAGAAATAGGACGTTCGTGTCCCGAGGTTATGTCGTGACGCTTCGTTTAAGAACTATCCGAAAGCGCGCTGTACCGAAGCCATACGAACAAGTCGGCTAAGAAGCGGGCACAGCGAGTCAAACGCGTCGTCTTGACAGTGTTCGACTTGTGTGTAACGAGCGCGCCGAGTCTGCGATACTAAATCCCAACATTGAAGTCGTGTTAAGCACGTACGCACGAACCGGTTTAAAACGCTAAACTATCATTTAAAAAGTATATTTTCGTTAATGTTGATCTATCAGGATGATTATTTGGGACAGAGAAATGAAGGTCAGAGTTCCATTTTCTCAATTTCGCCCTGAAAACCGCAGCGTCGACACGTGAGTGTGACGTCACGGATTTCAAAGGATCCTTTAGTATTTTGTCCGTTGCGCCTCACAAGAACTTCTGGACACTAGCCAAATCTTTGGCTCCTCTAGAATAAAGGCAGCGTCTATTCTCCCAGCACTAACCTCCTGTTGGCGTTTGGAAGTCACGTGACAGACTGCCAGGAGAGACCGCCTGCGAGTAAGCCCGAGAGCCTGCATATGTACCCTGACCTAACCTAACTAACCTAGCCTCATCATCATCGTCATCATCAGCCTATTTGTGTCCACTGCAGGAACTAAGCTAACCTTCAGAGAGCTAATAGGAGGTGAGTGCTGGGGGAACTTCCTTTCAGAAGTTGTCTCGGCTGCCGGCTGCCGGGAGAATAAAATGTAATATGAGGTCCTAACATGTCACGCATCGCCGTAACCAAGCAAGAAGAAAACTGTCCAATCCTATCATTAATCTGACGGTTAGGCCCGGAACTACATTCCAGTGCGCAAGGATGTTGCCTAAGTACGCCTCATGCTTTCGGCAGCGCTGCAAAAGATTTGCGATATTGGGTATAATGGCTGCGTAGTCATTCTTACAAATACCTGTGTAAGCGCAGCTTTTCTTTATTGACACGGAAAATGCAGGCGTGGTTCTCATGGTGTAACCACGCATGCGCAAGAGGCAAGCCCCAGCATGTGCAGCCGGCACTACTTAATCATTTGAATGACGACTATAGTACCACCGTTAGTTGGTGCAAATGTGCGATGCAGAGAAGCGCACTTGCGAATTATGAAACGAGTGGGTAATCTATCGATACCGCTCAAATTATATTTTTTGTGTAGAGGTCCTTTGAAAGTCATGCTGACACACATTTTCGAAAAAGAAACGCACAAAGAATTCTCTGCATCAAACTTTCTGAACACCTAGTGGGAGAACTTTGTTTTCGTACTCCTCCGTTGTTTGTGGTCTCCCTACTTTTCTGCCACCAAACCTCCAATCGCCTTTTACTGATCTCTATTGCGGGTATATTTAATTTCTTCCTGCTATCTTTGGATCTGAGGGCTTCGAGGAGGCCAAAGGAGCCTAAGCAGACAGCTGAGATATTTTCACATTCTAATCGCAGCAAGCACATGCTTCCTTTTCCTTGTCGTATCTCACTTCACAAGTGCGTATTCTAAGGTATTCTGTTGTCGCTTCAAAAAGTAAAGATCTTCCGTTTGAGTTATGATAAATTGTTCATTTCCTAATTTCGTTTTTACCTCTTAGGTAGTTACTCACAGCAGATTTCTTTTCCATTTCCGCCGCCCACGAGATTGTCTCAGCTTCTGTGATTAGCGTCCGAAATTCTTTGTTGCCATGTTGGCGTTGCCATGTTGCCATGTGCAGCGGTGGCGTAGAGGTAGAACACCCGCCTCGCGTGCAAGAGGTCCGTGGTTCGAATCCCGGTGCCGCGCAATTTTCCACCGGATTAAAAAAAAAAAAAAAATTCCGCGTGTTGATAAAATTGCGTAAACAGGCCTGGAGTGTGGCCTGATCCCGGTGACCAGAACCGGTAACGCACTCCCTCACCAGAGTAGGATTGGCCACCCTGGTGCAGTACTTGGCCACAACCTCCTATATGAACACACCAATCAAACCCCGGCCCTCAGTCCCCAGCAGCTGCGAAGCAACTGACCACGGCGGCGGTCAGACCTGCGACGCTGCAGAGGGTGCTAAGAATCCCTGGCTCCGGACAGGCCGCCATTGGAATATGAACCTGGCAACGTTTAACGCTAGAACGTTATCTAGTGAGGCGAGTCTAGCAGTGCTACTGGAAGAATTAGAGGGCAGTAAATGGGATATAATAGGGCTCAGTGAAGTTAGGAGGCCAAAAGAAGCATATACAGTGCTCAGAAGCGGGCACGTCCTGTGCTACCGGGGCTTAGCGGAGAGACGAGAACTAGGAGTCGGATTCCTGATTAATAAGAATATAGCTGGTAACATACAGGAATTCTATAGCATTAACGAGAGGGTGGCATGTCTTGTTCTGAAACTTAATAAGAGGTACAAAATGAAGGTTGTACAGGTCCACGCCCCTACATCCAGTCATGATGACCAGGAAGTCGAAAGCTTCTATGAAGACGTGGAATCGGCGATGGGTAGAGTGAAAACAAAATACACTATACTGATGGGCGATTTCAATGCCAAAGTAGGCAAGAAGCAGGCTGGAGACAAGGCAGTGGGGGAATACGGCATAGGCACTAGGAATAGCAGGGGAGAGTTACTAGTAGAGTTTGCGGAACAGAATAATATGCGGATAATGAATACCTTCTTCCGCAAGCGGGATAGCCGAAAGTGGACGTGGAGGAGCCCGAACGGCGAGACTAGAAATGAAATAGACTTCATACTCTGCGCTAACCCTGGCATCATACAAGATGTGGACGTGCTCGGTAAGGTGCGCTGCAGTGACCACAGGATGGTAAGAACTCGAATTAGCCTAGACTTGAGGAGGGAACGGAAGAAACTGGCACATAAGAAGCCGATCAATGAGTTAGCGGTAAGAGGGAAAATAGAGGACTTCCAGATCAAGCTACAGAACAGGTATTCGGCTTTAACTCAGGAAGAGGAAATTAGTGTTGAAGCAATGAACGACAATCTTGTGGGCATCATTAAGGAATGTGCAATAGAAGTCGGCGGTAACTCTGTTAGACAGGATACCAGTAAGCTGTCGCAGGAGACGAAAGATCTGATCAAGAAACGCCAATGTATGAAAGCCTCTAACCCTACAGCCAGAATAGAACTGGCAGAACTTTCGAAGTTAATCAACAAGCGTAAGACAGCTGACATAAGGAAGTATAATATGGATAGAATTGAACAAGCTCTCAGGAACGGAGGAAGCCTAAAAGCAGAGAAGAAGAAACTAGGAATTGGCAAGAATCAGATGTATGCGTTAAGAGACAAAGCCGGCAATATCATTACTAATATGGATGAGATAGTTCAGGTGGCTGAGGAGTTCTATAGAGATTTATACAGTACGAGTGGAACCCACGATGATAATAGCAGAGAGAATAGTCTAGAGGAATTCGAAATCCCACAAGTAACGCCGGAAGAAGTAAGGAAAGCCTTGGGAGCTATGCAAAGGGGGAAGGCAGCTGGGGAGGATCAGGTAACAGCAGATTTGTTGAAGGACGGTGGGCAGATTGTTCTAGAAAAACTGGCCACCCTGTATACACAATGCCTCATGACCTCGAGCGTACCGGAATCTTGGAAGAACGCTAACATAATCCTAATCCATAAGAAAGGGGACGCCAAAGACTTGAAAAATTATAGACCGATCAGCTTACTGTCCGTTGCCTACAAAGTATTTACTAAGGTAATCGCAAATAGAATCAGGAACACCTTAGACTTCCGTCAACCAAAGGACCAGGCAGGATTCCGTAAAGGCTACTCAACAATAGATCATATTCACACTATCAATCAGGTGATAGAGAAATGTGCGGAATATAACCAACCACTATATGTAGCTTTCATTGATTATGAGAAAGCGTTTGATTCAGTCGAAACCTCAGCAGTCATGGAGGCATTGCGGAATCAGGGTGTAGACGAGCCGTACGTAAAAATACTGAAAGATATCTATAGCGGCTCCACAGCCACTGTAGTCCTCCATAAAGAAAGCAACAAAATCGCTATAAAGAAAGGCGTCAGGCAGGGAGATACGATCTCTCCAATGCTATTCACAGCATGTTTACAGGAGGTATTCAGAGACCTGGATTGGGAAGAATTGGGGATCAGAGTAAATGGAGAATACCTTAGTAACTTGCGCTTCGCTGATGATATTGCCTTGCTTAGTAACTCAGGGGACCAACTGCAATGCATGCTCACTGACCTGGAGAGGCAGAGCAGAAGGGTGGGACTAAAAATTAATCTGCAGAAAACTAAAGTAATGTTTAACAGTCTCGGAAGGGAACAGCAGTTTACGATAGGTAGCGAGGCACTGGAAGTGGTAAGGGAATACATCTACTTAGGACAGGTAGTGACTGCTGATCCGGATCATGAGAGTGAAATAATCAGAAGAATAAGAATGGGCTGGGGTGCGTTTGGCAGGCATTCTGAGATCATGAACAGCAGGTTGCCATTATCCCTCAAGAGAAAAGTTTATAACAGCTGTGTCTTACCAGTACTCACGTACGGGGCAGAAACCTGGAGGCTTACGAAAAGGGTTCTACTTAAATTGAGGACGACGCAACGGGCTATGGAAAGAAGAATGATAGGTGTAACATTAAGGGATAAGAAAAGAGCAGATTGGGTGAGGGAACAAACGCGTGTTAATGACATCTTAGTTGAAATCAAGAAAAAGAAATGGGCATGGGCAGGACATGTAATGAGGAGGGAAGATAACCGATGGTCATTAAGGGTTACGGACTGGATTCCGAGGGAAGGGAAGCGTAGCAGGGGGCGACAGAAAGTTAGGTGGGCAGATGAGATTAGGAAGTTTGGAGGGTCAACATGGCCACAATTAGCACATGACCGGGGCAGTTGGAGAAGTATGGGAGAGGCCTTTGCCCTGCAGTGGGCGTAACCAGGCTGATGATGATGATGATGATGATGCTGACCATACCGGTCGCATACTTGCTGGTAAGCTTCCTAGTTATTTTCCTGCACGGTGAGTCAATGTTTTCTCTCCACAATAATCTGAACACTCAGCCCGGTACTTTCTTCCATATTCCCCAGTCGTACTTCATAATTAATTTTACTCTGAGCTTCCCTCACTTCAAAACTTGTCCAGTCCATATCACCCTGCTCAGCTTCATTTGTAGTCTTCCTGTGAGCGCCCAATGCGAGGCGTCCCATTGACCATTGATTGCCATCGAGTCCCGATTGCACTCCTGATTTCAAGCAAAGCAAACAACCGCACTTTCAAATGTAAGTCCTGCAACCATTGCACTTTTCCACATACCCCGGACCACCTCGTGCCTATTGTATCTCCGTAGCGCTCTGCGTTTCATCATGGCCACGTTTCTCTTCCCCTTTGCTATTATTGTTTCTTTTTCATGTGTTTCCATATATCTATTGCCTTCGTTTATACCTATACCAAGGTATTTGTATTCTTTTACCCGAGGTATTTCCTGGCCCTGTGTTGACACTGTCTTGACACTGTCTAGCACGCTATAGCAGCGCTGATAATGAACTGAATTTCTTATTAAAGGGAGGACAGTAGATAGTACATCGGGTGATACCCGGCTCGATGTGTAGGATTTGGCGGTCGTAGCTGTAGAGATGAACTTGGGACGACAGGGCTAGGCGAGCAGGATCTAATTGCAGGATTTACATTTAAAACAGGACATACATTGGCAGACTAGCGCGACTCCCATATGGAGCCCGCAAAACTAACATACAGCAAACAGTTTACGAGCACACAGCTCACTAGTTCATTTCTAGTATGACAGAGCACTCAGCTCCCGACAACGAGCACGACACGAGCACTCTCTAGCAGCCGGCAAACGCTGCTTATAAGCTCTCCGCTTGACGTCATAGTTCGACGTCATCGTTCGGTCGTGGACGGAGCACGAATGGTCGGGAAGGTTCGTCCAAGCATTGTAAACTTGCCGCCGCCCCGCACTATCGTTTACGCCCACACACACGCAAACACACAGGTGCGAAAGTCTGGAGCCGACGACAGAGGGGCGCCGTTCCGCAGTATCGTTTACGCCCCCACACACAAAGGCTCCGGAGTCAACGACCGAGGGCTTCGTAGAACTGTGCTCCGTCTCGGGTGGCGCGGCCAAGTACCACATTCCTGAGCTGACCGCGCGCCACGTGGCTGCCGGTCATCCGCAGTTCTCGGTACCGCCCAGCTTTCAGTGCCGACGTCAGAGGGCTTCGTAGAACTGCTTTGTCCCGGGTGGCTCGGCCAAGTACCAATTTCCGGAGTTGATCGCGCGCCACGTGGCTGCCGGCCGTCCGCAGTTCTCGGAATGGATCCCTGTCTGGTGGGCTTGGAACACGTGCAGCGGGCTGAAAGCTGGCCCGTACGGCCATTCTTAACAGATGGCGATCGACAAATTCGCAAAGCATCAACAAGAACAAACAAACAACTTCCGTTTCAATGATGTGATACATCTAGACAAGAAACGACGATTCTTCCTTTGACAGGGCGATACTTATTCGCTTGCGATATGATACACCTCGGTTATTTCTCTCGTGTATTGATCGCGATGCCTGCGTGATCTTACGGTATTAACAAATAAAGAAACAAGAACCACTTTCCCGACTATGCGCAGTAGGTTGACATTACGATATCATCTTTTCAACCGCGATTTGGACACTAAAGAGAAGCATTAATTACATATACGGTTGATTGCTTCATATCGCATTGGCAGAACTGCAAAGTTCACATAAGCGACCATATAACCGTTACCGCTAGCATGAGCGGGCTCAACTGTTGATAAGGAAAGCAGATCGATCGTCATTTCCGATCGTTCTCGTAATACATCCGTAAAGCTGCTTTCCAACACCTTCGTGTAGCCCGGACAGACCGCTCTCAAACGACAACCAGAATATGCCATAACTCGGTTTGTAGTTATGACGTATACATTGAAAACTCAACTTTGGAAAATTTGGCAGCTAAGAGGCTGAATACCGTAGCAGAGAAACCTGAAGACCGAAAACTCACTTTTTTTTTTATTTCGCGCCAGAAAACTCCAGCACCGAAACTGGTGTGTGACGTCACGGATTACGAAGTTTTCGTTTTCTCGTATTCGCGGCCGTTGTGGATCAGTAAATGCTCTCGAAGCTTGCCGAGTTCACTCTTTGGTTCTGTTAGATTGCACTGTAGCATAACTTCACCGATTTAAAAGTTTAACTAAACCCCAGCACACGCCGTTTAAAATTCATGACGTCACGTTGAACTGATGCGGGAACCTTAAGGTGGCGTCGCCACCTGTCATAAAAAATTTTTTTATCTCTCTCTCCTTCTTGCGTGTTTTACGGCCTGCTAATTTAATTATACATTCGACAGGTCACATTCGAGCGTTCTCGCGACGATGCGATATATATAGTAATTAGCAAATAAATGAATAGCAGTAATTCTGATAAAAACGCCATTCTATAGGTGCTGCGTGAATGCTACTTACGCAAGTGGTTTGTGACCTTTGGCGGGCACAATTTACACGAACAAGTAGAGCCAGCCAATACAAGTTTATTTTTTAAAATGGTTAATTAGGCTTTTAAACGAAAATTCGCTGGTATGCGATTATATAGGACGTTCGGAGACAATTTTGGTTCATTTTTCTGGGGAACTTGTGTTCCCAAATATGCGTTATCAATTTGTACACTCAGCAGGCTAACTTCGCGTTCAGATGCAGGAATATCAACACAATCGAATTGCTCCCTCCCCTTTTTTTTTTAAATTCCGAGTTATTGCATTCAATGACTTTACGGAGTATTTTAATAAAATGCAGTATTTAACTCAACCAACTTACAGAAAACAAACGCCCCTTGGAAACCGCTAAAGAAGAAGCAGCAGGGACAACCGTAAACTGGAACAACAATGCGTTACGCGGTTAAAAGTGAACAGTTGGCACACTCGCTTGCAGCATTGAAAAAGAGCGGTCGCGCGTCATTTATTTATTTATTTATTTCGTCGTCATTTCTTTTTTGTTTGTCCTTGCGTTCTTCGTACCTCTCTCGCAAGTGCGGACCAACTGCACATATGTCGTCGATGTCAACACGACCTGGACGCTGCCGCACGCGGGCCAGACAAATACTGTCGTCACGTCGCTGTCGCGTGGTCACGCAAAAACCGACGCCACGCGTATCAAAACGGGCTTCCAGGTTTCTTTCTTTATTTCTTTGTTTACGCTCGTGTAAAACAGCGGCGTGCGAGCGCAAGCACGCGTTGCATACACGAGCATCAACGCGTCCTCCCCCCTTGACCAACCGCATTAAACCGGTTTAGCAACACGCTCGGCCGCGTAGCGGTGCTGATGACGGCAGCAGCAGCAGACGTCTCGAGCAGACGATGATGACGGCAGCAAGCAGACGTCTCTAGCAGACGACGACGACTTCGGTTTCGTCTGGAACGCTCGTGAGAACGGCTGGCGTCGGGTCGTGGGGAGGGGGGAGGAAAGGTTGCACATAAGTGACCCCCCCACCCCGAGCACGCGCATCGTCGTGTTCTGAGGTTAATCGTTTACACCGACTTTTGCCGACGCGTTTTCGTTCGCCATTATGGAGCCCCGGGGGCGACCGCGTTTTGTGCAACGGAGAAACGGAAGTTGTGCGTGAGTGTCTCGACGCATTGCGTTTGGGATTCATTTTGTACGCGCGTGTGTGTCTGTACATTTTGTAGCGTTTCCTTCGAAAAAGACAACAACAACAACAACATTTATTTAGGGTACATCTCAGGGCTCCCCCAAAGGAGCATTTGAGTGAGGAGGGTACAAATCAATAACGATATTGTGCTGGGGGCGTGCCACTATTCGAAACTTTCGAATAACGACTCGAGTATTGTCGTATTCGATACGGCCATCGAAACGATTAGTCACTATTCGAAATTCCGAACATCTTTGTTATATGTACAGTTTTCGAATACCTCAAATCGACTGCGCACGAAAACACTCGAAAAGGAAGCGAAATGTGATAGCACTTAATTATGCCGTGCGCAGTGATAACGTACTAAGGCACGCTGCGGTGCCCTGAGGGCCAGGCTTTTTTTCGGCTAAGCCAAAATTAATCGCAATAAAAGTCTTCTTTAAATATGGAATGGTGCACTGGGTATTGTACCATATATAGATGCAGCACCTGTGACCTGTTTCCTTTCATCGGATTAAACCTGGATACGTTTTCTTATTTCTTTCATTTCCTTTTCTTTGCAATTCGTAATACTGGCACAATCTGTCACGACCGTACGACCTAGAGGAAAAGTGCGCTTTCTTTCTTTTTCGCCCCGTCATAGCCGCAGACACACGCATATTTTTTTTTTTTTTTTTGGCTCGGTCCTTTCTAAATTTTATATGAAAAATGCATGGCCATGCATGTTCCGAAGGGCCCTTACTCAGGTTATGAACAAACCGCAGTTATTCCTAATGATGGCTTCGTGCTTTTGATGAAATATGTTTTATAATATGTGCAATGTAATGACAGAATCCTTCTATTGTGAGTATGTCACAAAAGTCGCGTTATTTCTTCAATTCTCCGCCCCCGCATCCTATGTATACACGCCTATTAAAGCGACACTAAAGCGAAACAATAAATCAGTTTAGATTAATAAAGCGTTGTCTGAGAACCCTGCAGGCAGTCATTTCAAAATAACACTTTGATTATTAGATCAGAAAATGAAGGTCGAAGTATCAGTATTCGAATTTCGCGCCGAAACCCCGACGCCGGTACATCAGTGTGACCTTAGAGATTCCAAAGTATGTTTTCGCATTTCGGGCCGCATTGGCTGAGTAAAGGTTCCCGAAATTTGCTATGTTTAATATTTGGTTCATTTAGAACACAATGTACTCAATCTGTACCGCTATATAAGTAAGTAGGCCCTAGAAGATGCCATTAAAATCCATGACGTCACAGCGACCAGGTGCGGGGACTTCAAGGAGGCGTCGCCACCCGTCTTTCGGTCTTGTGCTTTTTCTTGCTTACCAAGCGTCTTATTGTGGTAAGAGTGGTGCTTTTAGTGTCGTAGAAAGGTAATTTGCTGATGCAGAAGAAATCATTTTTTCTCTTTAGTGTCCCTTTAAGCATCGCTTCTTTAAGAGTGGGCCGCAAGCATACGTGCCGCACAGTTTCGCAAACGGTGGAGAACGGGATCTTGGGTACGTCCAGAGCACGTTGAGCTATGTGTGTTCGCGACTGCTGTAATGTGTGTGATTAATTTGTTCTCCGGAGAAGGTGACCGCCGGTAGGGTCGGAACCATGGTGGCTACACACCCGGGCTACGTGAAGCCGTCTTCGTCCGCAGCTAGTGTTTTGTGTGTGATTAAATTGACTGCCGGTGAAGGTGACCGCCAGTGGAGCCCGAACTACGGCGAGAACCAGTGCGCGCGTGTGTGATCCATGTCTAGACGGCAAGAGGTCAACGCCGGCGCCTCGAGAGGTTTATAAAAAACGCGCCGATCCGACACTTCACCAGCCTGCTCCGGGGACGATAAACGAACGCCGAGCAACCCCCGGGCAAATAAGCTGCCGACATCACGCCCCGACACCGAACACCGCCAGCCGCCGTGGAAGCCAGCCGGCCGACGTCGAGGCGCCGACTTCGAGGGTCACTTTCGAAATTTTGAAAATTCTTTCAACAGAATTCAGGCCCTAAATCGAAAAAACGCTTCCAACAGTAACTATAATTTGCTTTTATGTCTCAAATGCTACAAATTTAATTAAAATCGGTCCGGAGGTTCTTTCAGAAAAGCGTTTTTTTTTTGCGTTTTACGTGTATTTGAATAGGCCGCGTTCAAGTTGGGCCCAAGCTAAAGCTTCCTCCTAATAACACTGTCCACTTTCCTTGTGTTCAGCCTACGTTTAACCGCGTGCTGGTTTCGTCCGTCCGTCGCCAAGGCAACGGTTTCGGGGGCGTGTCTCAATCTGTTGTATACAGTTGCTCTCGATGGTCCTCCTGTGTTCTCATTGCGGATGAAGTATCCCGCTGAGTCATGCGCGCCACTTGTGCTCTACACGTGCTACACGTAAGCTGTGCGTGAAAGTAACGTTATTACTTTTTTTTTGTTCGCTTCATACATACAGAGCGAAAGTGAGAGGAAAACAATAGATAAAAGCAAATAACGCGCCGTTCCGCATGAAGACGTCCTGGCCTGATCTGTGGTCATACTATATGCTTTTCATTCGGCGCTCGTTGAAGTGCACAGCTCGGACATTTCCACGGAAAGGAAATACTGTCCCAATATGTCCTCAATTTTCGATAATCAAGTGTCTGCTGATTGAGGAAACTCGCTGATCTAGTGCACGTCCCATTGTGAGCAGTGTGCAATGGCGTATGCGCGATTTTCCCTTCGAACTACGGACTTTTCTTATTCGTCTTTTCCTTTTTCGCTCTGTTCTTTGTTTCCTGCCCGTGTACGCGATGTCGGACGCGTCGTGACCTAGATATATACGTTGCAAAGTGACGACCGATACCGCATCACCTATTTTTACTATTGACGTCTATATGCCGTCTATAATAGACGTCCACGCGACCACTATTGATGGGGCTTATGTTTGCGCTTAGCTGGCATCGCATCTTTTTTTGTTGTTATTCCTGACCAAATATACTGGGGCGTACCATAGAAACAACAGCTTAGCCGCAGGCATACCTGCAAGCGTTTCAGCTGAAGCGAAGAGACATTTTTTTTTTCACGTTCGGTCGTTACTGATACGAATGTATGTTCGGTGACCTGCTGTTTTAGCATAGTGAAATGGAGATCTTGCGCTGATCCCTTGTCTTCACTCAATTTTCTCGGCAGGATCACATTTGTTTTCAATCCGCATCCTTTAAAACACTTGATACGTTTGCTAAACGGCTCGTCAGAAAAAATAAATAAAAGGGCAGGCCACCGGACCACCGTAGCCATCGTACGTATAAAAGCGCGACGCCGCAGACGCGTGAACTGATTTCGGTGGAAGCGAGAAGGCTTGCACAGGAAGTAGCGCCTCATTTGGCTTTATGTGCATAAAAAGAAATCTCAATAAGATCAAACACTGAAACATAGCTATCAATTGGCCTTAAATCTGGCTTATCTCGTCGGAAACACCGGCCCGGTAATACAAATGCGTATTCGGTAGTTGTATTAGGTCTTGATGTATATCAAGTACAAGCGCAACATCTACTAGACGTCACAGGCAGGCGGGTTCTTGCCAGAGAAATTCAGGACGTGTACAGTGTGATGCTTTTACTTCGGAAATAGACAGCCTATTGAGTTTATCACTCGACCATTAATGTATGCTATAAGGACTTGGCAGAGGTCAGTTGTTATAGAATTCGCAACGATGCATGTGCACGCTTAATGCAAAAAAAGCGAAAAAAGGAAGTTAGTTTTATGCTGTGTGCATCAGCACGATCCTGCATAAAATTCTGTGACCAGACGTTCTGTTTTATGCCTCCAGACAAGAGCCGCCTGATCTTCAGTGACAGACGTGACATTAAAAGACGTGCCGAGGACAGCAACGAGTACGTCGTCACCAACTGTTCGTCCTGAAGTAAAAAAAATAAAAAAAAAAACATGCAACGTTGATCACTGAAGAGAAGTCCGTGTGCGTATACCGGAGATGCTGGTTTCGGATCTCGCTACTCTTGAGTTGTGCAGCCTTGGGGAGGGGGGGTGTATTCTGTAAGTGTCCACCTTGTGGACTGTCCATTTCGGCCGGTGCAGGCTGTATGCAGTTGTACGAGAAAGGAGGAGACGAGCGGTCCCTACAGCCAATCAGTAGTGGCCGAAATGGTCAGTCCTTTAGGTGGACTCCCACTGAATACTCCCCCCCCCCCCCCTATCTCAAGTGTTTGGACTATCATATTTAAGAAAAAAATTTAAAGAAGAAAGAAGTCGAAGATATATCTCGATCACTGCGTTAAGGATGAAACGAAACGGTATATATACACCTCTCGCGGGTGTATTGATCCGATCCGCGACACTATGTGAAGTCTATTGCGATTTCTGCGCGCTGCAACTATTGGTGCAGGGCGCGCGTATATAGAGAGTGCCGCGCATTGTGTGCTGATAGTTATCCTTCCTTTTTTTTTTTGCACAGCGCCGCTCGGCGAAGCAGTGCCGGTAGTACGTACGGATGCACGCATTGCACGTTGGCGTCGACCCTTTCAATCCGGTGCACGGCACGCGCTAACCGTTTGATGCATATGCGCGGACTAATTATGTGTAAGCGATGACGAACGCGTGTCGGTAGCATACGGAGGTGAACTATATACCTGTTCCGGCGGCTGCACTCTGCCCCATATGATAGCTTGCACGTGACGTCACGGACGCAGCTTCTCACCGTGATGGTTCACCAACGTGGCGCCTATAGGATGACGTCAGTGCAAGCCATCCGACAAATAGCTTGCACATGACGTCACGGACGCAGCTTCTCACCGTGATGGTTCACCAACGTGGCGCCTATAGGATGACGCCAGTGCAAGCCATTCATGATAGACAGCTTGCACGTGACGTCATGGACGCGGCTTCTCACTGTGATGGTTCACCAACGTGGCGTCTGTAGGATGACGTCAGTGCAAGCCATTCATGATAGACAGCTTGCACGTGACGTCATGGATGCGGCTTCTCACCGTGATGGTTCACCAACGTGGCGTCTGTAGGATGACGCCAGTGTAAGCCATTCATGATAGACAGCTTGCACGTGACGTCACGGACGCGGCTTCTCACCGTGATGGTTCACCAACGTGGTGCCTGTAGGATGACGTCAGTGCAAGCCATTCATTATAGACAGCTTGCACGTGACGTCATGGACGCGGCTTCTCACTGTGATGGTTCACCAACGTGGCGTCTGTAGGATGACGTCAGTGCAAGCCATTCATGATAGACAGCTTGCACGTGACGTCATGGACGCGGCTTCTCACCGTGATGGTTCACCAACGTGGCGCCTGTAGGATGACGTCAGTGCAAGCCATTCATGATAGACAGCTTGCACGTGACGTCATGGACGCGGCTTCTCACTGTGATGGTTCACCAACGTGGCGTCTGTAGGATGACGTCAGTGCAAGCCATTCATGATAGACAGCTTGCACGTGACGTCATGGACGCGGCTTCTCACTGTGATGGTTCACCAACGTGGCGTCTGTAGGATGACGTCAGTGCAAGCCATTCATGATAGACAGCTTGCACGTGACGTCATGGACGCGGCTTCTCACCGTGATGGTTCACCAACGTGGCGTCTGTAGGATGACGTCAGTGCAAGCCATTCATGATAGACAGCTTGCACGTGACGTCATGGACGCGGCTTCTCACTGTGATGGTTCACCAACGTGGCGTCTGTAGGATGACGTCAGTGCAAGCCATTCATGATAGACAGCTTGCACGTGACGTCATGGACGCGGCTTCTCACCGTGATGGTTCACCAACGTGGCGCCTGTAGGATGACGTCAGTGCAAGCCGTCTATGTACCGTAAGCGCTGGTTGCGCCTGGAAACGCTGGCTGTGTTGCGCTGGTGGTCAGCACAGGAGACAGTCTGCTCTCGCTGCTAAGAAGACAGCTTGTGAAGTCCAAGAAATGAAACGAATTTGGAACAGAGAGAGAGAGAGAGAGAGAAACAACCATGTAGTCGCCTGCAGAACGACACCATGACTATATGGCGCCGTGACGCGGGCCCTGACGTCTTCTCAGCGGGTGGTCTCTACTCAACTCCAGCGCGTGTTACTCCCGCGGTCGGTCGCCCTGAGGGGCAACGTTCCGTCGGTTTCGCTCGGCCTTTGTCTTTCAAGAAAGACGAATTTGGAAGACGCCTCAACCTGTCGCGGACGTGACTCGGTGGCTATACGGACTGCATGTCCTGGCTAACTTTAGTCAAAATGTTCAATGAAAACAAAAAATCGAAAGAAAAATCGAATAAGAAAGGAAACACGGTGCAAGACACAATTTTAATACCTATGGTGTTCGGTCGCCAGAGGTCTGACGACGGAACACCGGAGGTATTATATTTGCATCTTGCACCGCGTTTTTTAATCCCTCCCACTTTCTTTTTGTTGAACAGCTTGGCTAAAGTTAGCTGTTACACCCTGTGTATATACCGTAGTTTTCCAGGCGGTTAGATTTAATCCGGAGCCCTTGCCCGCTGTGCTGTTTTGGAACGCTACAGGCCCCGCAGTTGAAGTCATCTCTGCGATTTGACGCCACCTCATGTGGACAACACAAAGTTAAAGAAAAGCTGATTTATTCTTTGTACTTTAACACTTTGCGCGTGCGAACCTATATGGAAAGCAAAACGTGGCGTACGGGAAGCTCATGAAAAAACGTGACTACGTTTTCTTATGAAGATCCTCCCGTCGAGTTTTGAAGCATTGGTCTCAGCCGTCATCTTGTTTGGATAGCAAAGTAGCCGACATCGCTTTTGGATTCGATGCTGTCCTCGCGAAGCAGACTTTTTTTGTCGCTTCTTTTTCTCTCGCCGGAATTGGAACGAGGCAAAAGAAGGACACTGTCCGCTTAGTTGTATATTTAGTTACCTGCGGTGAGCATTGCAATACAGCCACACAGAACGCTATAGTTGAGGAAGAACGACTGTGCGTCGTCTGTTCCTACATTCTCACGCAGACGATTCACGAAAGTCGAACAGACGACGCATCGTAATAACCATGGTGGGATGTCTGCGCGCACTGCGGTTAATAATATTCCGAGGCAGAATTTGTTCACTGGACATTTCGTTCGTGTGATACTTGTTTGTCATCGGCCGACCGCCTTGGCCAGTAGTAATAAGTGCAAACATGATAACTTGCAGGTGCCTGTTCCCAGGAATACTTCTGTATATACGAACTTCGTGAATACGTGCCATTGTTGTCGGAGCACAGTTAACGTTACCTGTTTCTGCAATTAAGTCCCAAATCACAGTACACGAGCAATTTTTTTTTGTGTGTGCTCCAACGTGAAAGAGCAGTGCCCCAATATGCGATGGTTGAACTAGAGAGAATTGAGCAGAACATGTCGTTGGACCTCAGCAGTGCGAGTCATCTAATATAGCAATAGCCTGAACACCAGTCGCACTAATTCACCGAGACATTTACGTATATCCTCTCAAGACACTTTCGTTTCTGGTTGTCGTCTGTCCGCATTCCTCTGGTGTCCTTTCCTTTTCTTTTTATTTTTTCGTCACTGCGTTTGCGTGGCTTGGGTTGCTGGCTTCCGGTCGCGGTTTTGTTGCGGCTTGACTACAGAGACACGCGGGAGCGGTTTTGCCGGAGGTATTCGAGGGCGTGTTTCGAGCCACTTTTCGTGCGTTGCGACGCCTGTCGCGTCGTGAGTCAGCGCTTTTCGTGCGCTCCGCGGGGCTCGAGCTAGTCTTGCGTTCCGGGCCCTTGCGGTGCCTCTCGGGAACGACCTTTCGATATACACCTATGTATATACCCCGGCAAGCACGCTCTTGCGGTGTCGGTGTGCCTAGCAAATTCCGTGCCGTCGCTGTATGTGTTCGCGTGTTTTTTTCTCTTTGTCCTTTCCACGGGGCTCCTTCCTTTGTCTACCGCAGCTGGCGACAGACATATGCAGGTTCGGGATAGCGGGCTGGCTTTTTTTTCTTGCGTGTGCTTTCACCCCCGCCCATGTGTCGGTTCGCTTTTCCTGACCAACTTTCCCCTCGATTGCCTTTCATGCCGGAAATCGACCTCTGTCTGGGTGTCCCGACCCGTTGCAATGGTGCCGCATGTATGCCTTGGCAGTGCTGGGTTCTGTAGATTGCATCCGTCGCGGTTATACCTGCGTGTTCTGTACGCGCGGCTACTAGCCCATTTGTGTAACAGCCTCGTGCTGCATCTAGTGGTGGTGGGGTGGGGGGGGGGGGGGGGGCGGAGGGGGAGTTCGTCGTTTGTCACACTCGACGATGGCACACTCAGCATTCTGTGGCATGCAGTCGATGTCGTTCGATGACACAGATTTGTCGCGCAGTGCGGCCATCGGTGGCGTTAGTGTGGCATTCGGGCTTATCATTAGCTGACTCGTGGTGGTGATTTGTTGAGAGGTTGTGTGTGCCGATCCGAGCCGTGCCGCGGTGGATCGGTGCCCGTATGACGTCGCGTCGCTGTGCTCGAGGTAGCGGGTTCGAACCCCGACTGCGGCGGCTTAATTCCAATGGAGGCGGAATGCGTAAAAAAAAAAGAACGCTTCGAGTGTTGTCTATTTGGGGCACGCTGAAGAATAAACCCCGGGTGGTCAAAATTACACCTCCGGAGTCTCTCCCCCCACCACGGCGTGTGCCTCGTAATCGGATCGTGGTTTCGGCGCGTAATTAAAACAGCACAATTTAAATTTTGAGGTTACCGTGGCATTAGTCTATATAGTACTACGGTAAAGGAATTGTGGTGTTTATTTAGAGCTGGCGTTGGTTGTATGTAAGACTACTGAAAAAAAGAGAAGGGCAGAAAAATCCATAATGATCCACCTAGTTGAGGCGTGAGAGAACGTAGTTCAAGACGCACTAGAGAATATATATATATATATATTAGGTGAGGGGTATGATTCGTAGGTTGCGCTTTCCGCAGTTACACTTTTGAGATCGCAGATTTTGACAGTATTTGCATCAGGTAATAGATGAAAAAGAAATACATTGTGTTTGAAAGAAAACTAGAAGTTTATTTACAAGAACGTTTGTTGCCACACATGCGTACTCAAATTAGTTTGTTATTGCATGTTGTATAAGTATATTCCGGTGTGAAGTTTATACAGAGGAGCGCCTGTACCTATCACGAGACCTAAAAAAAAAAAAAAAAAACGAGCGAGCATTTCCAACCAATTCCATCGGGAGCCTCTTGCCTTTCGACGCTCCTATATACACGCCAACTTTGGGTCCGCGGTAAATGCGTCATTTCGCGACCCAAATGCCGGAGCGTGTCAGCTGCGCCGGCGTCCGGAGCAGCAGCCAGGTTTGTGTGTTCAGCGTGTGCGCCTACATACGACGATGGAGCTGTACGGGCGGGCGTTTTGTTTTGCAAACGTGCTGGCCTTTTCGCTTGCTTTTTTTTTTTGTTGTGTTGCCTTCTTTTTTCTTCTCTTTCTTTCTGCCTTCGCCGCTGATGAAGGTGCCAGCCTGCAGCTGGTCACACATAGAGACCGCGGAGACGAGGCACAGACGTCTCCGTGCAGACGTTTGTACGACGACTAGCACTGGTGCGTGAGAGCTCGAAGCAGTGGTTGCCATGGTAACGGGCCTGCGCACCGGTTTATATTGCTTCGGTCGATCTCCGTGGGCATCCGCACTTACATGTTCGATAGCCTTGCAAAGGAATGTGATTTTCTGCTCTGGAAATGTAAGAAGATAGCAAAAAAAAGAAGGGTAAGGAGTTATGCCCACAACAGTCGTCAATCAGTAAAGTCACATTTACTCATTTTGAAGGATACATACACGATTGGACGATCCGATATGCCAAGAGCGTTGGAATAATTGGTTACTCTTGCTTCATCATCATCATCAGCCTGGTTACGCCCACTGCAGGGCAAAGGCCTCTCCCATACTTCTCCAGCTACCCCGGTCATGTACTAATTGTGGCCATGTTGTCCCTGCAAACTTCTTAATCTCATCCGCCCACCTAACTTTCTGCCGCCCCCTGCTACGCTTCCCTTCCCTTGGAATCCAGTCCGTAACCCTTAATGACCATCGGTTATCTTCCCTCCGCATTACATGTCCTGCCCATGCCCATTTCTTTTTCTTGATTTCAACTAAGATGTCATTAACTCGTGTTTGTTCCCTCACCCAATCTGCTCTTTTCTTATCCCTTAACGTTACACCCATCATTCTTCTTTCCATAGCTCGTTGCGTCGTCCTCAATTTAAGTAGAACCCTTTTCGCACGCCTCCAGGTTTCTGCCCCGTACGTGAGTACTCTTGTTTCATACCTCCTTAAGCTTTTTTTCCGCGCCTGCGGAAGTGCTAATATATATATATATATATATATATATATATATATATATATATATATATATATATATATATATATATATATATCGTGCAGTTTTCGTGGTGTGCTAATATTAATATTTGAGACCGAGTCAGTCAAATATACGACTCGCGAATAGGTTCCACAGACGAATAGAGTGTCTAATACTTTTCGGATGACGAGCAGGCCGTTTTCGTCACCATTTACATAACAAAAGTCCACAGAGGGAATCCCTTTGCCACGAGCTCGACCAGTTGGACGTCCGACCACTGTCCGAGGAAGGGATTCTACGCCATCGACAGGACCTCACGTCACAGAAGAAGGCCCTGCAAGAGCTACTGCGCTTCTTGCGATCTACCGGCCTTTGCGAACGTCTCTAACTGGAACGCACTTCACGTGTGTGTCTCTCTCTGTACGTGCATATTTTAACCCTTTCCTCTCTGTCCTTTTTCTAACTCCTATATCCCAACCCCAGTGTAGGGTAGCACACCGGAGACTAATATCTGGTTAACCTTCCTGTCTTTCCTCTTCATCTCTCTGTTATGTAAAACGATGTCCACATCGTAGCATATTCACAACGTTAGCGAATCTCTCTCAATGCACTGAACATTATGAAGCGCGTCGTTTACTGGAATCGCAAATTGAGCATTAGCAACACAGTAAGCGCTTTATTCGCGCGTACTTGGGACGCTTGGGTGAGTTGGAATAACTTAGCAGACAATTGCTCGTCCGGAAATGCTTGTCTCCCTGAACGACTTGCAGCGTGCTCCATTACGTAACTTACCGTGTTTTATGCGTATACCATGGCCGCATGTGGGAAGAAGTTTAGCGCGCTTAATTTGGCTCCAGTGTTATGCTTGATCGCGCACAGCCGACGATGTTACATAATTATTCGAAAACTATCCGAGAAATAAGCGTTTACGTATACGGGGGGGGGGAGGGATAGTGACTGTCCGATTCAATACTGAGTCGAATCGTATACGGTGTACTCGATTCGTTGTCGGAAAGTTTCGAATATTCGCTCACGCTGCATACACATACATACTTCCGAGTTCAGCACGTTCCTTCGCCTTCTGTTGTCCTCCCCTGTTCACGTCCACACGTACGGCCTCACGCTCTACTAAAAACAGCACAATGGGCGGAGAGTTATGCAGCGCGGGTGCATCTTCGCGCCACAGTGACCAGTTATGTATATGTGCACGTCTCGCGCTATTGTGGAGGCGTTCTCTGAGCGCGTGGCGAGCGAATGAATCTTATCCGACTTGCCCTGCAAGGTGTGTGTAGATCAAATTTCAGCCGCCGTTGGACGGACAGCCGCGTCGGTGAGCTGTGCGGCAGCCTCTTTTTTGTGGGTGTCCGCGGTGGCTTCTTTAGACCACACTGCTCGTATGTATGTATGTATGTATGTATGTATGTATGTATGTATGTATGTATGTATGTATGTATGTATGTATGTATGTATGTATGCATGTATGTATGTATGTATGTATGTATGCATGCATGCATGCATGCATGCATGCTCGTGCACCGTTCAGCAAAGCACGTCGTTATGAAACGGGTGCGTGGGAAAAGCGGCGGCCGCGCGGGTACAGCTCGCGCATTCCGGTTTATCTCAAACGTGTCCTCGAAGAAAAACAACAACAAAAAAGAAAACAAGAAAGACAAACATTCCGTCTCGATAACGCGAGGAACTCGCGACGTATACCCTCCGGTAAACTTGTCTGAAGACCTTTTCTTTCTTTCCTTTTCTCGTTTCCCAACTCTTTGAAGATTGCATTATTACGTTTGTTGTTCCTTTCAGCGCGCGATGGCCCCAGGCAACGATGTATGCGTTCGCGCACGTTCCACGTGTTACACGTACGCCGACTCCATGGCGGCCCAACCGGTATATATCAACACAGTGTGCGTACGCTCTGCCGGTCGCGTTCTATTGCTAAAATTTTTTTATCTAAGGCGGTCACAAACGGGAGAGGGCGCGCGCCGATACTTTTTTGTATACACCTTTCGATCATTAGTTGTATATATTTTTTTTTCAGTTTTATTTCGTTTAGCGTTTCGGCTTGAAATGCAAGCAAGCGCGAGTCGTATCAGCGGCCCGAGTTTGCCGAGTAGGAAGTTTGTATCATAACGTATACTATACCACCTCGAAGGAAAGAAACCGGTCGGCCGCGGAGCTCGGGGGTTATAGGTTTGGGCAATTAAATCGGTCCCCCCGACTTCTTATCGACGGGCCGGGCGCGACTTGGAACCGTTTAAGATTCTTGGGTAGACGCTGAACAACGCGTGCGCGTTTTTCGAGTGCGAGACTTTCCCACGCCCCCGTATTACCGTTGTCGATTACGTCACGAGCGCCGGCATTCCTTGTGCAAAAAAAAAAAAAAAAAGAGAGAGAGAGAGAGAGAGAGATTAACTAGAAGCAACGACTCCCTAGCTGTAGTGTTCACTAAAGTACCTGGATGTGCTTGCTTCCTTAAAATTGTTTGCGTTAGCTGAAAGTATACGGTGGTTATTCAGCGAGCGAAGGAATTGTGGGTGGCCACCGCAATAGGAATGACGGGTGAGACTAAACGCGAACTTTGCCTAAACTTTGTCACATCCGGCTTCAAATAGCCTTGCGTGACTTTGTAGTAAATTGGTCATTTTTTTTTCAAACAATATTATTGCGCTACGAGAAGTGATTCGCAAGTAGGCGATGTTCAAAGCCTGGATGCCGTGGCGGCGGAATTTCGGATCGCGCCACTTAATTTTTTTTCGCCCCGGTATGACATCGTCAACGCCTTGCTCCGTAACTCCATCAAAACCTCTCTGGGGCGACAGTGGAACAACCCACTAAATTCGGCAAGAGCGCCTCCATAGACTTTTTTTGACTCTTGCTCGCGACTCCAGCTTCCACGCTCACTTCTATGACTACGGCTCGGTGTGGCACTTACGCTTGCCGATACCTTCACGAGATGGGACGAGAGCGGGACCCTGACTGTAGCGTCTGTCACACTCCCGAGACAAATAGCTCACATACTTTGCCTGGGCCCTCAACATGCAGCCGAGCGAAGGACACCTAAAGTCTGTAATGTTGACTGCCTGGACTCTCGTCCCTTACCGGAAAAAAAAAAAAGAGATTTTAGGCGCGTGGAGAAGAGTTTACCATGCCGAACCCGCGATAAAATCACTCTTCAACTTTCTTCGCGAGACTGTGGACGGTCGCATCTAGAACCTGTGAGACGTGAAGACAGTGCGAAATGTGTTTGCGCGATAACGTTTTGTGTGGGCGAGATTTACTCCGGCGTGCATTGTGTCTAAAGTGCAGATCCGTGTATTGGACAAAGTGTATACAGTAGCTCATTGTGCCGTAACATAATCACCTGCCACCTACCTTTCCCAGTATCTCGCACTTCCCCTTACTCCAGTGAGGAGTAGCAGGCTACAGACACGCTCTCTTCTGGCCGACCTTTCTTCATTTCTCTTCATGAAAATCTCCTCCTCCTCCTCCTCCTCCTTGGCCCGTGCAATCTAAGCTTCCGGCGCTTGCATTGCACAAAAACATGGCCTTCGAGATTATTTTCTGTTACACCGAGGGAACCATTCGTGGGGAGGGTAGGGGGGTATTTTGGTTCCCACCTGTGATTACGCATATAATTGATTACAATGATTACGTATATAACGATTACAATGATTACGTATATAAAGGCACAGGTGCTTGAAAATGTAGAAAGGTGAAGCGCAACCGACATCACAACAAAATTTGCAGCCACAAGCACAAATAATCGGTGATTCCTATAAAACATCGTGGCCTGCAGAGGTGTTTGCAGTTCCTGCCATCTTTTCCGGCGCTTAATCTGCCAGAAAGAAAGGCATAGCCTTCGAGATCGGTTTTCGTTACTCAGCCTTCTTTGTCGCGTTAGATCCTCTAGATAAACAATTTATCTAGGGACCTTACTGGGGCCACCACCTTCAGACAAATCATGTTTTATGTATGCATCATTACCATGACAGCTGAGCGATCTCAACGCCAGAGTTACCCCTAGTGAGTCTTGTAAGAAAATCAATCCTTTCATCATCATCATCATCATCAGCCTATCTTTATGTCCACTGGAGGATCAAGGCCTCTCCCATGGATCTCCATTTATCCCTGTTTTGCACTAGCTGATTCCAACTTGCGCCTGAAAAATTCCTAATTTCATCACCCCACCTAATTTTCTGCATTCCTCGGCTGCGCTTCCCTTTCTTTGGCACCCATTCTCTAATGGCCCGCCAGATATCATTACGTGGCATGCACAGCCCCATTATTTTTCTATTAGTGTCAACTTGAACATCGGCTATGCCCGTTTGTTCTCCGATTCGCATCGCTGTCTTCCTGTCTCTTAATGTTACGCCAAGCATGTTTCGTTCCCTCGCTCTTTGCGCGGTCCTTAACTTCTTCTCGAACTTCTTTGTTAACCTCCAAGTTTCTACCCCATACGTTAGCGCCGGTTGAATGCAATGATTGTGCACTTCTTTTCAACGAGAGTGGTAAGCTCCCAGTCAGGATTTGGTAATGCCTGCCGTATGCACCCCAACGCATATTTGTTCTTCTGTAAATTTCCTTCTCATCATCAGGGTCCCTTGTGAGTAATCGACTTAGATAAACGTACTCCTGCACAGACTGTAGAGGCTGACTGTTGATCAGGAATTCTAGTTCCCTTGCCAAGCTATTGGACATTATCTTTGTCTTCTGCATATTAATCTTCAACCCCACTCTTGCACTTTCTCGGCTAAGGTCCTCAATCATGTGTTGCAATTCATGCCCATGATGCTGAACAGGACATTTGCAAACCGAATGTTGTTGAGATATTCACCGTTGATCTTCACTCCTAAGCCTTCCCAGTCTAATAGTTTGAATACTTCTATGCATGCAGTGAATAGCATGGAAGAGATTGTGTTTCTTTGCCCGATCCCTTTCTTGATAGGTATTTTTCGATTTGTGGAGAAATTAAGGTATACTGTGGTGTCTTTGTATATATTTCCCAAGGTACGTTCACGCATGCATCCTGTTCTCCTCGACTGCCCAATGCCTCTATGACTGCCTGTATCTCTACTGAATCAAATGCTTTTTTTGTAGTCTATGAAAACCATACAGAGAGGTTGATTTGCATTCCGCCAATTGCTCAAGTATACCCGATTGACGACGCGGACGTGATTCATTGTAGAACATCCCTTCCCGAAGTTGCAGCAGTCTGTTCTCTTTACCCTATAGTTGATTGAAGTCAAGTGTTTCCCTGACTCTGTAGGAAATCGTGCTTTGATCTGATCCGTTTAAATTGGCGACCCCTTGCACGACGTCTCCTCCGAAGCAACGTCGCGTGCACAACTTCGCTCTTCCGTACACCGCACCACGCGCACTGCGCCACCAGAGCGGAGCACCGGAACCGGAAGTGAACCTCCCCTGCTGCTTCTAGAGTCGCCCCGGTGTCACGGCCACGTATTCGTATAGCTTATCTCACCTTCTTCGCCCCCCTCTCCGTACGTATTCGAATGCCTCGGCCCTCCCCATGGGACACGCGTCCGCAAGGGCAACTCTTCACCCGTGTCGAGTATTCGTTATAAGGTGCCACCGCTCTGCAGCGCCCTCCTCGCATAGCGTAACCTGCACGCTGTTTTTTTTTCTTCTTTTTTTTAAATCCCGGTACGCGTCGATGTCGCCTGATACGTGTAGTATGCGAGCGGGATCACGTTTATGCTAATGAGCCTTTCGGTCGCAACGCCTTCCTGGTGCTTTGGGAGCCAGGAAAAATGTGGAGGACGCTTATAAGCTTCGCCTTTAAGAGTGGAACGCGACAGCGTTCAGAGACCCCTTACCGCTTTTCATGCTTCCCGGCAACTGTAGCTTAGGTAACCGCAACGTTTACCGGGAGACGCTGGCTGCGGATGCTATGCAGGAAGGCGAGATTTCTGGTAGAAACGCGGCCTCTTGCGTGGGTCTATTTGGTATTATTGTTTCGCCCTTTTAATATTTCAATCTGAGAAGAGCTAACATAAAGGACGTGCGCTGTCGGTGTTTGATTTTTTCCATTCCATTTGTTTGTGGGCTGCCGTTTTCAAAATTCCCAGGGATAACTTTGCAAAGAATGAAAGGCAAGGCATGAGCAACTTTGGTGGTAGAGAAGTGGTTGGGTGTGCGTAATCGGGAATTTGGAACGAAATTCTTTTTTACGACGCGACGTCCAACGCCGACGCGGAACGCCGACGCCGGATTTCCCGCGACACGGGGTCCTTAACGCTGTCGCGTTAAAAGGGGGCGACATCGAGCTGACAGCGCCGTGCATACACTACGATATCAATGCACGGTGGCGTCGACGGAGTGCGTAATTCGTAACGTCTTTTATGTCTCGATCCACGTGAGAGGGGTGTTCTCTTTTTTTCTTTTTTTTGCCTCGTGGCCAACGTCTCGTTACCCCTGTTCAAATGCACGGGGAATGCATCTGAGCTCTCATTAAAGAACCAATGAACCAAGTTCAGGGAAATTCCTGGCATTTAAGAGAAGCAAAAAAACATGCACTCTTCTATATACCGGCTGTTGGAGGGAGAATTCTTATTTGGGACACCGTAGTCTTGATAAAAAAATATTGAGAGAACTCGATAAGCTCTGAAAAAAAAAAAAAAATGCGAGCACACTTTAGAAATACATGTACGTATAGCCGCAACTTGGTAGCGAGAGCAGATGCCGCAGTTCTGTAAATTTGCATATCCGCTGGAGAGTCTGTAGCGGGCAACTTTGACGTCTGAGCAAAGCAGTAAAAGAAGCTTGTTGATGCACATTCGTCATTACGTAGTGCTCATTTTTACACAGGCAAAAAAAAAAAAAGATATTACAAAGAACGGAACAAGGACGCAGACGGACATAGAAAATACACACGTGTCCATTCTCTACATCCGTCTGCGTCCTTGTGCCCCTTCTTTGTTATATTTATTTTTTCAGCGTAAAATTAAGCGCCGCGTCATCATTAAATTGATATGCGAGTTTTGCAGTTTATACGGTAAATTGTGACAATAGATACGACGGTTTCTCAAAAGTCCTATAATCGCAAATCGGTGGCATATTTCAGGGCGATGTATATTACATTATTTCTGTATGCTTTATGTCTTAACAGGCCAGTTCAGAGAATTTGGATATCACATTTTATTGACGATGTTGTAAACAGTTGTAACATTCAGATTTTTTGTACAATTTTTAGCAGTATATACAGACATTGCGAAGAAAATGATGATCTAGGTTAAAACATCCGCTCCCGACGGCCGGTATATTTTAGCATTTTATTTTTAGCATAAAACAAACCTAATAAAAATCGGTGCAGCTATTGCCGATCAGAATAATTTCCTCGTTCGATCGATCCCTTGTGTATTTACAGTATATTGAAGTTAACCTTCCTCTTCGTACAATGACCTTGGGCTCTTCAAGCAGGCCTCGGCTGTGTGATAGTTATATATATATGCATTCAGACCAACGCCGCCGCGATGGGAACGCGGCCGCCGGGCGCATTGCATGTCAAGAATGGTATATTCGTGACCTCCTGCAGATATCGGCGCGAGCGGTATGTAAGAAGACCGCTGCGGGTGGCTTGCCATTGTCTTTCGAGTGCCGCGTCCGCTGGTATACGCGGTTTAGTGACCGCGTATGTTATGTATAATGCGATCGCGCGAGAGCGGGATTAAGGAACTGCGGCGAAGAGTTTGACCAAGCGTTGTCTTGCATGGGGGGGGGGGGGGGGGGGGGGGCGAGCATTGCCGAAGTTAAAGATCGGGGACTCGAAAGAAAGAAAGAAAGAAAGAAAGAAAGAAAGAAAGAAAGAAAGAAAGAAAGAAGGCGGCTTTGTGGAATTCTCACAAGTCAAGCTTGTTCACCACGAAGGCGAAGGATTAGAGCCGCGAGCTAGCCCAAAGATCGAAAAGATCTTGGGCAGATCTCTGAAAGACAGAGCATGCTACGTACAGTATTAGCTTTTGGGGTAAACCTGGCCTTACCCTTCGTGGATGTTCGGGCGAGGCATTTCAGCCCTTCATTTGTTCTTGCTTTATACGAATGACCTCGATTTCCAAGCCGTGGTCATGTGGTAGCAGAACATCGTTACGTTTTGCTCCGGCTCGTTTCGTCGTCTGCTACGTGCTGGTCGCTCGGTCGATCGTCTGCTATGTATACAGCGCAACGAGTAACAGACGGCTGAGCGAGCCGGAGCAAAACGTCACGTGGTTATGCTTCCACTTGACCACCTTCTACGGTCATGTACGTATACACCTCAATTGTAAACGTATACATTTAGTTGATTGGTTCGTAGAAAAGATAATATAGCCGATTGCTTAGGGCGCGCCGAGGTCTCGGTATTTTCTCTAGGTTATCGTGGTCCAGGACCCTCATTTAACGCGGAAAAATCGTGTCATACCAGTACGTTATTTTGCGTGTGGGCATGCGTGCGTGTCTCTGTGTGCGTGTGTACGTGTCTGTCCGTTTATATAAGAGTTTGTGCGCGTGCGTACATTCCGACCCCATCGTAATACGGCCACGGCCATCCGTATATTCGATGCAGCAGCGGCCTCGGTATAGCAGTAGGAGAACGCCACAACCGCTGGCCCACCACGATGACGACAGGACTTTGGCGTTATTACTTCTCGGGATCCCATATCTCAAGGCTAAGCCATATAGTCAAAGCCAGATCGCAGCTCTCTCTCTCTCTCTCTTTGTCCAGTTCGACACGCTCCGGCCGGAACGCGCAGTCGGCATTCGCGCGCCGCTGACCCGGCGCCGGTTCAGCGTGGCGTGTGCATAAGATTCTGAGGAATGCGCTTCGCGTGGTTTCCCACTAGAGCGATGGTCACGAGGGTATATATATACATATAGTTCTTGTTTCTCTTTTATGCGATGTGTGATTATTGCGCTGCGGTTTGTTTTGTTTGCAGTTCGTGTTGTAGTTCGGGTTCCCCCTTTGTGTTGTTAGCACTGCGCGCCTAAGGGGGGGGGGGGGGGGGGCTTCCCATAGTTTCGGTTTCTTTGTGGTGTCGCGGCGTTGCTCGTGACCATCCTCTGCGCTGTTTCCAGTGCACCTTCTCACATGCGGTATCGCACTGTCTTCGAGGTTTATCCGCTGCCACTGTGGTCGGTTGTAATGCAGCCACGTAATGTTCTGGCACACAGGAGTTGGGGGGGGGGGGAGGAGCGACTAGCGGTGGGTTAAGAGACAAAATGGGGCAAAGGAAGCGAAAAATGTGTATTTCGTTCTCTTGGCTCAAATCGCTGAACCTTTACCGCTACGCAGAACAAAAGGCAGCGCAACAACAACAAAAAAAGCGAGAATACCCGGATGCGCCATCGTGCACGGGTCGAAATATGCAGGGGATTAGGACGCCGATTCTAGCTGGCGCGGCCGCTTACGGTTACTGCGACTGGATTCTTCCAACTGGGCCTCTAACGCTGAGAAATGTAACGGAAAACAAAACAAATACGTTGGCCTGAGAGCTAGGTATTTGCGAGCCCGCAGTTGACCTCTTATTTTCACGAAAATTAATTTAAGCAGTCTGTATAGTTGGTCTGTAGGCCCTTTGTAGACAGCTATGTGGCTGTGCCTTCTTGCAAACTATAAAAGGTTGATACACCCTTCTGTTCTATTATAAGTATGCTGCCTTGGAGAGAGCAAAGTGGAAAACCAACACGGCTGTTCCAAAGCCATGTTTGTACAGTGAAGCTTTTTTTCCCTTCTTTTCTTGCGTTGTAAAGATAGATTGACTCATTGTCCTTCAAAATGTACGCCTCTGTTATTCGTTTTACATTTTGATCTTTCCTGCGCCACTGGTATTTGTTAACTGTTTCTAAATGGCAAATAGTCCCAGTACAGTCGTTGACTGCAACGCTCTTGTCGCTATGTTATCATGCTGAAATAAAGCCGCATCATCATTTCGCCAAATGGTTCTGATCTACAGCAATAAAATTATATATATAATGATCAATCCAAAAAGAAAATATATACGGCTGCCATTACGTAAATATGAATATATAACTGCTGTCCACGCAACTCAATGGATCAATTATTATTAATACATAAAAATACTATACAGATAGAGGTATACAGAAGGAGGTCCCATAGTTAAAACTGAATTGGGACCTCCTGTTCATGGCCAACATAAAAGTTCATTTGGCAAGCAACAGCAACTCAATCGGTACAATTGCAGTGATGATAAATAATGAGATACATATATAAGTAGAGGAAGTAATTAATAGACAATATGTCGGCTATACATAGAATTCGGGACGCAGTTCACAGTCTTTAATGTTTTGCTGGAGAAGTCTCTTATGCACAAAACGCAGATGGAAGGCCCAAACACTCGACACTGCTGGAGTTCATTTCGCAATACAGAGGGTGCAAGGTCCAAGCGCATACAGCAGGTGGTCAAAGTTGAGTCAGAGCCCTCGTCTATACGGCGTGCCTCGCAGCCCCAGTGTTGCCTTTGAGACGTTAAACCCCACAATTGAACTTTAGTAACGTTAAAAAAGAAGGTAGAACCGTCTGCAAGAAGTCATATATAGATCGCTACGCGTTGTCTACACAAGAAGCGTTGTAGACGGCACGTATGGGCTACAAGCAGCCGAAAGGGCAAGTCTAAATGAAAACAAGGCGGCTTACGCGAAGACGGCTACGTCTATATGCAGCCGAAAGGGCGAGCCCAAAAGGAAAACAAAGGAGTTTTACTTGAAGACGTCTAAACGTCACGTTGCCACGTAACCCTTTCTTTTGTCTGTTTCCCATACCAGCCGCGCGCGAATGATGCAGACCGTGGCCGTGAGAGCGTTCCCTTTCGCCGTTTCTTTTTCTTTCCTACTTTCTTTCGTTTTTTGCCGTTTACAAGCGAAATACATATACCGGTGTATGCACTAGTCGTCGCGTTCACTCCGCGTAATTCACGAAAAAAAAAGAAACTCCGAGCAGTGTACCTCCAAGCGCTAAGAGTGGCGGCGGAGAAGGCCGGGGGGGGGGCGAGGGGGGGGAGTCCAGTCTGGCGCTCGGTGTCGAGGAGGAGGAATAGGGGGGTGGGGAAGGAGTTGAGTAGTAGTGTTTAAGGCGTGCCTGGGCGGCGTCTTTCGTTGTCTTCGGCACGCGGCTTTCGGCGTGCCGCGGATGGTCTATACGTGATTCTCTCTCGTCGGCGGGGGCTGCTTCTCAGCTGGCCTCGTTACGGCGTCTTCTCTTCGCTGTTTAGCGTGAGGCGGCGGCGGCGTGCCAGTCGACGCGACTGCGCCATGGGAGCGTATGCCGACCTCGTCTGGCTTCTGCTGCTTCTGCAGCTGGTATGAAGCAGAAGGAAGAAGAACAGCGAGGTGTGTTCCAGCAAGAAAGAAAGAAAAGGGGGGGGGGGGGGCGCTGCCGGCTATGTACCTCCCCTTCATCCCATCCTTTCCCCGGTTAACTGGATGGACGGTGTGTAACGCTGGCACGGTGCTGCCTCTCGGTCATAGTCTCCGCGTCGCACCTCGGCCGCTGGCGGCGGGTTCGCCGAGGAAGCGGCTTTTCGGGGTACCGTGTTTACCCGCGTTTACCTGGGAAAAAACGCGTAACGCGCGCTATCCGAATGGCAGGGCAGGGAATCGTGTTACCAGATATGCTGCCGGCGGTGAAATTGAATTGAAACTGCGCGGTTTAAACGTTCCCGTTCGAAACTGTGCCGTGCCACATATGACACCGTATGCAGTGTGATTAAGAGCCTGAATGTCCAATCGAGACGGAATATGTCCAACCGGGTCAGGTCACCGGCGAGATGGAATGTCCCACGTGACGGAATGTCCCACGTGACGGAATGTCCCACGTGACGGAATGTCCCTCGTGACGGAATGTTCCATGGGGCGGCTGTTCCACAGCGACGGAATGTTCCACTGTGACGGAATGTCCCACGTGACGGAATGTCCCACCGAGACGTAATGTTCCACCGAGACGTAATGTTCCACCGAGGCGGAATGTTCCACGGAGACGGAATGTTCCACGGCGACGGAATGTTCCACCTGACGGAACGTTCCTCGGGACGGAATGTTCCACCGAGACGGAATGTTCCACTGAGACGGAACGTTCCTTGGGACGGAATGTTCCGCCGAGACGGAATGTTCCACTGAGACGGAATGTTCCACCGAGACGGAATGTTCCACGTGACGTCAAGTTCCAACGCGACGGAATGTCCAACCGAGATGTGTTGTCTAACCGAGATGGAAAATCCAAATAGTACGAATATGCGAATAGTCTGTCTGTCCAAATAGTCTCAATGCCCATAGAGCCTGAATGTCCACTATTGGACATTCCCTCTTGTTGGACATTTGAGGCTTGCTGGACAATTCGGTCGCAAACGCGGATGGCTCCGTACTTATTTTGCCCTATTTGACGCGTGCAGCTAAATCGAACTACACAAGCGTAACTAGTTAGCTGATTATCATTCCGTACAGTGAAAAAGCCACCGCGATGATTGACTATTGCGTTAAATCAAGACAGTCGTGTGCGTCTGCGCTCCGATGAGTGCGCTCGCGTACGACTAAATCGCTGCTGTGTGTGCGTGTATGCACTGCACTTGTAGAGTACGCGTTCCCAGCCAGCAATTTCGATATGCGTCGGTAACCTGTTTTTGCTTATTGTAGTTCTCACACCGCGTTTACAGAACTTCGTGCTCATGCTGACTGACTGTATTTCGCATACATATTGTGACACGTCCTGTGACAAATTTGTGATAACATTGTTTTTTTATTTGCCAAGCGATGAGAACAAGCCGGTGCCACCTGAAGGCGCCAACCTCTCCTATTACACTGTGCCCAGTACAAAAAAAGAAGAAAAAAAGAAAAGCGCCGCAGTGTCGTAAGTGGATCGTGAATGATTACAGTGTGACGTGCTGCGACGCGCGTGACGTCACCGCTTACGTCCCCGCTGACGTCACAATCTGGACCTCACTCTAGGGTTTGTAAAAGTTCTTGCAAACAGTACCAGTGAGTGGGAGTGCCGCAGTGGGCATCGTGGTGAAATTACCCAGTGCGCACATACTGGCGAAGTGCCCCGTAATGGCCAACGTATATGCATTGTGCATATGGTGTACACGCTGAGTTTGATGCCTCAAAATGCTGATTTAACCGTGGTATACCACGTACCTAAAGTCCGCGGCGTTTATTTTTATCTGCCGTAGGGAAGTTTACGCTCTGGATAGTTCTGCAAACCAATAAATAAATAAATAAGTACGAAACTAATTAGGTTTTAACTCAACTAAGATTTCAGTTTTTTCTTTTTTTGTGCATATGTGCTCCCCATCGCCAGAAATAGCGGTGAACAAGTTAATTTCTACCTTTTCCGGTGGGGAACTGTGTTCGGACATTACGGGGTTAAAAGACTGTCCGGTGGAATCATAATACAAAAGTCACAGCGAACGTTGATTTAGAGAGCGCGCTATACAGCCCCACGTTTACCTGGCGGAGGACTTAATTCTCAAGATTTCTAGCGGCGTTCACATCAACAGCGCGGTCATGACTGATCGGGATGAATGCATAGCGCCAGATAAAGACCGCACATAGCGTAAGGGCAGATAATTGATGACCTATCAAGAGTTCCGGAATGGGTGCCAAGGAAAAGCGTCGTCGAGGGGGGGAGGGCGGATAATTGGGCGGCACGCGATGAAATTCGCAATTTCGCTTACATAAGATGGGGGGTCGTCAGACGGCGCAAGACACGGGTATAATCGCTGATCGATGGGAAGTGCCTTCGTCCTGCAGTGGACACTAAAAAAAAAAAAAAAAAAAAAAATTACCGCCCCTTCCAGTTCGTGAAGATGGTCGAACAGCGAAGCTCTGTCAGTTGCACCGACCGTTACGTACACCATGCAAGTCAAACTTTCGCAAGCAGTCCATATTGTAAGTCTTTTGTTTCGCCGTTCTTTCACCTCATTTTCGCTTTTGCGTGCTTCGCGTGGTCAGCATCTTTCAGGAGCCCTTTTTTTAGGTTCCCAGGCCTAGTGTTCCTTTTTTGCGCGTGTGAGGTTTCTGTTGGTGTTTTGCCGTGCTTGTCTTTTTTCGCGCGCAAGTTGCTCCGCCCCCCCCCCCCCCTTTTTTTTTGCGCGCTGGTAATCAGAGCAAGGTTTTTTTTTCTTAAATTATGGGGTTTTACGTGCCAAAACCACTTTCTGATTATGAGGCACGCCGTAGTGGACGACTCCGGAAATTTCGACCACCTGGAGTTCTTTAACGTGCACCTAAATCTAAGTACACGGGTGTTTTCGCATTTCGCCCCCATTGAAATGCGGCCACCGTGGCCGGGATTCGATCCCGCGACCTTGTGCTCAGCAGCCTAATGAGCAACCTTTGTCGTGAAATAGAAAACACTTGATTGTTTTTTTATATTCATTTTGCGTGTAATGTTGTGTTTGCTTGGTCCTGTGTTCTCTCTTCGGCCGAATTGATCTGGAGTTGTCTGTCGTGTCTGCACTGCTCGGTGTGCCTCCACCGCTTTCAGGGCTTTGTCCGGAAACGTTGAGTCTTGCGTTGCTTGCTCTCGAGTTGACGGCAGATGACGGCGTTTATGTTTCACAATCACAGCAGTTGCGCTTCAAAATCAAATCTGTCCGTAGCGTAAGACAATGAGTAGCTCGTACCCCCTTAAGCAATGGCTCATACCCCCCTAAGTAATGTCTCGTACCCCCGTAAACGCCCCCCCCCCCCATTACGACGACAGAAGTGAAATTCTACGCTCGAATGACGAGTGGCAACGGAGCCAGCTGTGGGAGCAGACGGCGACGCTGGAGCCCTTGCTGATGATGATAGCTTTAGCGAAATCCGACAACGACGGCACAGCTTCGTTGGAAAATAGGATGATGACGTAACCAAGTAAGGGAAACGATGAGGCACGTTAATAGAGTAATTGCCTTCAGCCACAGGCAGACGAATCAAAACCAGAGGCTCATCAAGAGCTCGGAATTCAGAGACCCACGAGGTGATAATATAGAAAATAAAAAAGAAAACAGTGACGATTTAGCGGTAAATGCGGTGGAAATGCGTTGTCATTACGACGCACTTCTTCGAATTCCCGGATCCATGCTTTAAACCGGGTTCACAGCATTCGACGGCGAAAGTTTGTTCGGGGCGTCCATATAATTGCTATGACAATAATACGCAAACGCTGCGCAACAAAAGAGTGCCCGAGGAATGGTGCAGTCTAATTCAATTTTAGAAAAAAAAAAAGCTTATTTCAACAAAAGAGGATACGAACGCTCAGTCACAATGACGGCACTAGTATTCCACCAGGACGATCGCACATACAAAGCACGAAGCACTATAGGCATGTCACGTGTTCAAAGAAGTGTCCGAGTCCACGCTCACTTACGTATAACCACATGGACCCACGGTAACGCACAGTTACACATAAAGGTGAAACGAAAAACGACGAATGTTCGTATTACCAGCTACGTATGGTGGACGCAAGGCGGGGCGCCTTTTTATCAAACCTGGGTATAGGCTCTGCGTATGCATGTGACTTTCTTGTGAATGTATGTACAACCTCTGTCAGCAGTACCACTTTAGAAACCAGTAAGACACATTTTTCTTGACAGCTCACTTCTTTTAGTCCAATTGCCCGCTTCCTCAAAAAAAGTGACCCCCCCCCCCCCATCCGCTTCACGCCCGCGCATATTTTATAAAGATACAAAAATCCGGCAGATATCCCACGCTCTGTGGGAATCTATGTTATGCGAAGCAGTATGCGGAGCCTACTAATTTAACGGAACGACTGTGAGAGCACCGAGACGTTGGCGGCTGTTTCACGACCTACATGACACGCATGTCATGACATTCATTTCATGACCTATCATTTATGTTTGTAATGCACTCTTGCCGTACTATGCCAATTGTGGTACATACCAAGTTAACGAAACGACCATGAGAGCACCAAGACGTAGGCGGCTAGATAGATAGATAGATAGATAGATAGATAGATAGATAGATAGATAGATAGATAGATAGATAGATAGATTGATTGATTGATTGATTGATTGATTGATTGATTGATTGATAGATAGATAGATAGATAGATAGATAGATAGATTGATTGATTGATTGATTGATTGATTGATTGATTGATTGATTGATAGATAGTTAGATAGATAGTTAGATAGATAGATAGATACTATCAAAGTGATCAAATGTTTACCAAGAAATGCTTCGCTTTTAAAAAGTCGAGAGTAAACTCGACTTCGCTTTGACCGATCATGTGCACCGGTTTTCATTTCAGAATGCGCAGAATGGTCGTAAGGACAGCTTACTACAACGACTTTACAGCCGCTTCCTTTTGATGCGGATGCATTATATGTCCCATGAGACCTAAAAGCCGGCGATGTAGGCAACGAGTAGTTGCAAAGATCACCATCATCAGTGACGTCATCAGCCTCTTGTATGACGTCAGTAGTTAGACAGAATTAAAGTGAGAACAAGTTAGAGTAAGGTGACTTCAAGTAGAGTAATGTGAATGAAGGTGAATGAAAGCGGACTAGGTTGGGATTAAGGCTGGTGCAAATTAGAGAAAAGTGGATTTAGGTGTATTAAGGTAGTTGGGAAGGACATGTGACGATGCATGACGTCACGTATCGTGGACGTAAGCAATTAATTAGAGAATTCGCGATGCTTTCGTATTCCAATCGCGTAAGGATACTTAAGTGACTGTCAACTTCATTAATTTTTTAGTCAAAATTACAACAAGCAAGGGCGTCATAGCGATGTCACGTGTTCTGCGGCATTTCGGTGTGTACGCTCGTCCATGTTGTTTCAGAAAAAGAGAGTGCCAATAGTTTGTCGTTAAATTCATTTTCTAACGTGTAATTCTAATGATTTAATAATAATAATTCTAACGATTTCGAGTGTAATTCAGATTCAAAATTTTACTGATACTGATTGTTTAGATAGAGAGAGAGAGGGGAGAAACGGAAGCGTGGTTAACCAGACCTTGCCTAACTATACGCTACATGTATACGCTCGCGTCGCGATCACCATATGATGATGATGAAGCAACATTTGCTGGGCCCGAAATAAATCGGTGGTGCACGGGCCATATGAAAACCGGCATACCGAATTGGTCGCACTAAATGAGTGTGCTCTGACTCGTTTTATTCATTTATTTATTTAGGAAATACTCTGGTCATTAAAGACCAGACTACTGCGAAGTATAGTCACCATTGGAAACACCTTCCAACCGCCATCGTCTCCGTTACTGATCAAGAGGTTTATAGTACGCCATCAACTTTCATTGATCGTAATCGTTAATATGTGTGTATATATATCTGTATTTAGTATTTGAATGGCGTTTCCCACACCTTGTACAAAGCCTGGTGGTCCTGAAAACGCGTGTACCTATCTATGCAAACAAATACGTCTTTTTTTTTGTGAGTGAGAGAGAGTGATGAAGTCTTATTGGTGTCCAGCGGATCATCGAAAGCGTGGCGTCAGACCAGTGGATTCTGGGACGACCACTTTCGGCGATGCCATCGCCTCGGCCATTATACGCGCGCTGATTGGCTGGTTGAGCAAAACCGGATGAGCTGATTGGCTGGTGGAGCACTACGTCGCGCGAAGGCTATAGTATCGCCGAAAGTGATCGTCCGAGTTCACGTCCCTAGGTCACCTCTGTCAGCGTACTTAATGGCGGATAATATGTGCACTGCCAGGTAATGCGGTTGCTCCTGCATTACTGTGGCGGCGGTAGTGAGGCCACCCAGGGGTTTGAAGAGGTGGGATAAGGAGGGATAGGGATAAGGAGTTGGGAGGAGGTATCGTATGCGAGGCCGAGGGTCACGTGTCCACAAGACACGACAGGCGTTTGGCTGGTCGCCGCAGCGTACGCAGATTCCTTGGAGCAAATAGCCTGCGGTTTACCAAACCCTCTATGGCTTTCGTAGATTATGAAAAGGATTCTGTCGAAATACCAACATAAATGGAGGCATTGCGCAATGAAGGAGTACAGGGGGCATACGCGAACATCTTAGGGAAAGCCTACAAAAATGCCGCAGTTATAGCTTGCTTCTCCGCAAGGGGAAAATCAAGTTGCAATCAGCTAGCGCAAGACCGGGTTAAAATGAGATCGCTGGGGGAGAAGCTTTCGTCCGGCGGTGGACAGGGAAATAGACTGCTGCTGCTGATGATGATGATGTGACGTCACGGGGTCCTGGTGCAAGAATTGCTCGTAGGTGTCGCCACCCGTCTTTCTCCCCGTCATTTGTGAAAAAAGAAACGTCAACACTGTGGAAACGTAATACGGATCCCTTTGCGATTGCGCAAGTCTCACTTGGTACTTGCGATTGCCCACGGACCTTAATAAGTCCGTGGGCTATCTTTGCACTATAGCCATGCTTGTGACGCTTTGGAGATTTCGTTAACGATTACGGGCAAGTGCCGGATTCGTGCAAGAAGTCATCCGTATAATGGGCCAACTTACGTTCTCGCAGGGATTATTACCGTTATCGATTCATCAAAACGGACTGTTCGACCGGTGTGCACTGTTTTCGTTGGCCACGAAGCTGTTGTCTACAGCGCGCGTTGTTCCATAAATGGTCTCCGTGTGCTCGAGGAACGCCGATTAATTAGTCGATCTCATCGTGCGTACAAGTGTTATGTCGTTATGTGCTATCGTCCGACCATGCCGAACCGAGGTGGCGCTCTCTGGCACTACTAATTGTCGCCCAGCATCCGAGACTGCATATGTAAGTCGTCTATATTCGGAAAGATATGTACACGTGTACACCGTTACACCAGAACCTCGTGGGTGAGGGGAGGGAGGGTCTAAAAAGACTTCGCTTTCAGAATGTTTTTCTGCTATTCAAAGCGGGCGCCGCTTTATTTCTTCCAACGAGCGCTATTACACCAAGGCTGGCTATTCTTACCTATTCCTCCTCCTCCCCGCCCCATCTCACTCGGAGAGCTGGTGGGAAAGGCGGAGTCGGGTGGGGGCGAGGGGGAGGGGAGCGGTGTGTAATTCTGACACTGAAAACAACCCCGCTGCAGCTGATGACTCCGCGTACGCGGAGCGGTCGACGTAACAAAAGAAGAGAAAGACCGGTCGAATTATACGCGAGTAAAGACGGTGGTCCGTATACGCGTACCGCGCTGCTGGATCTCTGCTCGCGCGCGCGTTGGTATGCGCGTTAAAATGTTGGCCGTGCGAGGCCGGCAAGAAAGCGAGCTGCTGCTGCTCGCTTGTTCCTCGTTCGCGGCTGCCGCTACGCAGCTTCCAAGAGCAGCAGCGCGAGCGAGTGTTGTTCGTACGCTGGGAGATCAAGGTCAGCGAACTCGACGGCTTCGCATGCCGGCCGGCCTGCCCGAACGACGTGGTATCCAGGCTTCTGCTGCTGCTCCGCGGTGTTCTCCATCGCGTCGCGCACGTGACTACTGGTGGAGCATGCGTCGTACCTTTGGCGGGGAGGGAGGAGGAGGGGGGGGTCACTCGTTATAGACGAAAAAAGAATGCTATATATACATATACACCACGAGGATAGATGTTAGGGCTGGTTGGTACGTTATTAAAAGAGAGGCTAAACTAGCGCGAAACACAAAGCAGACACGGACAACGCGAGCGATGACGTTCGAGTGACGATACGCGAGGAAGCCTACCGCCTCCTGGCGCACCGTTGGGCATGCGCGAAAAAGAAAAGAAAAGAAAACTCGATCACGAAATTATTTTGTCGTTAAGTGTTGATAAAACGCGAGCTTACAATGACATAATTGTTTTTTTTTTAATGAACGAGGTAAAATAAACGTAGAAAAAAAAACCGCGAAAATGTGGCAGAAGGATCGCTTTTTTTTTTTTTTTTTCGAACAACCCCTGGCATCGTGCTAGTTGAACCTTTATTATACGCCACCCCGGAGGAAGAGGCGATCCTGAAAGTGGAGTCGCCACGAAAATCATCCAGGAAACAAAAGCCAATACTTGCAGCTATACGGGAGGCCAAAAAAAAAACAGACAATTGGGCGAGTGCGAATAATGATATTCTCCAGACCGAATCGAATATGAATCAAATACGGCCAGAAGCGAAACGCAGTCTAATCGAATATCGAATAGGTTTCTAGCAGCTTTAGAATAATGAGCAGCCGTTGTCACAATTAGTGTAAAGCGATATCACATACTTTTATTCTTCCCTCTCTCCTGAACTCCGCGATCGGCGGGCACGGAGTTTTATAGGAAAAATAATAAGCACATTCACGAACAGTAAGCACCGCGCACAACGTCGAGTTGAATTGCTATGTTTAAGCCTCTGTACAGACATACAGGAACGTGCGCACAACGACCGGCAGGTCACGTGTCGAGCGTGGAACAGGTCTGCATTGTCCGCAGTGTGGTGACACTTCCCAGGGGGTGGCGTCCGCAGGAACAGCGATATGGTGACGCCTGCAGTGTACCACTCTGCACACGAATCACAAGGGGGCGAGAGAGAAAGTCTGTACACCTATAACGACCGACCGAGCAGCTGCCGGCCGGTCATTAATCAATCGATCGGTATATATAGGGTCCGGTCCCCGGCATCCGGCCACGTCACTTGACGGCTGCAGGCGGCGAGCCGAGCAGCGGCTGGTTGCAGGGGTTGCGATGACGGTCGGGGCGAGACGGAGCGGTGGACGACGCTGGATCGTCCCGTGCCTTGAACACCGTGTACAGGACGGCACCGCACAGGGTCAGAAAGACGCCACCCTGCTGCACCGGCCTGCGAAGGCGTGTGCGTATATATAGGCGAAACGTTGCGGTTTTCGCTGACGCCCATGCACCATGACAACAAACAACGCAAGAGGGACGGTGCGGTTAGCAGCGAGTTGCCAGAGAAATCGTTGTTACATAGGGAACAATGGGCTCTGGCAGAGGGACGCGTTCCGGAAATTTCCGAAGCGGTTCCGTAACTTCCGGAAAACGTTTTATCGCTTATATTGGACAGTCCCGAGCTTCCATTCAATGTTCTTTGTTATCCTCTATATCTATTACAGACTGAGTCTTGCAACCATTAACGCCACAACCTGTTCGGTCGTTCACCTTCGGGGAACTCGCTCACTTCCGCGAGATTTCGCGTAATTGTGTGTAGCCCTGGACTCAACGGCAAAAGACGTCATTCTGTAGCGACAGTGCTAACAATCTTACCGCGCGCAGTGCCAAAGGCCGATGTGTCCTGTGCTATACAGTCACGCGAGTATGGACGCGCGAGTGATTGTATCCTCGAGCGTGAACGATCGAATACAGACCAACCTCAGATAGCTTCACTTTTCCACCTCTTTCCGTATAGGTATTTTCATAACTATATACAGCGCCCCCTATTACGTCCTAAACTAACTGAAACCGAAACCTTCGTTCTTTCTTTCCCTTCCTCGGATTACATCATAAGATCGGCAGCACAAGGAACATTCACTCTTTCTTTTTTGCAAGTATCGCTCTGTACTCGCGTTCATAATTTCGTCTATACACTCACTCACCTGCACCGCTCGCGTATATATATATACTGGCGTCGACCTCACGTCTCGGTACACTCGCTCGACTCACTCGACTTCCACTCGCACCAAACTGTGCTCTTCCGCACGATCACTCACCCGTACGTACGCTCCGCTCGCGTTCGCACTCACACCTACTCAACTCCCTTTGCCACACACACGTGCATTTCAAACGATTATGACCATGGTGCATACTCGCGCGTGTGTGTGTGGCAACCTGCGCGTATACGAGCTCGAAAGAAATGTAAGAGCATTGCTTCGATTAGTGAAGGTACGAGCTCGAAAAAAGTAAGAACATTCCTTCGAGTGATGAGGGTACGAGCTCGAAAGAAAGAAGAGCATTCCCCTGATTACTGAGGGTACGAGCTCGAAAAAATAAGAGCATTCTTTCGATTAGTGAGGGTACGAGCTCGAAAAAAGTAAGAACATTCCTTCGATTGATGAGGGTACGAGCTCGAAAAAAAGAAGAGCATTCCCCTGATTAGTGAGGGTACGAGCTCGAAAAAATAAGAGCATTCCTTCGATTAGTGAGGGTACGAGCTCGAAGAAAAGTAAGAACATTGCTTCGATTAGTGAGGGCACGAGCTCTAAAGAAAGTAAGAGCATTCGTTCGATTAGTAAGGGTGCGAGCTCGAAAAAAGAAGTAAGAGCATTCCTTGGATTAGCGAGGGTACGAGCTCGAAAAAAAGAAGCGCATTCCGAATTCGACACGCACTTGAGGTGCTCGTCGAAGACGACCGCGCAGGCGAGCAGGGTGGCGCACATCTTGACGTGCCCCAGCACCTGGTAGGTGAGCGCCGACGTGCGCCCCAGCAGCCACTGCATGCTGAGCGTGAGCAGGCAGCCGGCCAGCGACGAGC